>NC_081406.1:149380590-149730590 GCF_030272615.1 Cryptomeria japonica | reverse complement strand
TTTAGAGTATGTTTATTTCCCTTTTTTCTATGTATCTCAAATAATGACTACATTTTTCCTATATGCTGCTAGGCGTAACTATTACCTGACTTCGTGGCTTTAAACTCTTTATTTTTTAACTATTAACTAAGGTTTGATTCATTTTCAACGGCCTGGGAGAGGCATGTCGCCCTCCTTTCGAGGCTTCTTAATGACCATTTGCAGTGGTGGAGGTTAAAATGCCAGGTAAGTAAGAGTTTTGGTTCACAGAATCTCCCTATTCCAATTGATAACCATGAGTCTTAACAACATTTTAAAACATGCAATGTCAATTTCCCTAATATCAACTCCTTCCAGCATTAAGATAATTTGATGTCTCCAATGCATGAAGTGTACATCATGCAAGTCGATATATATATATATATACAACATAAAATCAAAACTTTGTTATCAATTCCATTCATTAATTATATATATAATATTGTAGCGTCCTAAAATTGCGACACTTGCAATTTCGACCGCATTTGGGTCTTCACGATGGCGATGCAACATAGAACCTGAATGGAGACCCCGAAACTTGTCCATGACACCAAAAACTGCATTTTTCAGCACCCTGCTGTCCCTGGAGGTGGGACCATGGCGCCCAGTGCCTGGTCCCCCAGGACCATGGCGCCTAGCGCCCTGGTCCCTGGCCCTATTTTGGGCCCGGTCTCTTTTGGGGCATCGGGTCTTTATGTTTGCAATTCGGGAAATATTGTTTCCTGGTCGGCCTAAGGTCGGAAAAATCAGTCTATCAACCCTAATTGGAAAGTATATAAACTACATTTCCTCTCCCATTTTGAGGAGGAAGGACATATGTGTACAAGACGCGGAAGCGATATTCAAACATTCAAGCATTCAAACATTCAAACATTCAAGCATTCAAACATTCAAGCATTCAAACATTCCTTCAAGCAATTGATCATTCTAAGTCTCCATTCAAGGCTAAGTGTTGCATTCAAGACAAGGATTCAACCATTGAAGAGGAGATCACATACAACATACAACATACAACAACATTTACACCTTCGCATGTAAGAATACAAACATTCTTACAACAAGGTACTAGTACTTGTTTTACATTACAATCATTTACATTTATAGCATTTCTCATTTCTTGGTTAATTCCAAAACTGGGGTTTGACCTAAGGGCAAACCCCTAATCCCTAACCCCCCAATCGTCTTTTCTTTTCTGTGTGTAGGTTGCAGGTACACGGCTGTAATTGAAGATCTGAAATCCTTGTGCAGAGACGAACAGATCCCCCTTCGTTTCGCGGATTTTTCGGAGGACCGTGTGCACGCCGGGCGCCATCGTCCCGTCAACTTTCGCTCAAATTTGCAGGACAGCGCCATCTCGACATTTTACTGCTAATTCCAGGTTTGCAGCTTCATCCTATATTCCTATCTCTGTTTATAAGCGAATCTTTCTCACTTTACATGCATTCCTAGCTTAATCATTCTATCTACATTCTTTACAAAAGAGGGTAGCCTTGCTGTCTTAACCCTTGAAACTCATTTAGAATCCGATCTTGCATTGTGTGGGATTGGATCTTGTGGGTTTCAACCCCTCTTTTGAATGTAAAGTCTCCCCTAAGTGAAAACCGTCAATCCTAAGTGACCTCCTTCCCCTCTCCTCGGAGTGGTGGGGGGAACACTTAGGGTTCGCTCGTGATTTTTTGCTTTACATTTTGGTGAACCCGACGTGAACATCCTTTCTGATTATTCATGGTTAGATCTGAAAATTGGATTCCTTAATTACATTTCTATGTTTGTTCTTTTGCAAAATTTTAGAGGTTAATTGCATAAAAACCCTAAATTTTCTTTTTAGTAATTGAGCTTGCGAAATGTTTAATGATTAATGCTTGTTTCAGATCTACCCTTCTACTGCAAATTATCAAATCATATCTATGCTTTAATTCTGAAAATTAAGTGGTTAAGTGTCAAAACCCTAATTTTTAAAACCTCCTTGATTCAACCTTTGGCTGATAATTTCACTGATCAAAACATTTCCAAATCGGCTGTAACTTTGGATTCCGCAACAAAATCATAATATCTTTCATCCCTGAAAATTTGGAAAAAAGTTGCGAGGACCGTGTGCACCCCGAGTGCCATCGTCCCCGACATTTTTTTCAAAATTTCGGGAGCTAGATCTTACTGTATTTTTCTGCTAAAATCTTGAATTTTGGCTGATTTTATCAATTACAACACTTTCAAAATTAAAGTCAAAGTTGGTCTAGGGATTGCTTGGTTTAAGGCTTCTAATCATTCAAAAATTGTTGAAATTGAAATTCATGTCAAAATTGTGTTTCTTACTATCCTAAATCTGAAAAGTGTGTCGGCATTCATTCGAAATTTCAGTGCTTTATTCAAATTCTTGCAATTTGTGACTTTTGAAATTAAGTGTTTAATTACACCAACTTTGATTTCCGCTTTCAAAATTGAATTTTGCGTGAAATTGAGTCAACTTTTAAAATTCAAAACTTGCATTGCTTTTGGTATTCCCTCTAAAATCATAAAATTCAAAATTTCAGTTTCCCTCTCTTTTTCAAAATTCAAATTTTGCATTTTCCAACAATCTTGGTAGGGTTCAATTTTGAGATTGCAACTTTAATTTAGCCTATCTACCGATCGTAAAATCACTCAATTTTTTCAGATTAGCTTTAAAATCATCATAACTTTCATCCCTGCAAATTTCAAAAAAAGTTGCGAGGACCGTGTGCACCCCGAGCGCCACGGTCCCTGACATTTTTTCTGAAATTTCAGGAGATTGTCGTGATTGCATTTAACAGCTTAAATCTAGGAGATTGGCTGATTTTATTGAAATTTGCTACCTCTAAATTCAAAATCTTCTCTCTCTCTCTCTAGTGCATGAGTTTTACAACAATAAGCCCTACTTACACTATTCCCGTTAGACGAAGCCTTAGAATTAAGTCTTTCCGAGGTTTAATTACTGAGGAGATGGAACCTAATTTGAATGGCCTTTTTAACGAGGACACGGGTAATTCCTCTAATCCTCCTAATGATGAAGAAGCTCTCCATGAGGTTTCTGTAGAACAACATTCGAAATTGGATAACCAATTTGGTGATTTTCAGCAATGGATGTCTCAGGAGTATCCCGATAGTCAAGCTCTTTCATTAATTGAGGGTTTAAAATGTATGGTTCAAAGTGATAAGAATGGAATTGATATTTTGCGTGGTATTGCACACATTGTGGATTCGAATGTGATGCCTATGAAGAGTTGTGCTGAAACTTTGGGTTATACACAACCTCCCACTCAAGTCAATCATTCTATTCCTCTGACAACTTCTATTGCTAGCATACCTACCTTTACATCAAACATAATGACTACTTCTATACAAGACATTCCCCCTATGATCACCAGTCGTGGGGGCAATCCTTCCTCTTCAATAAACCCTCTTCCTTCATTCAATCAAAATTCTTCATTCATTCCTTCAATGAGTGTTCCTATTACATCTCCACAAATGAACATGACACAAGGGGGCAATTCATTTAACCATTCCATTCCTCCTTGTAGTGTTCCTCCTTTCCAATCATCTCCTATGACTAACTATCATAGTGTCCCGCCACCTTACTCTCTACCTTCTTTCAATAACATAACACCTCCATCACAATCTAACTCTTCGACTGAAGCGACCATTAACAATCTTGCACAAACTGTCTCTTCTTTACAGCAACAAATTGCCTCTATGAATCAATCTAAGTTTAGTGTGCCCACATTTGATGTTGCGAGCCCACTTTCTCTTGACATTGTTTGAGCTATCCCACCTAAACATGTTGAAATCCCGCATTTGGAGCTTTATAATGGTAAAGGTGATCCTCTAACACATGTTAAGACTTTTCAAACAATATGTACCGATTTTGCTCATGACCAAAGGTTGCTTGCAAAAATGTTTACTAGAACATTAAGAGATAAAGCCCTACAATGGTATTGCTCGTTGCCTTCTTATTCTATTACTTCTTTCGAACAACTTGCAAATGCTTTTATTCAACAATTTCAAAACAATATAAGTCCTAAAGTTACTTTGATTGATTTAATGCATTGTAAACAAGGTGTTAAAGAAAAAGTGACTGATTTCATTGGTAGATATAAGCATTTGTATGCTCAAATTTCTTTTCCAGTGCCTGACAATGATATTCAAAGAATCTTTATTTCTAATTTACAAAAAGATATTCGAGATAAACTTCTGTTTTCTGAGTTTACTTCTTTCCAACAGTTGTGTGCAACTCTTCACAATTATCAACTGACTGTGAGTCAAATGGAACAATCACATCCTATGGCTCCGAGTGATAAGGGTGATAGTAGTCAACAACCATTTGGGAAGTTTAAACCGAACAGAGAGTCCGTTAAATTCAATGAAAACATCATCAACAACAATGTGAATGCAGCATCAGGTGTGCCTCCTATTTCTAAGTTTTTCAAGAAAGAAAGAAAGTTTACTCCTTTGAATGAATCATTGCATAGTATTATGAATAAGTTATTGGAACAAAATGTGCTTACTCTTCCTCCTATAAGGCAAATAGATCCTGCAAAGATTAATTCACCCTATTTTGATAACAAATCTTTTTTTCAATTTCATCGTCAACCTGGGCATGATACTAAAAAATATTTTGCTTTAAAGGGTAAAATTCAAGATTTGATTGATAATAATACTATCTCTGTTTCAGGAGTGAATGATAAAGGCAATACATCTGTAGCTCCTCCTAAGCAAAATCTTCAGATTTTTACTGATCCATTACCTTCTCATACCTCTAATGCGATTGAGGCTAATGATTCCTCTTTCTCATCTGATGGTCTTGTGTCTATGACTCCGAATGTGATTAACTTTGTAGAGCAGCAAGAAAACCCTAAAGAACCTTCCATCACATTTGATTCTAGTGAAACTATCAGGGCACCTGATGGTCCTTTATACATAGTTGCAAAAGTCAAGAATATACCTTGCCATGGAGTGCTTATTGATCCTTCATGCATGGTTAATGTTATTACTAAAGAATTTCTTTTTACTTTGCAATTGAATCAAGTGATCTATGACAAAACAGATGTGATTGTGAAATTATTTGATGCATTTTCTTCTCCTGCAATTGGTTCTATTACATTACCTATTGAGGTCCATAACAAATCCCTTGATGTGAACTTTGCTATTATTCCTTCATCCGAACATTTTCGTGTGAAGCTTGGCTATCCTTGGCTATCTTCCATGAAAGCTATTGCTTCTCCTATTCATAAGTGTTTGAAATTTCCCCATAATGGTGAAGTTTTTACTGTCAATCATAGTCTCTTTAAACTAGCTGAAAGAACTTCTAGCGTTCCTATTGATTATTTTTGGCCTAAACAATTCCAATCTCTTCCTCCGCGAAGTGATCATCTTTTCAAATCTTATCAAAAGTGGAAAATAGATATGATCCTATCTCTAAGTGAACCTAGAACACCCAAACTTGATATTCCTATCGTCCTTGAGAAGGAAGTTCTTCCTTTGAAAGATAAAACTAATGTCTTTCCTCAAGAAGATTCCCAACCCATCCCCATGGATGTGACTTTGTCTATGCCTAATAAACTTTCTAAAAGAAGACCTATACCTCCTCGTCATGATGGACTTGGTCTCCTTCCTAAACCAAATATTCCTCCTTTATATGGAGCAGTTCCTCCTCCTTCTTTTTATAGAGAGAAGAGACCTTCTTCTTCTCCTATTATCCAGCCTAAGAGACCACAACCTAAACACCCAAGTGATAAGGATGAGAATATTCCTCCTCCTCAATCTTCTCCACTTCCTACTAAGACTAGACGAAATCATTCTTTGCGTGAACGTCGACGAAAGCGTTGTCTTAGAGCTCAGGCAGCTGCTTCTCAAACTTTACAATCCCCAAAAACACCTTCAACAAACATTGTTCTATTTTCTCCAAAATCTCCTAAACATAAGATGCATGATGATCTTGATCCTATGCGAGTTAAAGATCCTATTTTTATAAATCTTGATGATGATATAGATGAAAATGTTATTCATGATGAAAATGTTATTTCTCTTGCTTCTGATAGTGAATATGAATTTGTTGATGTTGATAACCATTTATCTAATGAATTTTCTGAAGCACTTATCCTAGCTCCTAGACAAGAACAACGTGGCTTGGAACATGAACATAGCCCTTGTTTGGATCTTGTGATAGCTCCATCTGCTGTGTGTAATGTTCCTCCTCTAGCATGTTCCCTGCCTTCTCGAAACATTGATCAGCAAGATCGGGGGGTAGATGACGTGCTAGACTAGTTTCATTAGCATAGCAGACTCTCTCCTCCTCTCTTTTGTTACTTCTTCTATGTGTTATTCTCATTCTTCTATTCGTTGTCCTTAGTGTTGTCTACTTGAGGACGATGCAAAGCATTGAGATCTCTTTTGGTCTCTCTCATGTTGACTCAAAAGACACATGTGTTCCCTTCTTCTAGGTGACCTTCCTTGATTGGGGAATGAAGAACAATTATGCATACATACATATGATATACATGAATTATCATACAACATACTGACCCCGAGGAAAGTGAAGTCACCTTGTGCTTTGTGTTTTGTGTCTATTATCCTTGGGTTTATCTCACACTTGGGGGCTAAATCTTTGTGATAACGTGCTCCCTTCCCTTCTCATTTCTTATGTGTATCACTACCTTAAAGCAATCACCCCCGTTGAGGCGTGTGCGATTGCTTTAACGTAGGGGGGCATACACCCCGTCTATCCCTTCAGGATACTTGAAAATTTCTTGGCGAACTTAGCTTTGCCTTGAAATTTTTTGGTATTTCTCTTGCATGACTCATAGTGAGGGAACCTTACTACTGACAGTCATGGTTCTCCCTCGTGATCTTCCCTTTTACTTTGTCAATCAAAGTCGTAAGATCCTTAGTCCACTGGGGGCTTGGTGTATCTTGCCTCCTTGACGTGGTGAAAGTCTTTCAATGTTGTTTCCTTGTACTTTACCGGAAGTAGGAGCATACGCTTATACTCCTGCTAAAGTGGGGGCTAAATGTAGCATCCTAAAATTGCGACACTTGCAATTTTGACCGCATTTGGGTCTTCACAATGGCGATGCAACACGGAACCTGAATGGAGACCCCGAAACTTGTCCATGACACCAAAAACTGCATTTTTCAGCACCCTGGCCTGATCCTCCTTGCACCCTACTGTCCCTGGAGGTGGGACCATGGCACCCAGCGCCCTGGTCCCTGGCCCTATTTTGGGCCCGGTCTCTTTTGGGGCCTCGGGTCTTTATGTTTGCAATTCGGGAAATATTGTTTCCTGGTCGGCCTAAGGTTGGAAAAATCAATCTATCAACCCTAATTGGCAAGTATATAAACTACATTTCCTCTCCCATTTTGAGGAGGAAGGACATATGTGTACAAGACGCGGAAGCGATATTCAAACATTCAAGCATTCAAACATTCAAACATTCAAGCATTCAAACATTCAAGCATTCAAGCATTCCTTCAAGCAATTGATCATTCTAAGTCTCCATTCAAGGCTAAGTGTTGCATTCAAGACAAGGATTCAACCATTGAAGAGGAGATCACATACAACATACAACATACAACAAAATTTACACCTTCGCATGTAAGAATACAAACATTCTTACAACAAGGTACTAGTACTTGTTTTACATTACAATCATTTACATTTACAACATTTCTCATTTCTTGGTTAATTCCAAAACCGGGGTTTGACCTAAGGGCAAACCCCTAATCCCTAACCCCCCAATCATCTTTACTTTTCTATGTGTAGGTTGCAGGTACGCGGCTGTAATTGAAGATCTGGAATCCTTGTGCAGAGACGAACAGATCCCCCTTCGTTTTGCGGATTTTTCGGAGGACCGTGTGCACGCTGGGCGCCATCGTCCTGTCAACTTTCACTCAAATTTGCAGGACAGCGCCGTCTCGACATTTTACTGCTAATTCCAGGTCCGCAGCTTCATCCTATATTCCTATCTCTGTTTATAAGTGAATCTTTCTCACTTTTCATGCATTCCTAGCTTAATCATTCTATTTACATTCTTTACAAAAGAGGGTAGCCTTGCTGTCTTAACCCTTGAAACTCATTTAGAATCCAATCTTGCATTGTGTGGGATTGGATCTTGTGGGTTTCAACCCCTCTTTTGAATGTAAAGTCTCCCCTAAGTGAAAACCGTCAATCCTAAGTGACCTCCTTCCCCTCTCCTCGGAGTGGTGGGGGGAACACTTAGGGTTTGCTCGCGATTTTCCGCTTTACAAATATAACATAAAATCAAAACTTTGTTATCAATTCCATTCATTTAATTAACTATATATATGTATATCAAAACTTAATATATATATATAATCAAACCATATACATATATATTTATATATATATTGATCCATAATTCAATGATAAAAAATAAACATAGTATTCATCTATTTATTTGAAATATATAAAACTCCATCTGCATGAACAATGTAAATAACAATCATCAAAATGTGTGTATAGTCATTTTAAAAATGTTCAAATTAATCTATCTTTAAAACTATGACTTCAATTATGAGCAATCCATATAAGAATTCACCATTCAAATTTAAAGAAGCATTCTATTTAAAGCCATTTAAACACTAATCTATGCAAGATGCATTCCATAAAATCTAATATGGTGTGTGAGATTCCATCTCCATACCAAATTCAAAAAGCTAAAACAACTCTACTTAAACCAAGTTCTCACCTTCATCCACGTTCACCTGTTCCTGCATTCACTTGCACTCGATTGTTCATTAGCAATGACAATCCCAAATTTTCACAATAAAAGAATAATTTAAATCATTCATTTGCATTAAAATTTCCGTTTCGATTCCATTTCATTTCAATTTCATCCATATAAACAAAAATATATATATCACTTTCTTAATTTAATAATTGCATTAAGTATAGGTAAAAATGGTACGTGACAACGTAACACGATAAAAAATATTGCATAACACGAAGAATATCACCGGATCAATAAAATCGCCAATACCGCGCACAAGAATAAATGCGGACCAATAAAACAAATAGGACACGATTAGGAAACAACAACATGCACATTAGAACCATCCACAATAGCTGCACCAACACCACTTATTCAAATCTTCATCGATCAACACACTAACTCTCAAGAACACTTTGTTAGACAACTCAGATAACTAGAGGAAAACTGAGAGGGAGAGGGGGGGGTGAATTAGTTGTCACCGGATTAAAGAACTTTAAGCATTTAAATCCTTATTACCAGAACACATAAACTTAATATCAGAATGCATAAACTAAATACCAGAATAAATATAAAGCATTTAAACATAAACATAAATCATAGAATAGTTACCATCCATCCATAACACATGACACTGAGATTTGTACATGGAAAACCCAGTGAGGGGAAAAACCATGGTGGGAAGCCTATCCACAGTCAAATAATACTTTTGTAGTAAGTATGTGATTACAATATGAGGGGCCTACACATGCAGGAAGACCAACAACCTAGAACACACTGCTCATGACAAAAAGGAGCCTCACTGACTACATAAACATCGGACTACAATCTAGAAAGAAGAGTGAACTACAAGTATAACATCTCCTATGCCTGAGTATAGTTCTAGTTAAGCTCAATACTAGAGGCCTTAAACCTCTCTTACAAACCCAATTCGATCACCTATGATTGACCAAACCTTCTGCATATGATTACAACATTATTCGCACATAGATCATCCCATAACCTTGACCCATCAACCCATGATCTACAAAGAGATCTTACATCATATTTATACCAACCCGGGACCTAAATAATTAGGTTGGCCACCTAAAAGATAACACAATAAATTCATAACATAAACCCATAATCTAATGATCAACCAATTTGGCTTAGGCTAAAAAAAATGTAAACCAATCATTAAATCCCACTAGTAATGCATTAGAAACATCCTCCAACACGTTAGAGAAAGCGGTCCATAACCTAGATAACACTAGACCCAAAATAGGTTACCAGAAACCAAATCCAACACCATGAATGAACTAGAACATGAACAAGATAACCAACAACATCCTGAAAGTCATCTAGAAGCCGCACCAACACCACTTATCACATGCATCAAAAGATATTCAACAAAGCTCTGTCGATAAAACCCTTACTGGTGACCAAAAGACTTACTAGAACAAATGATAGCTCCCGAGTCATCAAATCTCGAACCAACTAATCGTGATACACATTTGAATAGCATGAATGACAGATCCAAACTAATTCCACAAACCAAAGCATACTGGATCCTACCAAATCAATATCATAATCAACCACTCTACCAGAACCAATCGGAAATTGGTAAACAACCAAAACAACCGGTATTGCCATCAATGACAAAACATCAATGCAGCACATAATCAATTCCAAATTGCCAACTGGTGCAAGAGCACCTCAGCACACAAGCATACCAGGAGGTCAAATTGCATTAAATAATTGCATTAAGTATAGGTAAGTATAGGAGCTCTTCTGGTCATCAACATCTCCAACCCAATCTGCATTTGTATATGCACATAATGTAAAGTCATCATTTTTACGATACCACAAACCATATTCAGTTGTTCCCTGCAAATACCTAAAAATTATTTTCATCACACTCTCATGATTTTCTCTAGGATCACTCTGATATCTTGATACAATACAAACTGCATTCATTAGATCCGATCTAGTATGAGTCAAATATAACAAACCACCAATCATAGATTTGTAGCTAGTAGGATTAATCGATATAGATGCATCTTTCTTTTTCAATTTCTCACTTGTAACCATAGGAGTACTAACCGGTTTAAAATTTTCCATACCAAATTTCTTCAACAGCTCTCTAGCATACTTAGTTTGACAGATGAAAATACCTTTATCAGTTTGAGTAATCTGCAAACCTAAGAAAAATCTCATCTCCCCAATCATAGACATCTCAAATTCATTCTTCATATTGTTAGAGAATTCCATATGCAACTTATCTTCACCTCCAAAAATGATATCATCAACAAAGACCTCAATAATCAATATGTCATCATTAGTGATCTTATAATATAAATTACTGTCAATATTACCTTTAGTGAAATCTAGCTTCAACAGATATTTATCCAGTCTTGCATACCAAGCTCTAGGGACTTGTTTCAATCCATATAAAGCTTTCCTCAACCTACAAACCATGTTTTTGTCATCTGAAAGTGAAAATCTATCAGGTTGCTCAATATAAACTTCCTCTTCAAGATATCCATTCAGAAATGCGCACTTAACATCCATCTGATAAACCTTGTAATTCTTATGAGCATCATAAGGAAGAAATAATCTCACAACTTAAACCCTAGCTACCGGTGCAAAGGTTTCATCATAATCAATTGCTTCCTTCTGAGAATATCCTTTACAAACCAATCTAGCTTTATTCCTCACAACTTGTCCATCCTCGTTCAATTTAAACCTGAAAACCCATTTAGTTCCAATAAAATTCTTATTTATAGGCCGGGGAACTAAAGTCCATGTGTCATTCTTTTCTATTTGATCTAATTCTTCTTCCATAGCTTTCATCCAATATTCATCTTTATAAGCTTCAATTACTGATGTCGGTTCAATTTGAGAAATAAAGCATACCTCATTAGCTGTCAACCTTCTTCTTGTCATCACTCCTATGCTTTTGTCTCCAATGATATGATCTTTAGAATGATTCAACCTTACATACCTAGGAGTCTTCTAATTTTATGTTCCTCTGTCCCGATCTTCAATTGTTGTTGAATTTTTTGATACCACTGGAGTAACTGGTTCAACATTTTATTCCGATATAGGTGCTACCAGTTCAGTTATGATCATTTCCATTGTCGATTATCTCTCATAAGTTCTGATTTGACTTATGTTGTACTCATCCACTTTGACATTTGTGCTCTCCATAATTCTATACAATCTTTTGTTATAACATCTATATGCTTTTATTTCATTATAATAACTAAGAAATATTCCTTCATGACATCTAGGATCAAACTTTCCAATGAAATCATCTCTTTTGATATAGTATTTACTACCAAAGATTCTTAAATACTTAAGTGTCGGTGTATGACCAAACCATAACTCATAAGGTGTCTTACTGGTATCTCCTTTGATATGAACTCCATTGAATGTGTATACCGCCGTGCTTACAACTTCTCTCCAGTAGATATGAGGTAGATTAGCTTCCATCATCATGGTTCTAGTTGCATCCAAGATAGTTTTGTTCTTCCTTTCCATAACTCCATTCCGATAAGGTGTCTAAGGTGCAGACAACTGTCTCCTTATCCCATTCTTCTCGCAATAAATTTTAAATTCATCGGATGTGAATTCTCCAGCCTGATTTGACCTTAAGGATTTAATCGTCAATCTTGTCTCTATCTCAACTTTAACTTTAAAGATTTTAAACTATGCAAATGCTTCAGACTTCTCCCTTAGAAAAGTAACCCACATCATTATATAATAATCATTAATGATTAACATGAAATATCTATCACCCTGAATTTTTTTGATTCTAGCAGGACCACATAAATCAGTATGAATAAGATCAAGAACATCATTAGATTTTTCTTGTATACTCTTAAAAGAAATCCTGACTTGCTTTCCCATTTGACATTCCTTACATATCGGATTATAGGGCTTTATAATATTAGGTATATCTCTAACTGCCTTGGTAGAACTGATCTTCACAATGCAATCAAAATTCACATGACACAACCTCTTATGCCATACCCAACTCTCATCAATTTGTGCAATCAAACATGTCTTCTCACCGGAGTTCAAATGAAAGATATTACCTTTAGTCTGTGTACCAGTTGCAATTTCCAAACCAGATTTGTTGATAATCTTGCATTTTCCATCCTTGAACTGTAATTGAAATCCCTTATCCACTAATTGGCCTACACTCAAAATATTATGCCTTAAACCTTCAACATAATAAACATTATCAGTGTTATGCTTACCGTCTAATGATATTGTTCCTTTTCCCTTGATCATGCATTCTTTGACATCTCCAAATCTAACCAGACCACCATCAAATTCTTGCATAGATAAAAACTTCCTTTTATCTCCAATCATATGATGTGAACATCCAATGTCAATTACCCATTCATCCTTGTCTTCAATTTTAGAAGCAAGGGCCTTCTCTTTAGGTACCAGACCATCTTCCTTGATAGTCAAAAATACCCATTCCTTTCCATTGCCAGATCCACTAGCTAAATCTTGTGTCGGTTCATCATCATAAACAATCACACCTTCCTCATCCGCATAGTAGCATGATTTATCTTTGGTTTTCCTATACTTATGCTTGTTCTGATAATCATGGTTAGGCCTAAAAGATTTTCTATCTTTTTCTTCAAATCTTGAATTCCTTTCAGGACATATAGATGCAAAATGACCTATCTTATTACATGCAAAACATTTAAAAGGTGATTTTCCTTCATACTTACTTCCTACCGGTCCTTTAGGTACTCTTCTAGCAAATAAGGCTTCAAGTTGCTCAATCTGTTCACCTTCTTTCTTCATATCCTCTAGTTCCTTCACATATAAAGCTTTTCGATCACTCTTGCCGGTAGATGATGTAGATGCATGAAAAGAAAATTCATATTTAACAGCTCTAGAAGGTCCAAATTCCTCAAGCTCAAAAGCAAATAATTTCCCAACCAAGGTATCCCTATTAAAAGAGGTGTTTGCCATAGTTCTAAGCTCATTAATTGTAGTAGCCTTCATCTTATAAGCTGGTGGCAAAGTTATTAGTACTTTAGAAACTATTTCATCTTCGCTCAGAGAACCTATCTTCATCAGGTGTGAATGTAGCCTCTCATACCATGCTCTCGGTGCTTGATTCAAACCATATAGTGCCTTGTGCAATTTGCATACCATGTCTTTTGCATCAGTCAAAGCATAACCATTTGGCTGCTCAATGTATACTTCTTCTTCCAGTATTCCATTCAGAAATGATGACTTCACATCCATTTGATATACTTTGAATCCCTTATGTGCTGCAAAAGAAAACAAAGTCTTGACACCTTCCAATATAGCAACTGGTGCAAAAGTCTCACCATAGTCTTCTCCTTCTTCTTGTGCATAACCTTTGCATACCAATCTAGCTTTGTGTCAGACTACTACTCCATCTTCATTCAGTTTGTTCCTGAATACCCACTTAGTACCTATCACATTTTTATTCACTAGTCTGGGTACTAGGGTCCATGTGTTTTTCTTCTCAATTTGATCAAGCTCCTCCTCCATAGCTTTGATCCAGTGATAATCTCCAAATGCTTCCTTAGTAGTTCTAGGCTCAATAGTGAAGATCATGCAAGAATTATCTCTAATTCTTCTTCTCGTTAACACTCCAGCATATTTATCTCCAATAATTTGGTGAGGATTATGATTGAGTCTCACATACCTCAGAATAACATGATCATTATCTTCTGGTTCTTCTTCTTGATTATCAACATCTTCTTCTGAATCTACTTGTTCTGGTTGAACTGGTACAACAACATTCTCTTTACTAGTTTTCGGCTTTACCAGTTCTGGCTCCAAAAATAGAATGCAAGGATCTTCTTCCTTTTTCTCCACACTGGTTTCCCCTGAGACTTCAGGATACTCATCCACTTGAACATCAACACTCTCAATGATTCTCTGAGTCTAGTTGTTGTAACATTTGTAGGCCTTACTCTTGGTGGAGTAACCAAGAAATATGCCTTCATCACTTTTAGCCTCAAACTTACTAACATAGTCACCTCTCTTAATTAAACATTTATTGCCAAATATCTTAAAATAACTGACATTAGGTGATCTACCATACCAGTATTCATAAGGAGTTTTATCCTTACCTCTTTTTACCAGTATCTGGTTCATAGTATAGATAGCTCTGCTTACAGATTCTCTTCAGAAAGTTTTTGCTACACCTCCTTGTATCAACATCATTCTAGCAGCTTCAACAACTGACCGATTGTTCCTTTCTACAATACCATTATGCTGTGGTGTCCTCGATGCAGAAAGCTACCTTTTGATACCATTTTCTTCACAATATCTAGTGAATTCCACAGAGGTAAATTCACCACCTTGATCAGACCTTAGACATTTTATCTTCTTACCACTTTCCTTTTCAGCTAAGGCCTTGAATTCCTTGAACTTACCAAAATATTCCGACTTATCCTTTAGGAATGTGACCCACATCATTCTTGAGCAATCATCAGTGAAGATCATAAAATATCTGCCACCTTGAATAATTTTAGTCCTTATGGGTCCATAAAGATATGTATGAACCAAATCTAACATATGTTCTACTGAAAAAGATTTTCTCTTAAAAGTTGAGGATGTCATCTTTCCTAACTAATATTCCTTACACAGAGCATTAACTGGTTTGTCCAACTAAGGCAAACCTCTCATTGACTTGGACTTACTGGCCTTAACAATGTTATCAAAAATTTTATGAAAAAATCTCCTATGCCAAAGCCAACTATCATCTACTTTAGCAATTAAACAGTTGTTGAATTTAGGATTTAGGTGGAACGGGTTACCTTTAGTCTACTTGCCGGTTGCAATCAATTCGCCTTTTCTCCCATAGATTTTGCACATTCCATTCTTAAATTCCAATGGATAACCTCTGTCATTGAGTTGTGCAACACTCAAAAGATTGTGCTTTTATCCTTCAACCCAGTAGACATCATCTACACTGCTCTTTCCATCAAGAGAAATAGTTCTCTTACCTTTTACCATGCAGGGTGAGTCATTATCAAATCTCACAACTCCTCCATCAAATTCTTTCAAAGTAAGAAATTTACTCCGGTCACCGGTCATGTGGTGTGAACATCCACTATCAATAATCCAATCATTAGAATAATCCATGCAAGAAACTAATGCTTTCTGATAAGATGTCTCCTCTTTAATGGCTACAAAGACAATGTCTTCATTAGCATCACCCTCAAATTCCTCATGAGTGATACCACCATCAACTGCAATGAGACAATCTCTTTTGCCTTTTCCTTTGTACTTCTTGAACTTCTCACGCTTGTGCTCATTGTCACCATTAGGACAGTTAGCTGCAATGTGTCCAATCTTGTTACATGCAAAGCATTTCAAAGGTAATTTACCTCTGGACTTACCGGTACCTCTGGGAAACCGCTTGGACAACGATGCTTCAAGCTCAACCAAACTATCTTCATCATCAACTTCTCTGTTGGATCTAGATTCATAACTATGACTGACATCTCTACTTTTCCTCATAGGAGGGTTAGAAATTGAAGCTCTAAATGTAGTTTCGGATTTTTGAACACTACCATCATAACCATTTAATTCAAAAGCAGTAAGCTTACAAATGATGGATTCAAGGGTTACCTTAGTTTTATCAATTGACTTTAGCTCTTGAATGGCTACAACTCTGATAGCATAGACCAATAGAAGGGTTATCAACACCTTACTAATTACTGTGGCATCCTCCACTTTACCACCAACACTCTTGATCTCATCGACTATCTCCTTTATCCTCTGACCATAGTGTTGGATATTTTCACCTTTAGGCATCCGCATGTCATCAAATTTTCCTCTTAGACTCTCTTCTTTGACAATCTTCACATGCTCATCACCGCTTTAGATTTCCTCAAGTTTCTTCCATACCTCATAGGAAGTCTCTAGACCATGGACATTAACATACTCTACATCAGACAAAGAACTGATAATAGCCTCCAGTGCTTGATTGTTTTCTTGTTGCTCTTTCTTCTGATCATGAGTCATAATCCCACTAGGTGCAACCTATAGAGTACCAACATGTTCCCAGTATTGACTTCCTACACTCTTGATATATATATATTCATTTTATCACTCCATATTCTATAGTTCTCTCTATTAAACTTTGGACCTTCTTTCTTCATAATGTTCTTCAAGATCTTTACCTCAAGCTGTTAGGCTTAGACCTTAGAGGCCCTGAATAGCTCTGATACCAATTGATGGTATGATAAAAGAATAAGGGTCTGGTCAACTAATGAGAGGTGGGGGGGGGGGGGGTGAATCACTAGATAGAAAACTACATAGACTTTCACCAATCTCAAAATCAACCTCTCAAATCAAACTCTAAACTGATTGGTTTAAACACTGAACTTAAAATGCAATATTACTGACAAGTTAAACCGATTGACTGTTATAACAGACTAACAGTAAAACAACTTTGAAACTCACAAACCTTTTAACCAAAACATCTCAATACTTTACTGACATAAGTAAAATCTTATTTCAGATTGTTGTTGGTTAACATAACATATCAAAGTGGATTTAGCAGTTAAGCAATTTAACCACAAAAACATTCACCACTTGACACATTATTTTTGATGTGGAAACCCAAATGGGAAAAACCACAGTGGGGATGAATACCCACAAGTATTCTGAAATCTTCTGAAGTTCACCCTGTTAGGAGCCTAGCTTGTTAAAGCTTTACAAAAGTCATGTTAAGGGGATTGATTATAATGCCCTATTAGAAGCAATACCCTATTAGGAGTAACCTTGGTAGACGATTTGAAATCCAAGATAATGGATCACCTGGTTAGAGGATTTAGATAACACTAAGCTTGTTAGAGCTTACTCAGTTAGGGGATTTGATTGTTGTAATTGTTAGAGAACAACAGGGGTTTGCTGATCTATTTGAATAGCACTACACTTGCTTGTTCAGATCCTTTTCAAGCTCCTATCCGCCTTTACACATACTGCAAATACATCATCTGGTTTGGCAACCACACTCTCTTACTCTCAACCATAAATTGCCAACTCTACAACAAAACAACTCATTGACCTTATAAACAAAACAATAGGTCAATAACACAACACAAACCTAAACATCTCATAGAGATTACAAACAAATTGGTTCAAGTATGACTGTTGGATTACATAATAATCATTGCACAACATTCAAGATAACCTTGAACGCTCCTTGATCACCTCTTCATCAAACTTTGTAACTCATCACACGGTTTCCATTACATGCAATGAACTTTCTCATTCCCAAGACAGAAACCGTTATCTCTACGTTCCAAAAACCATTTGAAACTCTTCTCATATAACATGCATACATGCCATAATCATTACTGCTCATCATTAGATCATAAACCAATATAACTGATTCACCAAACTTCATCAGTTAGGGTTTATCATATCAATAGGTAGGGTTTACCAGTTGATCTCACTTCTTCTCTGGTCATACCGGTTACCTTCACAAGCTCACTTACTGGTTACAATTCCCTTCACTAGCTCTTCGAGCTGGTGGCAAAACAACATTATAACATTATTACCTGTTATAATTGACATCAATGACAACATAGAAGTTCATCAATGCAATCTTCATGTAAATGCCAACATTGAGTGTTTCAATGAATAAGTTGATATAAATAGATGTGTGGATGTGTGAATTATTTTGTAGATTGATTGAGGATGATGTAGAAGTATATGTGTAGAAGAATAAGTGTGAATATTAGTTTGTGACATGTTTATGACATGACATCCTACTTAGTTCAATTCATCTTTTCTTTGTGTCTATCAAAAGATAGTGAATCTATTTAGTAGCTTGTGTAGATCTGTATCTTTCCCTATGATCATGTGTCTTATTACTACAAGTCCTTTTAATATTGCCTTGGAGTAGTGAGCTTCAACTTGCAATTCCTTTTGTATCTTTCTTTAAGCTTGTGCACCTTAGCCTTCAAGTCAAAATAAAGAGCATTAAACTTGGCCTTGAACTTAAAACATTATATTCAATTATTTATATTGTGAGTGTGATTCTCACCATAGTTTTTCCAACATTGGGTTTTCCATATAAAATTTTGGTGTTCATCTATTTGGTGCTTGTTTTTTCATCCCTTATTGATGTTTAGTTGGTTAATGATAATTGATAAGTGTTTTTTATTGAAGTAGTCTAAGGATCTGGTCAAGACTGATTCACCCTCCCTCTTAGTCTTGTGGTGATTCAGGAGCATCCCTGGTTCATAGAAATCTTGCATCAACCAAAAACATTTTCTTTTTGTTTCGCTTTTTGTTTGCAGTTTCAAGTTTTCTTTTTGTGTGTCCTGGTTTTGGCTCATTAAATCCTATGGAGTTGGATTCTACTTAAATACTTGATCATATTTCTTATTTCCAAACCTCATTGTATTTGGATCATTTCTCGTCAAGATATCTCTATTGGTTTCCTTGACAGTTTCCTATTATCGATTGACAGTTCTTGTTACTGGTTGCCTGGACCTATTTTGGTGATCTACCAGAACCCCTTCCGAAGCTTGCAGATTCTTGGGTGTGAATTTAGATGTTCCTTGGCATGTGGCCGACCTTTTCCCTTGATCTACATTTTATCCTTTGGATTTTTTGGAGGAATCTCTTGGTGGAGGCTGACCTTGTTTATTTTACAGGTTAGGTCTTGTTCTTCGGGTTTTGATCCCTTTTGGGTTGACTGGATCCTTTGGATCATATATATAATTGTAATTTCATGTTAGAATGTAATCAATCGAAGAATCAAGTATTGAGACTATGCATAGAAGATATATCTTAAGATTCAAGGTCCCAGTTGTGACTATTTTGTATGTTCTACTAGGCATGTGAGATGGTTATGTTGTAGCCCGATTGTTATCGGTTGGTTGTAATCAATTTTCATGAAATAAAAATAATCTGTTCTGCATTGCCTCCATCATATCTTTGTGTTTCCATTGTGTTACTCTTGCTGATCGGTCCAGATTGATCTCGTTGAGGTCCCTCCTCACCGGTGACTGCTTCATGCAGTGTGTTCAACAATTGGTATCAAAGAAAGGTTCTTGTAAGATACACTTAACCACTTGAGGAAAGTCTGGGATGGCATTGGAGAATAGTTACAATGTACCAAAGTTTGATGGCACAAATTATTCCTTTTGGAAGGCACATATAGAATACCACTTGAATTCTTTGTTGCAAGGTGTGCACCCTTGATCTCCTTGTGTTGTGCAGTGCAACACTCGGGTTTGTGACATGGCTTAACCACCTCCTGTGGATTCTATAAGTCTAGTGGTTGTATTGGACATTAATAGGTTGATCTTTTGGTGCAACAACAACCACACTTGTAACAAGTGGTATCAAAGCTTGGTCACAGGTTCAAACCCCTCGCTTGCATTGGGGAGGGGGGGTTGTTGCAAGATGTGCGCCCTTGGTCTCCTTGTGTTGTGCAACATAGCGCTCGGGTTTGTGACATGGCTTAACCACCTCCTGTGGATTCTACATGTCTAGTTTTTGTATCAGGTATTAACAGGTCGATCTTTTGGTACAACGATAACCGCACTTGTAACATTCTCTTTCCCTTGAAATATGGGATATTGTTAAGACTAGTTATACTACTCTAACTGATGGTATTTCTATTTCAGATGAGGTCAAGGATCATGAGAATAATCTAAAGGAAAGCAATGCAATTGTTTTTGATATTAAAAGCAACACAATATGGGTGTTGTCCCAGACATACAACTACCCAGAGGGCGTACAAAAATCAGATACTAGTAGGAGCACATTAACAACACATTAACTGCAAGCTACTAGTAACAAAAAAAATAACAACACCTACGAAAAACCAGTTCTAGTGGTAGTAGCAGTTCTCTAGCACAAGACCATAGATGGTAATACTCTTACAAAAATATCTAATCTACTAACAAACATCATGAAAATAAGTTTTAAAGTCTAGCCAAGATGGCATGAAAGAAAAAAAGATAAACTAAAAGGGATGAAATCCCTAACGATTCTTTCCAACTTTGCATCCATCTTCATGAAACACATTGTCCTAGTCTTAAGATAGGAAATTGTAGGGTTCCTTGCAACTTTCATCCTCTTTTGCATTCTTTCCAACCACTTCCTATGGGAGAAGGAACAGTGTGGTGGCCGAGATGTGCATCACACGAAGACCAAATCTGGAGAGGCTAGTCATTTTGTTTTCTAGCTCCGTTAATCTCTAATTGATTTTGTTGAGCTCCGCCTCCAAATTCACACACTTTGAATAGGTCCCTGCTAGAATCTTATCACAGGTCCTAGCTAAAATCTTCACATCCCCTTTCACTTCCTCAGGCATAATTTCCTGGGTCAGGTCAATAGTTTGAGTACCAAAGTTTGAAACATGAGTTGAGCTATTAGACATCTCTGAGTCCTCTTCAATTTTCTCCTTCCTTTTTGTGAGAACCTCCTTACACTTAATGACCATTTCCTCACTATCTTGGTCATCATCATCTTCCAAGCCCAAATTTTCAAGAATCCTTTTTTCCCTTTTTCCAACAGGCTTAGAAGCAAACCTATTAGATCTCCTTGGGGTATTAGTTTCCTCCATCACCCCATCTTCAAATCCCACCTCATGAATGGTGAGTTTGGATTTTTTGGTAGAAGTTCTTCCTTTTTTATTGGGAGAGGGGGTTTTTCTTTTTCCTTTGATAGTGTCAGACTTAGTGTTTTTGTGGGTAGGGGTTTTAGGAGGGCTTCAACAAGCCTTGATCTTTAACTTTTTGATGCACTTTTTTTGGCTAGGTCCTGGAACATCAAGGACACTCAAATAAGGGGGGGGGGGAGGGGGAATTAGTGGCTTCATGGACCACAATAGGCCACAACTGGTAGAGGGCCAAATACAAGTGATACAGGCAGAAGATAAGACCTTGGTGGATGGGAATAGGTTTGCTGTCCTAAGATTTGGTACCCTCAAGAATCTCTAGAATGACATTTTCCAGAGAATGGAGGAGGATAAGAAAAGGAGATGACGAAGTGGTTGCGGAAGTGGTTCAACAAAGGAAAATGAAAAAAATAGAACACTTTAAGCCTACCCTCCAGAGTAAAGTACTTCATAATCATCAGACATACTTGGTCCAACGGTTAAGGAGATAATCTCTGTCAAAGCCACCATGAATTTTAACAAGGTTCTTGTCCTCTCTGAAGAATTGGCCGAGGCTTTCATTATTCGCCACTCGACTTGTTTTCTTCTATTTTCTTCCCTTGGTAGGGAGACTAGTTGCTTTAGCAATTACCTCTTCATTGATTTCAAAAGTGATCCCCCACAATGTCACTATGTGATCTACCCAAGAAGAGGCAAATTGCATGGAGATAACTTCATTATATCCATTCATACCCTTAATGAACCAGGGCACCCCACCCTCCTGCTAGATATGCTAAAGAGTGGCCTTTTTTTTGAATTCCTCATGCTTGTTTGGCTTAGTTCTCACTCTATCGCCTCCCATTATGTCACACTCCACATCATCAAACTTTTGCTAGTTTGAAATTATACCATTGACACTATTTTTTGAAAAGAAAGGTTTCTTCAAGAAGCTAGTTGAGTCTATGGTGAAATCGAGGCCATCATTGCAATGTAATTCATTAAATTCCCCCTTTATAGTAATGACACCCCACACATGCTAGAAGGCAATTCTCATCAGAAAAATGAGCTTAATATAGCTACCACAATCTTGCCAAAGTTGTATGTCGAAGAGATGTCCAATCATTTTCCTATCTCTATCATATAGGTGACACCATCTCATAATTATAGCGAAAACACCTTTATGATTCAAATAATACCTCGTAGGCCACATCATTTTGTCTTCATGGGTCATTGCTTTGTCATCTCTCCATCCATCCACCTTCATTTGCTTAGTCTTAAAATTTGAATTTTCTCCCACCCTTACCTAGTACTGCAAAAAGGTTGGTAGTCTTATTTTCTCTTAGTCATCACTAGGGCACAAGAGCACCCCCAGAAAGAAACACCAAATCCAAGTAAAGTGGATCTGCATTTATAATTTTTCATCTTACTTTCCCCCTCAAGGAGACAATGAATTTGGATAGGGAGAGCATCCCATTGTCTCTACCATCTAACACCATCCAGTTGCAGGCCATTAAATTTGCACACTTATTAACCTCCCTATAGGTATGATCTGATTTATGAAAACCAGATTACAATACCTAGTGTGATACTTGCGGTATTGTAGATTTCAACACAAAAATTGACAACAAGAAGATTGCAAACCAAAAACTGTCTCCATTCTATTCAAAATTGGAGTTTATACAAGTCGAATGTATCCCAAGGGTCACACAAATTCCTTGGAATTGAAATGAAGAGTCATCATAATGTTTATTACAATTAAACTATTAAAACTATCAAAATTATCAAAAAACTAAATATAAAATTTCAGTCCACTTTGAGAAGGCATAACTTTCTCATCCTAGCTCCGAATTACAAACCGTTTGATGCGTTGGAAAGGTATTCAAATAATCTAGAACCAAATTTCAGAAATGCACCGAAGACCCTCAAAATTGCAATTTACTAAAACATATAAAATTTTGGAAAAATTAGATTTCAATATTTTCCCAATTTAATCCTGATCATTCCTCCCCCCTTAAGAGGCAATGGGCCCCATTGCACTAATCTGCTGCAACAGATGAGGAAATTGTTCTTCAATTTGTTCCTTAGTAAGCCACTTGCCTTGATGAGAATGCTGACCAGCTCGAACCACCCGATACAAAGGGATTTTCTGATTTGTCAAAGTCTTTAAAATGGCTTCAGTAACATGGTCACACTGGACTGGAGCAGTAGTAGAGGGGTTTAACTCTGCAGCTTGAACGTATTCAGTAGCTTGGGAGATATCCAATAAAGGAGGAAAATAGGGTCTCAACAACTCCACATTGAAAACTAGATGCAGTCCCAAAAAGGATGGCAAATTAAGTTCAAAAGCATTCTCACCAACTTGTTTCACAATAGTGTATGGTCCATAACGAAGAGGTCGAAGCTTCCTATTTGGTCCATGCAGGTGCTCTTTCTGAAAATGTAACCATACCTTGTCACCAACCTAAAACTGATGGGGAGTTCTATGTTTATCATGTCTTTCCTTATACTTCTGATTACTCTGCTCCAATATCTCATAAACTTGTTGTTGTAGGTGTCTAATGTTATCAATGAATTTTTCTGCTTTATCTACCTCCTTGTCACCATTCAATGGACTACTAGACTGTAGAGATGGTATTGCTACATCCATAGGTGCCAATGGCTGGTACCCAAGAGAAACCTCAAATGGACTGTGCCCTGTAGTACTATGGAGTGCACGGTTGTAGCTGTGTTGCACATAGGGTAAGCTTTCATCCCACGTGCGAGGATGTTTTGAATGATACATCCGTAAAATATGAATAATCATTCAATTCACCACTTCTATCTGCCCATCTGTTTGGGGATGGAATGCTGTGGACTTTGTCAGTTTCGTGTCCATTTTAGCCCATAGTGTAGACCAAAATTTGCTGATGAACCTGCTATCCCTATCAGAAATAATGGTTTTTGGCAAACCAAAATGAACCCACACATGTTCAAAAAATAGCTTGGCAGTATCTTCTGCAGAAATCATCTTTTTACATGCCACCATGATAGCCATTTTAGAAAACCTATCTACCACAACATATACACAATCATGCCCCCGCCTGGTAGTTGGAAGCCCAGACATAAAATCCATTGAAATAGACTACCATGGCTTATCAGGAATAGGTAATGGTAAGTATAGACCCAACTTACGGTTTGCTGGTTTTGCAATCGCACAGGCTGCACAAGCTTGTATATGTGAAATGACATCTTGCTTCATTTTTGGCCAATAGAAATACTTTTGAAGGATAGAAGTAGTCTTACCAATACCAAAATGTCCTGCAACACGACTGTAGTGAGCTTCCCATATCATTTTCTTCCGTTCTTCGGTGGGTACACATATGTGACCATTATGGCAAAGAAACCCATCCTGCAAGTGAAAATCAGAGACAGATTTTCCTTCTACCAAATTACTATAGATGTTAGCAAAATCAGGGTCAGTACTATATAGTTGTTCCCAAGTGGATGATTGATGACCGCATGAATCCAACACTATTGTCAAACCTGCAATTGGAGGCCTACTCAAACAATCTGCCACCTTGTTACTGCTTCCTTTTTTATGATGAATGTTGAGGTGAAATTGTTGTAAATAGACTGACCACCATTGATGTCTATCATTCTGTAGCTTTCCTTGTGTTTGTAAGAATTGGAGTGGTTTATGGTCTGTATGTATAATAGTTTCTTTTCCCAATATATAGTGTTTCCATTGTTTGCAAGCCTGAACAATGGCATACAACTCCTTATCATAGGTGGGATACTTACGTACTGTATCAGAAAAAGTTTCACTGTGATAGGCAACAGTATGCCCATTTTGTGTGAGTACCGCACCAAGAGCATAATCTGATGCATCTGTTTCTATCTCAAATGCTTGGTGTAGATCTGGAAGGACCAATACTGGTGCTGAACATAGTCTTTTCTTTAACTCCTCAAATGCTTGTTGTTGTGCCTCTGTCCACTGAAATTTTGCTTGTGCTCCACCCCTGAGTGATTGATTAAGAGGCCATGATATGTGTGAGAAACCAAACACAAATCTACGATAGAAGTTGGCTAAGCCCAAGAAGCTGCGAAGCTCTGTGAAATTTTTAGGGGATGGCCAATCTTGAATTATTTGAATCTTTGCTGGATCAACATGAACACCCTCAATGTCAATGATATACCCTAAGTATTGAATACTCTGCATACCAAAAGAACACTTCTCAATGTTGGCATAAAGTTTGTGTTTTTGCAGAGTTGAAAGAACTTGTTCAACATGCTGCAAATGCTCAGACCAAGTTCTGCTAAAGATGAGTATGTCATCCAAATAAACAACTACAAAGGAATCAATGAATGGTCTAAGCACATCATTCATCAATCTCATAAATGTGGCTGGGGCATTTGTTAGGCCAAAAGGCATGACCAACCATTCAAACAAACCTTCCTTAGATTTAAATGCAGTCTTCCACACATCTGCTGGATCAATTGGTACTTGGTGGTATCCAAACTTCAAGTCAACTTTTGTAAAGAATTTAGCCCCCCTAAGTTGGTCCAACAAATCATCAATTCGAGGGATTGGATATCTATTTTTAACATATATTTTGTTTAATGCTCTATAATCAATACAAAGCCTCCATGTCCCATCTTTCTTTTTAGCAAGGACAATTGGACTTCCACAAGGTGAAGCACTTGGACGAATGTGTCCTTTCTAAATCAACTCCTGAATTTGTCTCTTAATCTCATTATTTTCCAAAACTGACCTCCTATATATTGGCTCATGTGGTAGCGGTGTGCCTGGAATTAAATCAATAGAGTGCTTGACTTGACAGTGTGTTGGTACTCCCACTGGTGGTGTAAACACACTGTGATATTCTTTCAAAATTTTATCTATTTGATTTTGTTGATTCTCTGTTACCTTAGCATGTGTATTAAGAACAACTGACTTTGTTTGTTCAGGGCGAATCATGAGTACAATAAAAGCTCCAGTTTGAGAAATCAAGCGTTTACATTGTTTAGCACTAATTAAAGATGTAGTTTGTGTTGGACATACCTCTGGTATTCGGTACCTCTTCTCACCAAGCTTGATTGTAACACTACGTGGCCTTGACTCATACACCCCATGCCTCTGATACATGTATGGCTGCCCCAGCAAGACATCGCATACATCCAATGGTGCTACATCACATATCACTTCATCCTTGAAAGGCTTGATTGAATATGGCAAACGACATTGTTGATTGATTTGAATATCTTGTCCCTCATTCACCCATCCCATAAAGTATGGTTGTGGGTGTCTTGTCACTTTCAAATTTAATCTTTTGACTGTCTCCCTAGAGATCAAATTCTTTTGACTCCCACTGTCAACAATAAAATGTAGAGGCTTTCCATCAACCCACATCTGTGAATGAAAAAGTCTCTCTTCATCTTCACGAGGAAATACTTTAGCAGTTCCAACTACGGCATATGGGTTTGCTTCTATGATGGAATCATTCTCCTCTTTCTTAGAATTATCTATTGGTGACGATTCAAGTTCAGCTTCCTCCCCTCGTATTTCTGTCATCAAATTTTTAATACTTCGA
Organism: Cryptomeria japonica; assembly: GCF_030272615.1. Classification (NCBI taxonomy): domain Eukaryota; kingdom Viridiplantae; phylum Streptophyta; class Pinopsida; order Cupressales; family Cupressaceae; genus Cryptomeria; species Cryptomeria japonica. The sequence goes on along the minus strand of NC_081406.1, from coordinate 149,703,639 downwards.
CAATCCTTTGTATTATGGGTTGGGGACTTATGCATCTCACACCACATGCCTGTGTCTGTCTTTTTAGTAGACCACCATGTGTTCTTGGGTGAATTTGAATGAGGTTCCTTGGTCACCTGTTTCCCTGCAAATTTATTGCCACCTTCAGCCCTTGGCTTGTTGTTTGCAAAGTAGTCCCTCTTCCCTCTTTGCTTGGATTTTTCTTCAATTTTTGTAGCATATTTATAGGCAGTTGCCAATGTCTCAATATTTAAAAAATCCATCTTTGTTTGAATATACCTATGAAGTCCACTCCGATATTTCAAAATTCTATGCTTCTCTGAATCATTAATACCGAGTTTTGCTGAAAGTGAATGGAATGTATTGGTGTAATCTTGCACAGACTGATCCCTCCTTTGGCGAAGAAGCTGCCATTCTATGTATTTTTGTTCATATACATCCTCCGGGAGGTAGGCTTCTTTGATATATTCCACAAATTCTCCCCATGTGGGCTTCTTATCAAGAGATAGTATAAAACCATCTTCAGCAACTGATTCTTGTTCTTTATTTGCTACTTTGGTTTCCCATGCTAATTTCACATGGGTTTCAGCTTTGAGGAGAGCAAATGTTATCTTTTTAGCATCTGAGAAATTATTTACAGAAAAGTACCTATCCAACGTTGATAACCAGTTATCAACAGCTTCAGCATCGACCTTTCCTTCAAAATTTGGGATGTCGAAATTGACCTGCACTTTGAAAGGGGTATTTCCATGAAATGGTGTTTCAGATTCAGAGGGTTTTTGCTTCTGTAGGAGGTATGAAAATTGACTCATCATCTCCTCTCGTTGCTTATTTAAAGCTTCCTCGACCAACTTCTTAACATCATTGTCTGACATCTTCGATTGTGTGCATCTCAAAGGTGGGTATTTTGACAAATCTTGTGTATCCAATCCTAATCTTTGGTAGGAAGACCTTGTGTAAATTGGCATAAAGGAGCGTTCCCGCTCTGATACCACTGATCTGATTTATGAAAACCAGATTACAATACCTAGTGTGATACTTGCGGTATTGTAGATTTCAACACAAAAATTGACAACAAGAAGATTGCAAACCAAAAACTGTCTCCATTCTATTCAAAATTGGAGTTTATACAAGTCGAATGTATCCCAAGGGTCACACAAATCCCTTGGAATTGAAATGAAGAGTCATCATAATGTTTATTACAATTAAACTATTAAAACTATCAAAATTATCAAAAAAACTAAATATAAAATTTCAGTCCACTTTGAGAAGGCATAACTTTCTCATCCTAGCTCTGAATTACAAACCGTTTGATGCGTTGGAAAGGTATTCAAATAATCTAGAACCAAATTTCGGAAATGCACCGAAGACCCTCAAAATTGCAATTTACTAAAACATATAAAATTTTGGAAAAATTAGATTTCAATATTTTCCCAATTTAATCCTGATCAAGGTATGAGTAATAGTGAACATGTCTAAAATTAAAAGGAGTTTTTTGATGTCTTCCACTATGTCGTATATGGGCCAATTAATTTTTATTTTCCCTTTAGTAACATCAATAACCAATTTGGAGTCTCCTTCAATCTCAAGAGTCCTAATGTTCATTGAGAGAGAAAAATTGATTCCCCGGTAAAGATCCATACATTCCACTTGGTTTTTGGTAGAACCATTCAGATTACCAGATTAGGCAATGATCAATTTCCCTACAGTCCCTCTGATAACCTCCCCTCTAGCAACCTTATCCTATCATGCTATTCCATCAAAATTCAATTTATACTATCCAGGCTTGTAAGGTTTCCAAATGGTGTTCTTTTTGGCTAGTCTTTTTGTACTATCAAACATAGCATAATATATAAACAATCTCTAGTTATTAGCAACTCTATCATCATAGGAAGTTGGGGGATAGCTTAGACACTTCCAAGTAGTGACTGAGAGATTCTCAAGAAGTAGTTTACATATGGCTTTGAAAATCGTCTCAATTGAATTTCCTGAATCTCTAAAGATTCTATTGTTTTGTTCCTTCCATATGCTCCAACAAATGTGGGCTAGGATTTGTCTCCAGAGTTGTTGAATCAAAAGATTGTGAGATGGAATTTTCCATTCGTTGATGAAATGATGGAGCTTGGAATTTATGACCCAAGAAATTTCCAATTTATTTAAGAATCTCAGCCACATTTGCTCAACAAACTAGCAATTTATCATTAGATGTAAAATGGATTCAACTTCCTACATACATAGAATGGACCTATTGGGGAGTTGGAATCCCCTTTTAATGAGCTTATCTTGTGTGAGGATTTTGTGATGCATAGTTGTCCACAAAAAGAAGTTAATTTTAGGGATAAAGTCGGTGTTCCAAACCTTTCACCAACACTCAATTGGCCAATTAGAGTTTAATAATGCTCTATAAACATACTTAATTGAGAACTCCCCTTTCAAATACTTTTTCTAGATAAAACTGTCCTCTCTTTGAAATAGAGGGATTCTGATCCTAGTAATTTCTTTCTACAATTCAATTGCCTTTTGAATCAAGTGGGGCTGGTTTTGATAGGATTGTAATGTGGTGAAAATGATGAATGATAGATCAAGAGGAAAACTACCCTTTCCCTCAAAGAGAGATGATAGTTTCTCTATTGATTACCCTTCAAACACTTTTCACTAAGTAAAATTTGGAAGAGGAGAGGGAATTCAGTAGATTCAACCTTCAAGGATGAAGATTGAATTCTGAATGAAATGGGAATGATAAGTTTACCCCGTTTTCCTTATTTGAAATGGAAAGGAATTGATTTAATTATGTAGTGCAAAAGTGACAAAGAACTGATTATAACTTGACATCAGAATATGGGATGAAGTTGTGCACCTGGATCTAGTAGTAATATGTCAAGATGAATTCGCCCTACGAATTTGGAGAAAAGTTGCCCTGATCATGGCGGGAATGTACACGGTCCTTCAAAAAATTTGCAAAATGAAAAGGGTTTTTCTGCCTTTGCAAATGAAGCCTGAATCCAAAAGTACAGTTGCGCACCTACAACCTAGACACAAAAAAGTGAGGAAAATGGGTTGGGATTGGGGGGTTTCCTTTAGGTCAAACCCTAGTTATGGAATTAACGAAGTAATGAAAGAAATTTCTTGCAAGTAGATGTAAATGAAAGACTGAATTGTAAATCAGCTCAAGGGAGGTTGTAGAAGAAATGTTGATAGAAATGCTTGTGTGGAATTGTATGTTGAAATCAATCTCCTCTTCAATGGTTGAATCCTTGACTTGAATGCAACACCTAGCCTTGTAGGGAGACTTGAGAATGCTCAATGCTGGAAAAGAATGCTTGAATGCTTGATCTCTTGTGCAACTTGAATTTATCCAACTTCAACCTATCCAACCTTATGCAAATGAGAGGATGAATTCCCCTTAAATACATGTTGGTGGATTTGATTTTCATCATAGGCCAACATCAAGGGAGTTTCCCACCCAATGCAAAACCAACAATGCAACCACGCCCCTATATTGGGAGGACAAGGGAATCACACCCCTATCCAAGGGGGGATAGTGGTGCCACGCCCCTATCCTACCTCTTTCTCCAGGGCAGAGTGGAGACAAGGTGATGCAGAGTTCAAGGAAGAAGTTGTTTCTGAGGGCTGAGCAGTCTTCGGTCTCCAATCAGGCTAGAGGATTCAATCTCGCTTGCATGAGGACCCTAATGCAGTAAAAAATTGCTATGGTAAAAATTCTATGACATTACATTTAGCGAGAGTATAAGCATACACCAATACTACCGATAAAGTACAAGGAAACAAGATCGAAAGACTTTTACCACATCAAGGAGGCAAGATGCACCAAGCCCCCAATGGACTTAGGATCTTATAAATTTGATTGACAAAGTAAAAGGGAAGATCAAGAAGGGGAGAACCATGATTGCAAGTAGAAAAGTTCCCTTCACTATGAGTCATGAAAGAAAGGATACCAAAGATTACAAAGCAAAACAAATTTCACGAAGTAATTCTAAGTAACAAAGAAGGAAAATATGAGCAGAGTGTATGCCCCCACGTTAAAGCGATCATGCACACCTTATTGGGAGTGACTGCTTTAAGGTAGGATACATTCAAGAGAGAGAAGGGAGGGAGAATGTTATCACAAGGATTTAGCCCCCAATCAAGGAATAAATGCAAGGATAATGAACACACAACATGAGGTAATATCGCTTTCCTCAGGGTCAGTATGCTATATGATAACTCAAGTATATCATGTATATATATGCATATAATCATCGTCATTCCCCAAAGAAGGACACTACCTTAGAAGAAAGGGAAGATAGGATGTCTTTTGAGTCAACATGAAAGGGACCAAGAAATTATCTCAATGCTTTGCATCATCCCCAAGTAGACATTAAGGGAATAATAGAAGAACAAGGATATACATAGAAGAAAGGTCAAAAAAAAGAAAGAAAGGAGAGGGAGAAAGATATGCAGTGCTAATATTGCTAATCTAGCATGACATCCGCCTCCCGATCATGTTGATCACTATTTTAGGAAGGTGGGCAACATGCTAAAGGAGAAACATTGAGTGTAATAGATGGAGATATCACAAGATTCAAACAAGGACTATGCTCATGTTGTAAGTCACTTTGTTCGATTCTAGGAGCTAGGATTAGGGTTTGTGAAAACTCATCTGATAAATGCTTGTCCACATCAATACATTCATGTTCAATATAAGAAGCATTAGGAGTTGTATTGCCATTATGAATAACATTTTCTCCCATTTCTTCATCAAATTTTAGAGAAAGAGGAGCAAGGACATGAATAGGAGTAAAACCATTACATGTTCTATGGAACTTATGATTTGAAGATGTAGGTTGAACATCTTGCTTAGGAGAAAACGGAATCATGTTAACTGTCGGAGTCTGAGGAGATTGAATATTTTTAGGGATAGCTTCATGAGCTCGAACACGATGTCTTTGTCAGGGTTCTCTCACACAACAATTCTATCGAGTCTTAGTGGAAGGCTGAGAAGGAGGAAGAAAAATTGAAAAAGTAGGAATTTTTCTCTCCTTGATATTGGAAGGTTTAGGCTGAGGTCTTTTTGGTTGAACAATAAGAGAAGCATGCCTCTTCTCTTGATAAGAGGAAGGATGTGGAACTGTACCATGCAAAGGAGGAATATTAGGTGTAGGAAGGAGACCAAGTCCATCACGAGAAGGAGGTACAGGTCTAACCTTAGGAAGAATATTGTTGTTCTTCTTAAGAGAAGGTATAGTCACATCCATATGTATAGGTTGACGATCTTCCTTAGGAGGGAGATTAGTTTTATCCGTGAGGGGAAGAATTTTATCTTGAAGAATAATAAGAATGTCAAGTGTTGGGGATCTAGGTTGAATTAAGGATAATATCACATCGTTCTTTCATTTTTTATAAGATTGAAAAAGAGGATCGCTCCTTGAGGTAAGAGATTCAAATTGTTTAGGCCAAAAGAAATCAATAGGAGAACTAGGGCATCTTTCGGATGAATGAAATAAGCTATGGTTCACGGTTATGATTTCTCCATTGTGAGGAAATTTCACACTTGTGGATTGGAGAAGCAATAGCCTTCATGGAAGATAGCCAAGGATAGCCCAAGTTCACATGGAATTGCTCAGAAGAGGGTATGATAACAAAGTCAACATCCACGAATTTAGTATGAACTTCAGTAGGAAGAGTGATAGAGCCAATGGTAGGACAAGAGAAGCCATCAAATAACTTCAAAACCACATTAGAAGCATCATATAGTAGTTTATGCAATCGTAAAGTGAAAAGATATTCTTTAGTTATGACATTAACCATGCAAGAGGGATCAATAAGGGCACCACGACAAGGGATATCCTTAACCTTCACAACTATATATAAAGGGCCATCGAGTTCTCTAATGGTCTTGCTAGGATCAAATGTAATACAAGGATCCTTAGGTGTATCTTGTGTTTCTACCATATTAACCAAGTTTGGAGCCATAGAGGTGAATTTCTTAGAAGAGAGAGAAGTAGGCACAATCTCAATAACGTTAGAGGTATGAGATGGCAAGGAATCAGTGAAAATCTTAAGATTTTGATGAGGAGGAGCTACTGATTTATTCCCTTTATCATTCACACCTGCCACTGAAATAGTATTATTATCAATCAAGTCTTGAATCTTATTTTTCAATGCAAAACATTTCTCAGTATCATGACTAGGTTGACGATGAAATGGACAAAATGAATTGTTATCAAAATAAGGGGATGCAAGTTTAGAAGGATCAATTTTTTTTATAGGAGGAAGTTTGATAACATTTTTGTGCAACAACTGAGACATAATACTATGTAAAGATTCATTACAAGGAGTAAATTGTCTTTCTTTTTAGAAAAAAATAGAAATAGAAGGCACACCTGTTGTAGCATTCACATTGTTGTTGTTGATTATATCATTGAACTTGATGAAGCTTTTTGTTGGTTTGAACTTCACAAATGATTTTTTAAGACTCTCCCCCTTATCAGTCAGAGACATAAGAGTGGATTGTTCTATTTGACTCACAACCAGTTGATAATTGTGGAGTGTTGCACATAACTGCAAAAAGGAAGTAAACTCAGACAAAAGAAGCTTTTCCCTGATATATTTTTGTAAATTAGAAATGAAAATTCTTTTAATATCATTATCAGGTACATGAAAATAAATTTGAGCACACAAATGCTTATATCTACCAATGAAATCAATCACTTTTTCTTGAACACCTTGTTTACAATGTATTAAATTAGTCAAAGTGATTTTAGGTCCAATGTTGTTTTGAAATTTTTGGATGAAAGCATTTTCCAGTTGTTGAAAAGAGGTGATAAAATAAGAGGGCAAAGAGCAATACCATTGTAAAGCCTTCTCTCTTAGTGTTCTTGTAAACAATTTTGCAAGCAATCATTGATCACAAGCAAAATCATTACACAAGGTTTGAAATGTTTTAACATGTGTAAGAGGATCACCTTTTCCATTATAGAGTTCCAATTGAAGGATCTGAACATGTTTAGGTGGTACGACTTTAACAATGTCAAGAGAAAGTGGGCTCGCAACATCAAAGGTGGGAACACTAAACTTGGATTGACTCATGGAAGCAATTTGTTGTTTTAAGGAAGATACAGTTTGAGCAAGATTGTTAATTGTGATTTTGGTAGAAGAATTAATGTTATACATAGGTGATTGGGAAGGTGGTGTGATGTTATTGAAAGAAGGAAGGGACTGAGAATAAGGTGGTGGGACATTATGGTAAGTAGGCATTGGTGATGATTGGGTAGGAAAAGGGACAGTTAAAGGAGAAACAAAGTTGTTGAAAGAATTTCCCCCTTGTGTCACATTGATTGGTTGAGGAATAATAGGAACACTCATGGAAGACATAGGTAAAGATGGAGAATTAAATGAAGAAGAGGGATTTCCCCCATGACCAATGGTTATAGGAATGAAATTTTGAGTTGAAGTAGCCATGATGTTGTTGGCAATTGACACTCAATCGGTTGGTTTCACTATGTTGTCATTGATGGTAACATGGTATCTTATTCTGGCTTCATGTTTTGGTTTAGTTGTGTACCGACAAACACTTCATCGGCACCATGTTACCAGGAATGCAGACCGACATGGTTTAAAATATGGTTATCGGTATTGGAGGCCGACATCTCTTGGATCCGACATCGACAATTGTTTTTGTTATTCAGGTATTTACGTTATCTGGCTGACATGTAATTTGATATTGCATATATCTTTGTAAGCCGACATAAGGCATGATAAGTTGTATAGGGTATATAGGTCAGTTGGATTAGATCATTTTGATAATTATGGTTGTAATAGGAGATTATGGAATATGTGAATGGGATACAATGCAGAATATATCAGAGAGATCATGTATGTGAGGATATTATTATAAAGGGTTATTCTGGTAAAGGGTTTAGTGTTTCATATTAGAACAGACATAGCTTAACCAGAACTATATTCTGGCATAGAAGATGCTACCTTAGTAGTTCACTCATTTCTTCAGATTGTAGTCTAGATTTATATGTAGTCAGTGAGGCTCCTTTTGTGATTGAGGAGTGTGCTCTAGGCTGTAAGTCTTCTTGTAAATGCAGACCCCTATATTGTGTAATATATTTTCATATGGCCAGTGGATTGATATTATGGGTCAAAAATCCCACCGTGGTTTTTCCTCTTTGAGGTTTTCCATGTATAAATCTGTGTGTTATGGTTCTCATTTATGTGATTGGCTTATTAGTGTCTTTACTTCTTTCAATTTTGTATGTACTGGTATACCGGTTGGTGTATGCATGTTTTAATAAGGCTAAAATCTATCATTTTGGTATAACACTCATTCACCCCCTCTCTCAATGTTATTGCATTCCAACAATTGGTATTAGAGCCTTGTGACTCAGAGGAAGTTTAACAACTTGAGGGAGATCCTGAATCTGGAATCCATGACTATAGGCTTGGAGAAGCAACTTGAGATGACACTTGAAGATTATGATAATGAAAGGTTGAAGAACTTAAAGCTACAAGATGAATTGAATTCTGATAAAGAATGCATTCTTGTCCTATAGGAGAGGCTGTCATTTGTTCAAGCTAGAAGGAAGGAACTTTTGCAAAATCAAGATGATGAAGAGAAAGATGCACTTAAGGAACTTAAGGAACAATGTCAGAAATTGAGTCAAGAGAACATGGTCATGAGAAATGAAATGCAAGCTATAACCATTGGTGTAGGATCACCCTTCCAAAATATTTCTCTTTCTTTGTCTAGTTGGTATTATGCTTCTTTAGAAGCCATTGTACATGAATAAGAGCCATGAGCTCATGTGTGTTGGACTAGGTCCTAGTTGTAGGTCCTTAGTGTTTGTTGTGATTTATTGTGCAAGAGAGGTTGAGTGTGCCTGGAGTGTGTGTTAGGCCTTATTAGCATGTTGATGTCCTTAGGATAGCCCAAAAAAGGCTTAGGAGTCATGAAAATCAACAATGGCAAAGTTGCTCAAAAGATGCAAAAGTTGCATGACAACTTTTAAAAGTTGTCAAGCAACTTTTCCACCCAAAATGGTCATAGACCCTTGTTGTGCATGGAGAGCCCTAATTTTGGCACACCAACTGAGGCAAAGGTGGTATAAGTATTGGAAAACCCTAAATGAATGGGTTGGATGTCAGACTTTGTACGACCCTAGCAAAAAGATTAGACTCAGACTGTAAAACTGTTACCAGTCAGTTTGAATGAAGGAAACAAGCAAATTAATGGATTGAGATACATCCAAAACTATGTGGTTTGTATTTCATGTTGTAAATAATTTCATTTCAAGCAATTATTTTAGGTTTTTACTTGTAGATTGAGTGGGTTTGTAAATAGTTTGTAAACTGTCTTCTTACTATCCAGTTTTGGATAGAATTGTGTAAATGAAGTCTTAACTCCATTCCCCATTGTGGAAACACCATGAAACCATGGGGAATGAGAGTGAATACCCTATACTATAGTCCCATGCAAGTAGGGCCCTTGGAAATGCAAGGAGGCCAAACAAAGGCCCATTCCTAGGCGAGTCTGGACAGTGCCCGGTTAGGAATGGTTGTTGGTGCAGAGGTCTTGGAGAGCAAGGTTGAATAGTGGAGAGTGCATCCTTTGGAGGAAGTGTAGATGAGTGTTTGAAGCATAATTGGTGTGAAGGAGGAGCCTCCACCAATACAAAAAAGGTGGCTAAAACTCAAAGTACTCATTGTGACCCAGGCAAACCCTAGAAACCCTCACAAAACCCTTAAAAACCCCAAAATTTGCCCTAGGCTCTGTACGACCACTTGGAGGCCCAAAACATAGAAAATCCTTGAGTCCTTGCCAATTTATTGGTAGTCCATTTTGGGAGTTAGGGTTTTTTATGCATCATTTATGAAAGGGAGCCCTAGAAGACCGGTTAGGAGGCCTAATTGGTCCTAATCCTTGTAGCCCTGTTTTGTAAGCAAAAACACAAAACAGTGAAATCGATAGAAAGGATGAAGGTAGAAAATTCATGGGTGCACATGAAGGGATGTAAAACATGTTTTAAGACCTGATTTAACCTTGCTAAGACCTTGGAAAGTGTGAAACAAACCTTAGCCCTTATTAGCCATAGTAAGGGGTTTTGAGTCTCATGAGTAGGTGAGACCTTAGGAGTAGCATAGCAACTCATTGGTGGGTGGATTGGGCAAGGTTAGGGGATTCCTCAAGAAAAGGAAGTCCTAGAGACCCTAGGGTGTGAGGAGAACACCAGGATATCCAAGGAAAGGATCCAGGAGCATAAACTAGGCTAGTCTATCCCAAACCCCATCCCATCAACCATGAGGATGTATAAGGATATTGAGGACCAGAAGAAAAAGGAAGAAAATCTTGTCGTATCCCTGAAGAACAAATTTGAAGAATGTGGTAGGTTGGTTCATGAGAATGATATGTTGAGCACCGATTTAGTGCAATCCCAGAGCAATTAATAAGAGCTTGATAGACAAATGATAATTCTGAGAGATGATCTAACTACTACAAGTAAGTATAAAGAAACATTCAAGATTAGTTCAACACAACTAGATGAGTTATTGAAGAGACAAAGCCAAATTGGAGATTCTAGTGGACTTGGATTTGAGCAAGGACAGAGTTCGAGTATAGCTAATGAAGATCAAAACCATAAGGCACTGGTAAGGTAGTTTAATGCTTATAAATTTAATGGTAGATGTTTTCTTTGCAATAAATTTGGTCACATGGCTAGGCAATATAGAAATAGAGAAAATCATAACCCTGATTCTACTCCCGATCAATGTTCTAAATGTAATAAGTATGGTCATAAGACAAAAGATTGCAGAATGAATGTTAAACTCTATGCATGTGGAAAATTTGGACATATGGCTAATTAGTGCAAGTCAAGCAATTTTATCGATTTTAGCAAGGCAATTCAAAGGAACAATGTTACATGTTATGCATGTAATGAGGTTGGACATATTACTAAATTCTGTAGAAGCATAAATCCACCGTTGGTAATGGAGGATCAAATGATAAAGGGAAAGAAAAGCTCAATGAAATCTGACAAGATCATACCCAAAGATAGGTCAGGAAGACTGAAGATCAATCAGCAGATGGGAATGCACCGGTTACTTATCCGACAGAGGAGGTTGCTCTTGTACCAATAGGTAGCTCATCCGGTAACTAAGGTAGATGCCTCAGGGGTAGGAAAAATTCATGAAGATGCTACATATGCCCCGGGAAGAGGTTCCGGAAGATGTTCCGAACATTGGAGATGCTTATCCGGCATGGAGATGTTTTGTTCGAGATCCGATATCTTTCACCGACAATCATTGATGTCAATAGAAGATTAGGGTTTTTCTTTGGAGGATAAAAGGTTGAATTCACTTTATTTTTTATCACCTTGCATTCAGAGCGATTCAAAAGTGATTAAGAGCAACTAAGAATGATCAAATGCATTTCAAAGTGATCAAATATCTTCTTGAGTGATTGCACTGGCAACTTAAAGAGTTTGTTAGGGTTGTCACCGAAAGTGTTTATCGGGTATTTTTATTTAGACATGGAAGTGGGATCATCATCTATTCCTATCTTTGTTGCAAATCTGACTGTTGTAGAGGTCAAAGGCCATCCCAAGCCAACTTTCAAGTGGTATCCACATGTGGCTACCTTGGATGATTCGGTTGGAGTATTTTCCTGTGTTCCGAAGGGAGTTGTTTGTGTCGAAGATGTTAGGGAATGCATACATTGTCACATTGAGGATTTGGGGACATTTGATATAAAGAGCATGTACATGAGCAAGATTATGGGATATTTTGGAAAGATCAAACCTGCATACAAGCACATTAAAGACTTAGCGTTTACTAGCATTCTAGACATTCTAGAATTCGAAGATGAAATCATTAGGTATGTTTTGAGTAGAGTACATGGGGAGTTTATCTGGTTAGATAGACCTTACAAGATCACCGAGGAATCCATCAGGGCAATCACTAGTTTACCATAGATTGGGCAATGTCTAGACAAGAAGGTTTCTAATGATTATGTCAACAAAATCATTGGTGCAACATCAGATAGGAGATCTATGAGAATAAGCACTATTACTAACATAGACATCAGATTCGGTAGCATGATCATCGATTATAAGATAAGTCGGTCAAACTGAGGGAATTTTGTTTCCAGTTCCTATATTTTTTAAAGCCTACAAAATGATGAAAGAAAATGAGAAATTCGATCTATGTGGTTGGATGTTAGATGAACTATTAATAAACCTAGGAAAGATTAAAGGTGAAAAGAAAGGAAATTTCTGGTATGGCAACTTAATTGTCTACTTAATGTTATTTTTCATGAATGACACTCCTAGTTTTGGGAAGAGGCAATGGGCATTTGATATCCTAGTAGGGAGACAATTGAAACAATCAATTGCTACTTTAGGTAGTTAGAGAGATGATAAGGTATAGGGATATTTTAAGGGATTCTAGAAGTCTGTGAAATCTAGGGAAAGGGTTCCTAAACATATTGTTGAGAAATACTAAATTGACATATGCTTCATGGTGAAGAAAGATGAAACACTTATGGAAGCGGTTAAGCCCCGGGAGATTTGGATTGAGGAAATGGGCTATGAAGTTGATGCACAAATCCTAGATGCTTATGCAAAGATGTTGATTGATGCACCTGTTGATGAGGTTGAAAATCCCTGTGGTACTGTAAAGCAAAAGACACAAGAGGTTGAAATAGAGTTCAATCGGAAGAAGAGAGAGAAGAAGGAAGGAAAAGAAAGCAAGTTTGTAGAAAAGGTCTCACAAGACATTAAAGCATTGATTGATCTTGTCTCGAAGAAAGCCAGGAAGATGAAGGATCTGAAAGTACACATTGAGCTTGTTATTGCAGAGTCTGAATCGTAGGATGACACACCCTTGTCTTTCAAGAGGGTTATAAGGAAGAAAACAAAGGAAACCAAGGTAGAGGATAAAAAGCAACCGGTTAGGAGAGTCACATTCAAGTTACCGACACAAAAGAAAGCACCAAAAGTAGCACCTTCAGCTCCATCTGGTATTGCAAGAAGGAAGAAGACTAATGATATTGATCAAACAATTTAATTTGGTAATCCAACTATCATTCCACAAAAAATTATGCAGAATTAGTAGATGAAATAACTAAGGATGGCATGTTAAAGAATGTACAGTTTTACTATGATGGTTTAGACAATATTGAACAAAGAGAGGTAGAGGAGGAAGTTTTGTTATATTTGGATATTTATAAGAAAGCCTTGATAGAAATTGAAAACCAAGTACCGGTAGAACTATATGATATGTTAGATGCTAGGAGGGTATCAGAAATATAGGAAGACAAGCATAATAAAATTCAAGAGTTGTTATCTATTTGTGTTTCTATTACTCCAAAGGAAATGGATAAGACACTTGAGATTGCAGATAGAAAAATATTAAACATAAAACATAGAATAACCAGTCTTATGCTAGGAAGGGTAAATGAGATAATAAAGGAGACCCAAAAGGCATGGGTTAAGTTCTTTGAAGAGAACAAAGGTTTCTTTACTTCATCTGAATCAAAGATAGACATTCCAAACACCCCGGTTGAAGGAAAAGGAAAGGGTATTATGTGTACTTCACCCTCAATTTTGAAGAACATTAAGATAGTGGAAATAAAGCCCTCGGTAGATACAAATGTATAGACAAATGTTGAGACATTGGAAAATACAGAGAGTGAAAAGGTTGATATTGTACATGATACTAATATTGAGGATAATAGTCCTTTGGATACTAATGTACAAGTTGAGGTTACAGTTCCTAGAGAGAAACCAACAGTTACAGAGACTGCACCAAGTGGCGAAGAATAAGATGACAAAGGAGAATGTAATATTCTATAGTCAGTCTTGGATATTGGTTTAGAGGTTTGGGAAGCGAATCAAGATACTGGTAAGGGATGACACAGTGAAAACCAATATAGACTATACTTTAACCAGAACTCATCCAACATAGCAGATGCACTTTCAGAGTTCAAAATTTTGTTTGTAACTCCATAGTTGGTGTTTGTAGTCAATGAGGCTCCTTTTGTGATGAGCAATATGCTCTAGGTTGTTGGCCTTCCTACATATACAAGCCCACATTGTAATATTTATTCATTTGGCCAGTGGATAGATATTGTGGGTCACCAATCCCACCGTGGTTTTTCCTCTTTGAGGTTTTCCACGTATAAATCTTTTTGTTATGGTGTATGCTCTTGTGGTTGCTTCATTTATATTTTTTGTTATATTCTTTTATGTATACCGGCTACTAAATTGCATTGTTAATAAGGTTAAAATTTATCTTACCGATAGAATGTTGATTAACCCCCCCCCCCCCCCCCCCCCCCCTCCCAGTGTTCTTGGATTCTGATAGGTTATGGGGTAGTTGGGTTTCTCACCCTCTTTCGTCTTTATGTGCCACCTCATATAGCTCCTTTTTTGTTTTCATGTAAGGAGGTTATGCCACATGTTTTAGCATTTACCAAGTAGGTAACATCCCACCTTTTATGGGGTAGTAGGTAAAACCTCCCACTTTTTATGGAGGTGGGAGTTAATGCACCTCTTGGATGTATATGCTTTTATTTACCTATATAATAAGCAGTATACTCTCACGTTCACAAGTTCAGTGATAGATCGGTGAGAGTCTTCTCAAAATTCTCTTCTTCATCTCTATTTTTCTCTCATATCAGTTTGATATTTATTCAGCTATTTTGGTCTTAGATCATCTCTTGTTTGGGGATTTGCATGTGATCTACAACCAACATTAGATCCTAGCTCGGTTCTCTCTTCTTGCAAAATCTAACAATAGTGATTAATGCTAGTGCAAGATAAATTTATCCAATGATTGATTGATTAATTGATCCAGGGGTGTTGATATTGCAAGAAGCAAGTAGATTGATATGATAAAGTGATTAAAGATTCAAAGACATGCATCAGTTGGATAAAGAGTTTGATCAATCTAATTGCAATAAGAAGAATGAATAAGATGATGAAAAAGAGAGATGAAAGGAGTGATGAAAGGAGAAAAATGACGAGAAAGAAGAATGAGTGATGAGAAAGGGAATATGAAGGTGATGAGAATTCTTGTACTTTTTAAGTGCTTGTATCATCATCGAGCTTATTATGGAAAAAGGATAAAACTCATCTTGATATGAATAAGACCTAAATGAATCACCATACCAATTGCATGAAAGAAAACACATCATATAGGAAAGTATTGCCTCAATTTGCATTAGACCATTATGTCCTCGATGATCTTAGATGAACATGTCCTAAGACGAGTCATCATATTACTAAGGAACAATCCACAAGCAACAAATGGGTG
Source organism: Cryptomeria japonica (assembly GCF_030272615.1). Lineage (NCBI taxonomy): Eukaryota > Viridiplantae > Streptophyta > Pinopsida > Cupressales > Cupressaceae > Cryptomeria > Cryptomeria japonica. The sequence continues at coordinate 149,688,321 of NC_081406.1, read as the reverse complement.
AACATGCCCCATCCTCGCCTTTCTAGTCAAAGACATCATAGAGATAAAATATCTAGTCAGAGACATCCTGGAAAAGCTAAAAGATGTGTCACCAAAGATAAAGTCGGAAATAATCAAAAGACATAATCAAACAAACAGACAGTATGTTCATGCCGAAGTGAGTTTTTGTTCACAATTAAAGTGTTTAGTTTTGATAAGTTGATCATATGTTATTATGTTTGCTCAATCATAATCTCATCACATCATGATTTCATTGAAGTTCAAAGCTGCTTGTGCATCCGAAGTGTTTGCGTCTCCGCAATGTTTAGGAAGTGTTTTTGGATTTTGATGAAAAGTTTTTACAATTTTTAGGGTTTTTGAATGTTTTATTTTATTAGGGGTTTTCATGACTTTTTATGATTTTTAAGACTTTTTCAAGACATCTTATGATTTTTTATGATTTTTAATGACATTTTATGATTTTTATGAATTTTTCAGGACATTTTTAGGATTTTTTAGGATTTTTTCGGGACATTTTATGATTTTTAGGATTTTTTCAAAACATTTTAGAAGATATAGTTCCTCTGATCATGAGATGCCAAATATCCTAACCCACTGCTAATGTTGAGGAGATGCCCCAATGAGGGATAAGACTAGCTTAGTATGTAAGGGTAACACGCACACAGGTTATGCAAAACAATCCACAAGATATGATGGGGGTGGGAAGACTATTATGGAATGGGAGGGTAGATACTGATAAGGCATGATCAAGTAGAGTACTAAAGGAAAGATGAGTGAAATCTCTATGCATGACACCGATTTCCCAGCTTCCACCATTGTACTTGCCCAAGGCACCTGTTTGCCAGGTTTTCACTAGTGGATGAATTTATTTTGCTTCTTTTTTGAATTTTCACTTTTGTTTTTGTGTCATGAGGTGCTTGTTTGCCAAGTTTTCACCAAAGTAATGATTTTTTCAGGATCTTTATCTCTAATTTTTTTAGGATCTTTTAAATAAACTCTCTGAAATACTCAGGTGTAGAACCTGTAAAGGTGAATGCTATTGATTGGATCTTCAAGCGGTTCACCCTCGGGAGTTGCTAGCTGATATGCTCCTGATCCATACACAACAGTGATAATATATGGACCAAGGCAGTTAGGTTCAAACTTTCCCTTTTTTATCTTTCTTGCTAATTCTTTTGATTTTCTTTAAGGAAAAGATCACCAACCTCAAATGTGCAAGATTTGACTTTGTGGTTGTAACTTTTGCACATGCACTGCTAATATGCTCCGAGGTGATTAAAATCACTTTGTCTTCTTTCATCCAACAATTCTAAGTCATGCAAGCGAGAGATTCTACAGTCTTCATCACTAATCAGGTTGCACAAAGAGACCTGTATGAAAGGTATATCGACCTCAATGGGCAATATAGCTTCAACACCATAAACAAGGGAATATGGAGTGGTGCTTGTGGGAGTACGGACACTCATGCGGTAAGCCCACAAGGTAGGGTTCAACTAGACATGCCAATCACGACTAGCTTCATTGACCCTTTTTAAAAGGATTTTAAGGATATTTTTGGTAGAGGCCTCACCCTGGCCATTACCTTGAGGATGATAGTATGGTGCAGATAAATGGTGTTGGATATGGAATTTCTCGTAAAGCTCATGGACATCTTGAATCTTGAAGGGATGACCATTATTAGTAATGATGGAAAGGGGGACACCATACCGACATATGATGTAGTTCAAGATAAATGTAGGAATTTGTTTTCTAGTGATATGGGTAAGAGGAACGAATTCAATCCATTTTGTGAAATATTCGGTAGTAGTGATGATGAATTTGTGGCCATTGGATGAGGGTGGATGGATTTTTCTCACGATGTCGAGTCCCCACTGACAGAAGGGCCAAGAGGTGATAATTGGTTGCAATTATTGTGTTGGCGCATGTATCAAGTCTCCATGTATCTGGCATTGCTTGCATTTCTTAACAAACTGATAAGCGCCCTTCTCCATAGTAGGCCAGTAGTAACCAGTATGCAAGAGTTTTTTAGCTAGGGTAGGACCGCTCAAATGTGCCCCACATATACCTTCGTTCACCTCTCTCAAGGAAGTGTTGGATTTGTCACACTCAAGACATCTAAGTAAGGTACCATCAAGACCTTGAGATATAAGGTATCAACTAAAATGACATAATGGGAGGCTCAACGAATAAAGGTTTTTCAGACCTTATTGGATTGATCAAGAGGTAAGGTCTTATCATGTAAGTAGGAAAAAATATCTCCATACCGTTGGGAATTGGGACCAACAATGAGACATATCATTTCAGAATATAGTACATTGTAGGCAAGCTCCAAGAGTATTTCAACTAAGAACTCACAATATTTAACTTTACTTGGCATTATTACAAGGGAGGCGATTGTAGTCATTGCATTAGCTGCTCTATTGTTGTCCCAAAGAATTTGCTCAAATGTGATTGTGGTAAAGTAAGCCTTGAAATCATCCACCATTCTCATGTATGGCATAAATTTTTTATCTTTTGTCTTATCATCATCATTAACCTGTCTGATCACTAACTGTGAGTCACCAAGAACACACAACTCTAAGATTTTCCATTGTACAACCATACAGAGTCCAAAAAGTAATACTTCATATTCTACAATATTGTTGGTACATGAAAAATATATCTTATAAGACTTAGGGATGCAATCTCCTTGCGGTGTAACAAAGAGGATTCCAACTCTAGAACCACCATGTGTGAAGGAGCCATAAAAATATAAAGTCTAGGGATTTTAAGATTTCATGTTGAAGATTGACTCATTAGGTAACAATGTGATAAGTGGATGATCATCTATGATAGGAGCATCAATGAGTTGATCCGCTATAGCTTGTCCTTTGATTTCTTTTCTTTCCACATACTCAATATCAAACTCGCTGAGAATCATGATCCATTTAGCTAGTCATCTTGTAAGGGTGGCTTTTCTCAAAAGATATTTAAGTGGACCAGTCTTTGCAATGAGATTTGTTTGGTGTGTAAGCATGTAATGTCGCACTTTCTATGAGATAAAAACTTCAACAAGACACACTCTCTCAATAGGACTGCAATTAATCTCATATCCCACTAGGGTACGACTGATGTAATATTTTGCACGTTCTTTTCCTTTAGAGTCATGTTGCACCAAAAGTGCTCCCAGTAATGTGGAAGTTGTGGATATATAAAACAATAAAGGCTTATCATTTGCAGGAGGTACCAATATTAGTGGTGACATCAAATACTCTTTTATCTTGTAAAGGCTTGTTGACATTTGTCATCCCATTTGAATGAAACATTTTTATGTAGTAGGTGTTGAAATAGTTGACAATTATCTGCAAGTTGTGCTATAAAGCGTCAGATAGATTAGAGTTTCCCTTGCAAAGATCTCAACTGATGGATATTCCTCAGTGGCAACATCTCAAGTATGGCTTTTACTTTTTCTAGGATCAACTTAAATTCCTGTAGATGATACAATGTATCCAAGAAATTTCTCAGAGGATACCCCAAAGACACATTTATTTGGATTTAATCAAACTTTATATATTTCCAACCTTGTAAAGATTTTATCCATGATTTCTAAATGTCCCTTCCTGGTGTAAGATTTTTCAAGCAAGTCATCCACATAATCTTCCAGATATATATTCATCATGTCATGAAAGATAGTAGTCATTGCACATTGAGAAGTAGCTCTGACATTCTTCAATCCAAAGGGCATGACATTCCAACAAAAATTTCCATGAGGACAAGTGAATGATGTTTTGATCTGGTCTTCATGAGAAATTTTAATTTGGTTGTATCCCGAGAAATCATCCATGAGGGATAACATCTTGTGTCCTGTTGTGGAATCCACTATCATGTCAATATTTAGAAGTGGGAAGTCATCTTAGGAAAATCTTTATTCAAATCTCTGAAATCCATGTGAACACAACCACTCCCATCAAGTTTTGAAACTGATATCAAGTTTGAAATCCATTTAGAATAGTCAATAGGGCTTATAAATCCAACATCTAGCAACTTTTGCAATTCTGCCTTTACTAATAGTGCCACATGAGGGTGCATTTTTATCAATTTTCATTTGAAGATGGAGAAAATCAAATCTGAAATCTTATTGCACGAGATTCAGATGATTCAACATCTTATCAATGGAGTACCTACAAAATAACACACATGCGAAATTGAAAACAAAACATACACAGGCATGCATTAAACATAAAATCTCACTCCATTGTTCTCCTACCAATCAAGATCTTGTATTTGATATATGGGTGGTCTTAGAAGCACGTGCACAAGAAGATATGATGGATGGATATGAAGATATCAAATATGATGAAATGACATAGAGATGAGATATCAAATATATTGAATGAGCACAATGAACAAATATGAAAATTTAAATGCAAGTGAAAACTTTGAAAATTCAAGCATGCAAATGAAAGATTGAATTTCTAGATGATTGAAAGAGAGGGGTTGGGTTTAAATATATATCATCAGGGTGAATCTAGGTTGTAAGATGAATGTGGGATAAAATATTGGTTTGGAGGTGTAAGGGTTTATCCCATATTCATTAGGTGGATGAAATGGGTAAGAGTGGAAAATGATAAATAAAGGATGTAGTTGATATGTAGGAGGTTTGAAAAATGATTTTAATAATATAGTAAATGAATTAATAATATATTATGACTATTATGATATAATGAAATAGTGAATATTGATGAATGGATATTATAATGTAACAAAGAATAATAATGGATAATATATTATGAATAATGGATACTAAGAATATTATATAATAAGGATCCACCTGATAATGGAAAAAAAAATTAAGTACGAGGAAATTTTAATGAAATTTTTTATGTGTCTACATGATCAAATCCTAGTTTTCACCTATAAAGTGATTCTCCCCCACTCTCCCCCATTTCCCCCTCGGAACTAAGTTCCATGTGCTGGGAGATTCAAAAGTTGTAAAGCGGGAAATTTGCAGAGCTGTCGGACTTTGAATTTTAATTGTGTGGTTTGGTTTGTTGTGGAGCATTTAGTGTTGTAATTTTTGAGAATTAAAAATAACAACTACGTATTCCTTCTCAATTTGGGTTTAATTGAGTTTGTATGCTACCAAAGTTTGTCTTATATAGTAAAAAGCTCTTTTTGTTCCTTGAGAATCATGTTGAGTTAGAAGGGCTTGTTGAGACTAAATCTCATTGTGTCTAAAACAATACTATCCCTTTATATTTCTTCACTTAGATTTATTTTTTCCCTTATTTACACTTATCAATGAAATATTTGTATAGGTTTTTTTTCTATGTTTTTCATAGGCATGGACCTTTGCATGTATTTTTATTAAAAATTTCTATAAGTTTGTGAAAATCTAGGAGTTCAAATTATTTTTGGGGCATTCTTTTATGTTTTGTTGGGGTTTCAAACATGTAGAGTTTCTCTTGACGTCATTTCATTCATTAGCTCCTAAAATCCAAACCAAATGGCTTAAAAGATTTTTATCATCAAGTATTGGACACGTGTCTTCCTCAATGTCATTCCCTTAGTATCCCTAATCATTGATCCCCAAATATTTCCACCGAAATTCCTAATTATATATATTTTTTTAACTAGGTCAAATTAGGCTTCCCCTTCCCTAAGTACTCTTTCCATCTTCACCCTAACACCATAGGCTTTGCAATTAAAATCTTCCCATGTATTTCAAATTGGAGAACTAGACAATCCCTAATTGATACACCTCATTTATTTCCTCCCTAATTCTTGAATTAACAATTAATTACTTTATTAGAGTCAACGTTTAGGTTTCCTTTTACCCATATACCATTTCCATGCTATCTAGATATCTCGAATCGTTGCCTTATAAAAATTTCCTAATTGTATTTGTAGATGTATAAAAATGACCATATTCCTAAATGAATATTTAATGTTCATTTTATTCTCATTCCTCTATTTAGTTAAATCTAATTTATTAAATCATCCACATTCCTCTATTTAATTAAATAAATTATTCAATTTATTTATTTAAATTCACTTAAGCCCTTTATATCATTTAATTAAATAAATTATTTTATTTAATTAAATCCCTTCTCTCTACTTTTAATTAAATTTACATTTAATTAAATAGTTCACCCAAAATAAATAAATCTAATTTATTTAAATCCCCCACTTGCAACCAAATTAAATTAAAGCAATTTATTTTAATTAAATCCTATTATCCCTCACCCACTTGCATTTTCCTACATCTCCCACTTGCCTCCTAACCCTCTTCCTAAATTCTTCTAGAATCACTCTAATCCTAATCAATTAACCTAAACCCTTCAATTATCCCCTTTCCCTAAATTTGAGGAGGCCACTTCTCAAATTTGGAGTAAAGTCTTCCAAAGGCATTAAAGTTGTTATGCCTTGAACAAGATAACTTGTTGAATACCCCAAAATTTGGAAGGACTCTTACAAGTTTGTCCCCAAAGTCTTTCAAACCATTAATGGTTAGCTAACCCTTTGTGTCATGGTTAGAGACTTTTTGCCTAACTCAACCCTCATCTAACCTAGGGGTCTCATCAAGCATTCATTGCTTTGACCATGGTTATCCATTTAACCCTTGCACAAGAGTTTACCCCTTGGGTAAAAGCTTTGTCCAATCGATAACCTTAACCTAACCTTAACCCTTACCTCCTAAGGTAACCATGAGGTCTTCTCAAGCATTTAATGCTTCTTGCATCCCCTCTCAAGCAGTCTTATGTTGACAATTGTCACCATTTCATTGGTGAGAATTGCAAACATGGATTGATAACTTTCAATCCTGACCATCCATTGCCCTGTTTCTCCTATAAATAGAGCCCTCATCCCTCAATTTTTATCATCCAAGTCTTTAGCATCATACTTATACTTAATTTTAGCAAGAATTTAGCCTCTCTTTGAAATAGAAATAAATCTAATAATCATTTTAGAGCATTTCTATCATCTTAGCTTAAATCATATAACTAGTATATCATGTTAGGATGGTATTTTTACTAACCTTGTCATCTTATCCTCTAGTTTAGTTTATTTGTTAGAATCATGCATAAATAGGATGCATTCATACTAAATTTGATCTAAAGCATCCCTCGTTCTTGCATTTGTCATCCCTAAGTCACTTTGCTCAGTGATCTGAGAGCAAAGGCATTTGGTTGAGGAACCTTATGAGATAGAGAACCATGGAACACTCCTTGGGAAGTTGAGCTATTCCTCATGGCTCTATAACTTGCATCAAGAGTCCCATGGGTGTGTGGGAAAGTTTTTGAATATTTTCACAATTTAAGTTTCATTGAACCGCTTTTCTCGCATACATTTCTGGCGCCCACCGTGGGGCTTGACCCCATTAATCAAATTAGTTTGTGAATATGACCAACTTTGCAGGTACGCGGGAAATGAGAATCGACGCGTAGGGAACATCTCTTAGCGCATTCGGTTAACAATTTAACGCATTCGGTCTACTATTTAGCGCGTTGGACTCATTATTTAGTGCGTGGAAACCCTTTCGTAGTGCATAGAGTTTTTAATCTTTCCTATAACTTTCAGCACGAGAATTTAACAGTCTAGTGCATTTGGCAAACAACTTAGCGCGTCGGTTTTGTCTGATAGTGCATCCGGTTAATACTTCAGTGCATCCAGTGCATTTGGTAGCGCATCACAGATAGAAAGCAAGAAATAATTTGTAACAAAGACCCCAAAAATTAGACTTGTGGAAGTCCACAAAACCATCTTTTTGCTAACTGACTAACTGGTTTTCTGCAGGTTACTAACAATTAGATTGCAGGTTTAGGTTTTATTTTACTTAAGGATTAAAGTAGTTTAATTTTTCTACTAGCTTTGCTAAGTTAGTAAAAAAATTAAAATTTCTTTCATTTCTTGTTTAAAATTGATCTCACATTTCATTTTGGTCACCTAAAAAGAACAACAACAAGAATCTTTCTTGCTTTCTTAGGAGAAAATTTTCGTTTGGGCATTTAAAAAGAACCAACAATCTTTCATTTTTGCAAAGGAGATTTAAAAAGAACCTCACCATCCTTTAGTGATTAAAAGAATCAACTTTAATTTTTGCAAGGAAAAATAACCTCACTTCTCCAGTTTATTCAAAGTAAAAGAGGGAAGTTCTTCCGCTTTTGTCGATTTCTTTTGTTGACCAAAAATTGAAAATTTTGCTTTGTTGACTAGGTTTCTTTACTAGAATAGACAATCGCTAATTTGAGGAAATAAAATAAACACCATGTTTTTGTGAAGCAATATCTCCATAAAGACTTTAAACAGATCATTGTGATAAAAGGTTAAAAAGAACACTTGTGTGCTTTGCTTCGAAAGTGGAAGGTATATGCTCTCACCTTAACTGGGTGATAAAAAAGCCAAACCACTCTTACGTTTTTAGTGTTTACAACATTTTAAATCCTTTAGCAGGCCTGCACTCCCGAGGAGTCAACAAACTCTTAAAGTCATTCTTTGGCCGGTGTGAGGGGAACGACCTAAGTGGGGAACGATTTTGCTGCCAAGTCTTCCAACCCACTATAATCAAAAGTGGAAAGTGATGAAAGTCCTTTCAATGGTTGTGCACAACGATTAGCCTTCCCCTAGTATATCTACGATATGTAAATCCTTTGTTCTAAAGGTTGAAGAGCCTCCTGAGGGAGTTTATCACTGACAGCCAAACAGGAAGCCTAATTACGAACTTTAGCATTAGAAACCTTGAGCCGAGTCAATATCCAAACATTTGTAGTATCATAGTGCAAGGGTGGGGAAGAATCCACCCCCACGATTACTCACCATATATCTCGCAAGATAACTACTCAATTATGAAGCAATTCACTTTGAGTTAATTTCTGGCAAAAGACAAAAAAATGGGCACCCCCTAGGGGGTGACAAGGCTGTTTGAGTTGACGAAGTATCAAGACTAGTGAGCTATGGTATTATCGATGACCCTTGAATAAAGAGTCTGACTGAATTGTTTTATCTATATCAAAACCTGTTGAAACACTGGGGATTTGAACACATCCTCATAGAATATACACTTTTTGTTTAGACTAGGCAAAAGGGTTATCTCTTTTATGTTGTGTTTTCATGTTATGCTTCAAAAAATTGTCCATCAAAGTTGAGAAGAATTCAAAAATCATAGAAAACCACCAAGTCAAAACAACCAGGGCAGTTTAGCACATAAGAGAAACATCTTAGCGCTTTGGAACCATCTTTTAGCACGTGAAAACTACAACTTAGCGCATAAGTTCTGAACTTTAGCACATAAACAATCCCAGCCTTCAAAATTCAAACCTTAGCGCTTACTAAAAATAGCCTAGCACGTTAGAACAACAGCTTAGCGCATTGAATTCAAACACTAGCATGTTGAGATCAAAAGTTAGCGCATTGATATGACATATTGGTGCATAGCTTTTAAAACTAGATCAAAATCAAACAATCCAAGTTAGTGCGTCAGAAAGGCTGCTTAGAGCATTGAGATCATTCTCTAGCACGTTGAAGACATTTGGTAGCGCATTGGGTTTCTGGCTTAGTGCATAACCGAAACTGAGAAAACAAAGAGCAAAACAAAAACTTTAAAAAAAAATTCTAAGAACAGTTTAGGAAGCCATTTTTCCTCACTTGAACTCCATCAAGAAGAAATTCAAAATCAAAGTATCAAAACCATTCCAAAAGCAAGTTTTCTTTAAAAATGAAGTTTTCAAAATCCAAAAACTTGTCAAAAGATAAAACACATCTTTTCTATCAGAATTAGGTAACACCATCGCACGTATCGAAAGGTCCTCTAATCAAACGGATTTTATTCCAAAAACATACTTGTTTCAAACTTAAAGTTGTCAAATCGAGTTTCCATATCGAGAAAGCTCTTATTCCATAACATTTGATGCACTTTCTCGTGAGGGGGCATCTAAACCTTCATTTGATAAAAGCAAGCTTAAGTTTCCAAACAAGATATCTAAATCCAAAACAAATCAAAGGAAACCATTGATCGCCTGTGCATGACTAATCCTCATATTCTGAGAAGAAAGAGTATTTATCATAAAACTAAGTTGAGGAAACAACAACCTAGTTCTCTAAGACTTGCTAAATGGAATAGATTTTTATACATCAATCACCAACTCTTCAAATCTCATCGAACATTCCTCCATCATATGCACTTGTATCTTCAAGAAAAACCAAACGAATTTGACGAGGAACCATTGAGGAGTAGAGCATTCTGTCAAAAAGCAGTATTCAACCAATGCTTGAACCATGGAGGAAAAATCAATCCGGCTTTCTTCCCAGAAGTCTACATCACTTACAACGTACCTCGAATAGAGCCGCCAACGCCTGAACAAGATACAAAAGAAGAATTCATTCCCTTCATCATAGAAAGTTTCTATTAGATGCCCGCTATCACTCGCTCTCAATGAAACAAACAAAGAGAAACAAAACTAGAGTCTAGTATGGGATGACAATTATCAAATCCCTTTGACTATCCAAATCTAGAAGACATGAAGATCACTAAAGAACTCCTTCAGGAATGCCAAGAAAGTGCCTCATTCCAAAGACTCATAGAGGCTGATAAAGAAAAATACCTACTCATGCTCACAAGAAAAGGAGTTACGATTCCTAAAGACTTTGATTCAAACACTTTTAGAACAAGGTCTTGACTCTATACTTATCAATAAAAACAAAGAGAAGAAGACGCAAGTGACCTTGAGCAAAATATCCCTAGGCAAAACATACTCGAGCAAAACATCGTTGAGAAAAACATATCGTTACACACGCCATTCAAAAATAGAAACAATGAGAAGGAAGAACTCTTCCCTTGGAAAACAAAAGCACCCTTGGTTGCTCTCACACAACAAATGCAAGACATGCAACAAGGATCAATAGTATGGTATTCCTTGAATGAAATTTGTCCTTATCCTTTTGACAGAAAGTTAAACATGGTACTTTTTCCCCCAAATTCAGATGTTCCTAAATTTGACAAATATGATGGGAAAAGTGATCCTCGTGATCATGTCCGGGAATTCTATACCATCAGCCTGGAATTTACCCATGATGAAACCTATTTGATGCGATTATTCCCAAGAAGCTTGGGAGGGCAAACAATGGAATGATTATCCAAAATTACACCTCCCATCAAATCCTATGATGAATTAGTCAACAAATTCATCACTCAATATTCCTACAACATTCAACATGCCACCACCATGCTAGATGTCTGCAATACCAAACAGAAAAATAACAAAACATTCATGGTATTCCTTCAATGTTGGTGATGAATGGTCTCAAGATATCCTTGAGATGTGCTTGAAAAGGAAAAGATGGAAATTTTCATCGACAACTTGAATAACGAGACGAGTTACAAACTCAAGCTCCAATGCATACCATCTTTTGCCAAATTGATTGAAAATGGCATCCAAGTAGAGGAGACATGTGTAAAGAAAGGAACATTACAATTCCTCAAAGAAGGAACAAATTCATCCAACTCTCACTACAATAACCAGAACAACAACAATAACTTAGACAAATCTAGGTTCTGGACCGGAAACAAAAACACTGGAAATAAAGGAGGAAACGAAGCTAATGATGTGAAGTCCAAACAACCAGTGTTAGCTTTATCAGGAAATCCTCAGGATACCAAGAATCAAAAAGGTGCTAACCAAGGCACTAACAATTATGCACCCAATACCAATCAAGATCATCTTAACATGAACAACACTAACAATACCCAAAACAATAACACCAATCAAGGACCTAATACAAACTCACAAGGTAACACCAATAACTTTCCTAAACGCATGTACACACCATTAGGGAAATCATTGGAGTCAACATTCAGAGAACTCTTGGCAAACAAAATTATCTCTTTACCAACAATCAACAACTTTGAACCACAAGTCAAACCACCTTGGTGGAATGACTCACACTTTTGTGACTTTCATCGAAACAAAGGACATCAAAAAAATGATTGCATGAGGCTGAAAAACATTGTTCAAGACATGATTAATAGAGGTGATTTAACAGTCGATGATCTCAAGACAAATGGTGACCATGGAGCCTTTAAGAATCCTCTTCCAAACTACAACAAGGATGGAGCTTCAACCTCAAATGATACACGTGGAGCTCGTATCAATCACATATACAATAACACCATAAATCATATATCAACTAAGGACAATCAAGTAAATGTTATTACAATCAACGACAAGCATGAACATGAATCAATCAATGTAACCACCAGAGCTCAATAATATGTCTTGAAGGGACATACATTAACAACAAGCACCATACCCAAAATTCAATATGATTTGGTCAGTCAACTACGCAAAAATCCTGCTCAAATATCTATACTTGAGTTGCTGAAACTTTCACCAAAACACAAGGACATCTTGGAACACGCACTATTAGAGACAAATGTACCTTAGGATCTGGATACTAACAAATTCGAAGCCATGGTGGCTCACATGACAGGGCCTCATAATCTCACCTTTTCTGAGCATGATACTATTTCATTGAGCCATCTACACAATACTCCACTCCACATTGAAGTCTTGGTCTACAAACATCGAGTCAAAAGAGTATTAATAGATGGAGGAGCTGGACTCAATATATGTACCTTAAAACTTATCCGTGCATTAGGCTTCTCTGAGCAATCTATTGATCCACATTAAAAAATCACTATCAAAGCTTATGATGATGAAGAAAGATCATCCAAAGGAACAATGGTGTTGCCAATTCAAGTAGGACCAATACAAAAGGACACTATGTGCCAAGTCTTAGACATAGACCTCACATATAATATCTTACTAGGTTGACCTTGGATACATGAAATGCAAGCAGTACCCTCAACTTATCACCAATGTGTTAAGTTCCCATACAATGGACAGGAAATTTCTATATCAGAAGATCATAACCCTTTTCAACATTGTAATGCTATGCGGGTAGCGCAAGATAGTTTGGTTCCACATAACAAGGAAAAACAACTTTCCTCAGCACCAGATCTTCGACAAGAAAAGCCTAAATCTTTAGCTATGGATTTCAAATAGAAGATGAAAATCAAAGAACAAGGAATGGGAGAATAATCTTTGGAACCTTTGTGTTTAGTCAACTTACCAACATCGCCTAAATCTCATGGATTACCTACAACATCAACACATCAAGCGACACAGCTCATCACCAAGTTTGATGGCAAGTTTATTCAACTAGGCACACAAGCACATGAATCAGAGGAAAAGGACATCCTTAGTTGGCTATACAAGGATGAGGAAGAAGATAGAGCAACTACTATCGAAGTAGCTATACCAACATAGATGTATGGAAAAGGCTACCTGATCATGCAACAAATGGGATACAATGGCAAAGGACCTATTGACAAGCGTCAGGAAGGAATCACAAAACCATTAGATCCTCCTTCACAATTTTGTAAAGACAAAACAGGATTGAGCTATGAACACACTCTACCCCCAAAGAAGACACCAAATAAATATCAAAAAACTCAATGGAAGGCAAAGAAGAAATACAAGGAAGACTCATGGCAGGAGGCACTATTTGAATCAACAGAAACAATACGAAAGGAACGTGAATACTAGGAAAAAGAGAAACAACACGAGGAGTCATCCATTCAAACAAAAGAAACACCTTGTGCAAAAGTACATCATGTTCAAGAACCTGTTTCAAAAAAAGAAGAATCACCCCCGGACAACATCACTACTCTCCAAAGAGAGACAGTATATGAGCAGATGTAAAGAGTAGAAGCAAGATCTGATACAAAATCAGAGAAAACTATCAGACTAGTATCAATCATCAAGGACCTGTTTTCACCCTACAACATACCAGTCCACAACACTGAAATAATCTGGGATAATACCTTAGAGACTGATTCAAATGAATATGAATGGGGTAGTTGTTCCAATGTTACTAAAGATATTGCTGAAAACACCAGTCATACACCCCTTTCTCAAGAAGAACAAGGCATAGAACCTAGACTACTTGAATTTGGTCCACAAAATATTTATGATGCCAAGAAAATCGAGCAATGACATTATGAGCAAGTTTACACGGAAGATGATACCATCAAAGACCTCAACAGAATCATTAACTTATTTAATATCCCGACCAACCTTGATGATACCTCCATCCTAACACTTATAGCGGCTGAACTCAACCCACCCAATGACTCTTTACCACTTATCTTTCCTGACCTCATAGACTGGGATGAACCTGAAAATCATGACATACCAATTTTCCCCAATGATGATGCCATTATCCATTACTTGTGTACCATCAACCTAGAAACAGACTCTACCAGTGAACAACTTAATGACATCTGCAATCAGGAGAGTGCCAAGTCTCTCAATCACAAAAACAAAAGAAATAAAGTATCTATTTCTGAAAACTAATCAATGGCAACACTAGATCATAAAAAAGTAAAAATAAAGGACGCATCTATAGGTGAAAACCTTTTTAAGGCACCTAAAGATGAGAGACTTGGCACACTTCCTGAACACTATCAAGAGCGATCACCCATATTGATTGAGCCCACTCAATCAATCAATATTGGTACAACAGAAGCAACCAAAAACATACACCTAGCAGAATCTCTGATAGAGGCAAAAAAACAAGGGTTGATCAACTTCTTCAAAGAAAAGAAAATCAATTTTGCTTGTTCATACACAAATATGCCCAGGATTGATCCATATTTAATCATGCATCACTTGTCTATTGCTCCAGGAGATAAGTCGGTTAAGAAATAACTGAGAAAGATGAATCCACATATGGCACTCATGGTCAAAGATGAGCTAAAGAAACTATTAGATGTCAGATTTATTCGACCTATAGACTATGCTGAATAGATTTCTAACATTGTGCCAGTTTCAAAACCAGATAGCAGTATCAGGATATGCACCGATTTAAGAGATGTCAACAAAGCTTGTCCAAAGGATGACTTTCCTTTGCCCAGTATCGACATAATTGTAGACCTCACAACGGGCCATGCAATGCTATCATTAATGGATGGGTTTTCTGGCTATAATCAAATCAAGATAGCTCCAGAGGATCAAGATAGAACAATGTTTACCTGTCCTTGGGGAACGTATTGTTGGAATGTCATGCCTTTTAGCTTAAAGAATGCTGGGGCAACTTATCAACGAGCAATGACAATAATATTCCATGACATGATGCATGCCTTCATGGAGGACTATGTGGATGATTTACTAGCTAAGTCATTTACTCGAGCAGAACATCAGGGCATCTTAGAGAAATTTTTTGAAAGATTGGAGAAATTTCAAGTTAGGCTCAACCCTAGAAAGTGTGTCTTTAGGGTTAAATCAGGCAAATTATTAGGCTACATTATCTCAGAAAAGGGCATTGAAGTGGATCCAACAAAGGTACAAGCCATCATGGAAATGCCACCACCTAAGAACATCAGCCAATTCGGATCATTGCAAGGATGGCTCCAGTCAATCAGGTGATTCATTGCTCAACTAGCAGATAAAAGTCTACCATTCAATCATTTGCTACATAAGAATGTACCCTTTAGATGGGAAGACAAATGTGCAGAATCATTCTATCAAATCAAGAAATACCTAATAAACCCACCAGTTCTGGTACCGCCAATAGTAGGGAAGCCACTTATTCTCTACATATCAACAATAGACATTTCATTGGGGGCACTGTTAGCTCAAGAAAATCAAGAAGGAAAAGAACAAGCTATCTATTACATCAGTAGAACTTTAAATGGATATGAGCTCAATTATACATTCATTGAGAAGGCTTGTTTAACAGTAGTATTTGCTTCTCAAAAGTTCCGACACTACATGCTAGCTCACACAATAAAGCTAGTAGCAAAAATTGATCCTCTAAAATACTTGCTCAACAAAGAAACTCTCACAGGTAGATTGGCTAAATGGGTAATGATTCTTAGCGAATTTGATATCCACTACACAGAGTGACAAGCTATTAAAGAACAGGTAATTGCAGATCAATTAGCCGATGCACCACTACCAGATAAACAACCAATGGAGATCGAATTTCTCGATAGGGATGTTCTTACTCTTAACACCAAGCAATGGACCCTATTGTTTGATGGATCCTACACTCAACATGGCTCAGGTGCCGACATCTTGTTCATCACTCCCGAAGGACACACCATACTAAGGTCATATAGGCTCATGTTTCCATGCACAAATAACATTTCTGAATATGAGGCATTGGTGACAGGCATCAAAATGGTCATGGAATGGAGAATCACATATTTGCAAGTCTACGAAGATTCACAACTAGTCATAAATTAGATCAACAATGACTGTCAGACAAAAGATGACAAACTGCTACCATACAAACGAATGGTGGATGATTTCAAACAATATTTTGTACACATCACCTTCAACCAAATACCTAGGTTGGACAACAGAGCAGCCGATGCAATGGCTACTATTGCTTCACTGCTACAAATTCCAAAACAACAAAGTCATTACGAGTTTCTGGTAGAGCAATTGTTTTCCCCCGCCTATGACAATTCCGCATCCCATGTTATCTATGCCCTAACTGGTTCTGACTCTCCATTATATGGAACAATATACAACTATATCAAAACCAATACCCTACCCATTGACCTATCTTGAAATAAAAAAAATGTAACTTTATCTGGCAAGCCGCCCATTATACCCTCACTGTTGATACTCTTTACCGTCGAGGTCTAGATGGTACTCTTCTTCGTTGCCTTGATCATAATGAATCTGACTCTACTTTACAAGAGCTTCATGAAGGTATCTATGGCACACATTCCAGTGGTTCTACTCTTGCTAAAAAACTTCTAAGAATGGGATATTACTAGCCGACAATGGAAAATGATTGTTATCATTTTGCAAAGAAATGTCCTAAATGCCAAATCCATGGCAATCTTATACATGCACCAACATAGGAACTGCAACCATTCAAAACATCCTGGCCTTTTTGCTAGTGGAGACTGGACTTAGTCGGCAAAATACACCCTTCATCTTCAAATGGACACAAGTTCATTATCATTGTAGCATAATACTTTACCAAATGGATTGAAGTGGTCCCCATGACCACAATAAATGGAAAGAAGATTGCCTCCTTCATTCTTAATTATTTGATCTGCAAATATGGCATTCCAAGTTCCATCATCACCGATAATGGATGACCTTTCAAAAATCAAGATGTTGGAGAACTATGTGAACGATTCAAAATCCAACAGCATTTCTCTACACCTTACTACCCACATGGGAATGGTCAAGCCGAGGCATCCAACAAAACAATATTGAAAATCCTCGAGAAAATAGTGAATGATGCAGGAAAAGATTGGCATGTGCAACTCAATCCAGCACTTTAGGCATATAGAACTAGCATCTGCACACCTACAGGGGCTAGGCCATATTCATTGGTGTATGGATCAGAAGCAATTTTGCCCCTTGAGGTGGAAATTCCATCACTCAAAGTATCTTTAAAAGGTCTCATTCCAGATGAAGAGTATCGAGTAAACATACTCCAAGAGCTAGAACTTCTAGATGAAAAGTGACAATAGGCCTATACTAACCTCAAAGCATATCAGCAACACTTGTGTCGAAGCTACAATCACAAGGTCATCCCTCAAATTTTTAAAATTGGTAAACTAGTACTCAAAGAAAATCCCAAAAATCAGCAAGATTGAGAAAAGAAAGGGAAATTTGAACCTAATTGGTTAGGCCCCTATGTCATTATATCAACCTATGGATCAGGTGCCTATTAGCTAACAACTTCAGAAGGAGATGTGCTTGACAAACCAACCAACAACATTCATTTGAAGAAATACTATACTTGAGCAGTCTAATGCATGAAAAAGTCAAAAAAATCAAAAAAATCAAGCAAAAGAAAACAAAAAGGTACAATAAAAACAACTGGTGAAAACATGGCAACAGACACTATTGTGAGAGGACAACTCCCCTATCTATCTTTACTCTCAAACTTTTGTATCCACAATCACACACTACCGACCATCGCCCAACACTTTATCAAAATAGCATTATCCAGGACATACTTAGCATAGTCACTATCCTGGTTTATTTGAATATCACTTTATCATATCCCACCATGGCTTGGTAACCACTGTGCATATCCACATCAAGAGATAAATTTAGCTAGGGGAAACATGGATCAACATTTCATTCTAAGTGAAAACTTGTAGCAGACTAAGAGCATCATGTCCATCAAACAAATCAGCAATCAAGAGAACAGACATTGATCACTTAAATGATTCACAACACATAATGGATGATTTTCTGAAGTATAAAATGTTTGCATCTGGCATGAAGTTTTGACTATTTTTGCACTCGAACTTTTTTTGAACTATTGGATCCTCTACATTTTCTCAATGATGCATCAAGCTAGAGAAAGTCATTAAGACTCCAATATCTTTTTAGTTTTTTGTCTGTGAGGTGATCACTTGTACTGTGCACATACTTATCTCGAGACGTGATTCAAAGCATATCACTGAAGACATGGTTCCACTTTGCGCATACAACTGGTTTAATCTTGTCTGTTTATACGCAAGACGCACTCAGGTCATCTTGTTCAATTATACCTCGACACTTGTGCCATCTTGCAAAATCAAAAATCATGTAAATTTTTCTCAGGTCATTATGGTTCAATTATACCATTATGCTTGTATACATTTTCAACATATCCCAACAAATCAATGCTCAATGATGATAACCACAAAGAAAGCAAAAACATGTGACTATACAGGAATGCCAAACGAAGAATGAGGATGATCAATTAGTTGCATATCATTTTACAATTAGTTGCATATCATTTTAAAATTAGTTGCATATCATTTTAGAATTAGTTGCACATCATTATCATTATCATACATCTCATTTTCAAGAATACATCTCACAACATATCATTATCATACATCTCATTTTCAAGATACATCTCACAACATATCATTATCATACATCTCATTTTCAAGATACATCTCATACATCATGCATCAAATATCAAATCACCTGAATCTATCTAAGCATTGCATCACCATCATAGAAGCATCAAAATCATATAGAAAGCATCATCCATAAAAAACATTACATGTGGATCAAAGAAAATAGGTGTCGTATATATATCTAAAAAATAATCAAGTGTACAAACGATATGTCATGTCTGTCCCAAAGTACAACAAAATGATCAAAATACAATAGAGACAAGGTCTCTTAGGTATGACTATCTCCTAAGGGTGATGATCTCGTAGCAGATGTCCCAGCACTTGGATCTCTAGGTGGATCCTGACGAGTAGGACCAGTCACGCCTCTGCTCTCTGTCCTCAAACCAGTCTGCCTAGATCAACTAGATCTCATCGCTATGAAACTAGGAATTCTGCGCTCCCTGGGAACAAGATCATCATAATGCCGCTGGTAATACTTAGCCTCCTTGACTGTGTACTACATCTCTCTCAATGTGTCTCTCATCGAGCCACCCACCGCCACTCTCTCCAAACTATCTGCTCGTGCCTCCGCTTGACCCAAGCGCTCCAAAATGGTATCACGCTCAGTAGTCAACTGTGTAATCTGACGCTGATGCACCAACAACTGTGTTTGTAGATGCTGCACTGACAACCAAAATGATCTAATCTGAGCATAGTCATAGTGCGTGGGAATCTGAATCTGCAAGGGTACCTGTGTAGTGGTACCCCCTATCCCTCTCCCTGTCCTCGACACTAGTGGGGGTAAAACATCAGACCTCCTCCTCTGGGCTGGCTGCCTAAAATCATCTATCCCTCCCACAACTTCTATCACCTCCCCCACTCGCCCACCACCACTAGCTCCAATAGCCAAACCTCCCCTCCTTCTATCCTCCATGGCCCACCGCACTACCCTCTCAACCCGTATCCCTCTCTCCCCACCAACTCCACCTCTATCTCCTCTCCTCCCTCAATCTCCTCTCCCTCTATCTCTACGCTGACCTCGGCCACCTCCTCCATCATATCCATCATCAACTCCTCCACCATCCCCACTTCCCTCATCCAACTCCTCTCCCTCCTCTCTCCGTCTCCCTAGCCTCTTGGGCTGCTTATCCTCATCGTCATCAAAAGCGGGAATCATCTCCGCTGGATTCGATATCCTAGCTACAAAATGAGCCACAAAAAGTGCCACGAACTCATTTGTCATGCCTACATCCACTACCCTGTAGGAATAATCCTAGATCTGGCCGACTAGGTGCATGTACTCCTTAACTGCCACAACGCTATCAATGGTGGGTCCCCACTCTAGCACATCCTGCCTTCGTCGAGCATACAAACATGCTCCCTGTGGTATCCCCTGCTATCGTCCATACTACCGATGAACTCGGTCGTGCAGGAATCTCTCAATAATAAAGGGCATTCACCCTATCAAATATCGGGACATGTAGACATAAGGCATCTCCATCCCATCCTCTACCCACACCTCGCACTCCATATACGATCTCCAGAAAACCGTATCGATATCATCAAGCACCCTCCTCCAATGCTCTAGTTTGCCCAGCTTATGCTAGACAACTATCCCTTTGTATCCATAGGCATAAGCGTACCCAATAGGCATGTCTCTATCTGCAAGTGGCCTCATTGCAGGAATATGCTCCCACGCCCACACCTGTAGCAACATAACCCCAGCTGATAGACTCCCATATCCCAAGTACACCATCTGATGCAGATCCCTGTATAAGTGGGCCAACATAGTAGACCCCCATACAATCGGTGACCCTGTGTCACCATGTCCTCCAAAACCAATCCCCATCCCACTGCTAGTCCCTTTGACCTATGGTCGAGACATAAGAAGCCACCTATGAAGCCTGCCAGTACTGATGGTAGAGGAGTGTAATCCAAAACAATAAACTCCTGCCATGGGATATCATATGCACAAATCATATCATCCTGTAGGATCTAGCAAAGAGCCTTTGTACCACCCTCCTTAGTCTACTCGTATGGCAATAGTGCACCTACCACGGGAATCCGCAAAATCCAGTAACAATCCTTAGGTGTCACTGTAATCTTACTTGTTGCCAAATGAAAGGTGTTGGTGTCAATATGCCACCTCTCAGCTAAAGCTGTCAACAAACCCCAGTTAATGATATACCGGGGCATCTCTAACAAAGAGGATAGTCCACATCTCTCAATGATATCCCTCTCTGCCTGTGTTAGTCGTGGAATCAAAGACCACGGTCTTGGAAATTGCTCTCGCGACTGCACAACCCCAAGCATCACAAACAAAACATGTCCAGTATCAGTTCCCTCATCAAATCCAAATTCATATCATATCAACTTGAAACATTGAAAATCTATTCAAGTTTCACATCATATCCTATCCAAATCAACATCAGAACATATCAACTTGAAAAACAAATCAAGTTTCACATCCATATCAACTTGAAACACAACTCAAGTTTCACTTCCATATAAGCTTGAAAAACAACTCAAGTTTCACATCCTTATCAACTTGAAAAACAACTCAAGTTCCACATTCATATTAACTTGAAACATTGAATATCAAATCAAGTTCATATCAAAAATCCATATCAAAATCCACATCATATCAAATCCATATCAAAATCAGATCAACATCAACTTGAAACATTGAAAAACAAATCAAGTTATCTATCAAATCCATATCAACAATCCATATCAAAGCACCATATCCGAACTCATATCAAACAAATTATCAAAACAACAACAATAGGCACGCAGGTTGACTATCGCACCCATCCCAGAAAAATTGGCAGACACCTACTAATCCCTCACAAAATCCTATTTTCTCCAACATTTTCGCCTACGCGCTACAAACTTTTATCTACGTGCTAAACTGCTAGCTATGCACTATCCAAAATTCCCTATGCACTACCAAATACACCCTAAGAGCTAAACTATTCCTATGCGCTACCCTATTCTATCCTTACGCCACCTAAATCACCCTATGCACTAAACCTCGTCTATGTGCTATCCTCATCTATCTTTGCACTATAAACCTAACCTTACGTGCTAGCCAATTCTACCCATGCAAACCCCTATTGACCCTATGCGCTAGGTCTTACCTATGCGCTACCCTTTCCCCCCTACGCGCTAGCATGTTAACCCAATGTGTTGAATGACCTTGATGCGTTATCCTAACCTACCTACGCGCTACCCAACCCAACCTAGATGCTACCCTAATTTCTAAAACTCTACGTGCTACCCTTTTTATCATATGTGCTAGGGGGTGGACCCTACGCACTAAACCATTAAAATCTGCATTGAAAAGTGGAAAACATGACCAAAAATGACAAAACAAAAAGCAAAAGGGGGAAAAATTGATGACTTACTAGTGGTCCATACGTTGTAGCCCTCTGATACTGTCGAACGTGCTTGAATCAATGAGAAGCATGGGGAACCGACATTTTGTCTTTCTCTCAAAAGGTCACTTTCTCCAAAGTCAACAAGCACAAATGATACAAATAAAACAACTTTTCACCTTTTTATAGGGAAAATGGAAATTAGGGTTACGTGGTGGAACATGTAAATTGCTCGTGGTCTCACTTCTAACCCTAACAAACATCATTATTGAGAGATGAATCAAATTAACACATTCAACATAGACAAAATCTTAAAATGCAATGAAATTTATCAACAATTATCAAAATCAAATCAAATTTTCAATTTTTTTGATTCATCCCCCGAGGGGGCATTATCAACATCATTTATCAAATCTGGAATATCATTTATCAAATCTGGGGCATGACATGAACATCTCGATACACGACATCACATTGATCATGATCAAATTTTGACGACACATCAATTTTCTTTGAATCAACATGTACACACACATCACTTCAAAGAGGGGCAAAATGTAGACGTATAAAAATGACCATATTTCTAAATGAATATTTAATGTTCATTTTATTCTCATTCCTTTATTTAGTTAAATTTAATCTAATTAAATCATCCACATTCCTCTATTTAATTAAATAAATTATTCAATTTATTTATTTAAATTCACTTAAGCCCTTTATATCATTTAATTAAATAAATCATTTTATTTAATTAAATCCCTTCTTTCTACTTTTACTTAAATAGTTCACCCCAAATAAATAAATCTAATTTATTTAAATCCCCCACTTGCAACCACATTAAAATAAAGCAATTTATTTTAATTAAATCCTATTATCACTCACCCACTTGCCTCCTAACCCTCTTCCTAAATTCTTCTAGAATCCCTCTAATCCTAATCAATTAACCTAAACCCTTCAATTATCCCCTTTCCCTAAATTTGAGGAGGTCACTTCTCAAATTTGGAGTAAAGTCTTCCAAAGGCATTAAATCCTTTATGCCTTCAACAAGATAACCATTTGAATGCCCCCAAATTTGGAAGGACTCTTACAAGTTTGTCCCCAAAGTCTTTCAAACCATTAATGGTTAACTAACCCTTTGTGGCATGGTTAGAGACTTTTTGCCTAACTCAAACCTCATCTAACTGAGGGGTCTCATCAAGCATTTATTGCTTTGACCATGGTTATCCCTTTAACCCTTGCACAAGAGTTTACCCCTTGGGTAAAAGCTTTGTCCAATGGATAACCTTAACCTAACCTTAACCCTTACCTCCTAAGGTAACCATGAGGTCTTCTCAAACATTTAATGCTTCTTGCATCCCCTCTCAAGCAATCTTATGTTGACAATTGTCACCATTTCATTGGTGAGAATTGCAAACATGGATTGATAACTTTCAATCCTAACCATCCATTGCCCCATTTCTTCTATAAATAGAGCCTTCATCCCTCCATTTTTATCATCCAAGTCTTTAGCATCATACTTATACTTAATTTTAGCAAGCATTTAGCCTCTCTTTGCAATAGAAATAAATCTAATAATCATTTTAGAGCATTTCTATCATCTTAGCTTAAATCATATAACTAGTATATCATGTTAGGATGGTATTTTTACTAACCTTGTCATCTTATCATCTAGTTTATTTGTTAGAATCATGCATAAATAGGATGCATTCATACTAAATTTGATCTAAAGCATCCCTAGTTCTTGCATTTGTCATCCCTAAGTCACTTTGCTCAGTGATCTGAGAGCAAAGGTATTGGCTTGAGAGACCTTGTGAGATAGAGAACCATGGAACACTCCTTGGGAAGTTGAGCTATTCCTCATGGCTCCATAACTTGCATCAAGAGTCCTATGGGTGTGTGGGCAAGTCTTTGAATATTTTCACAATTTAAGTTTCATTGAACCGCTTTTCCCACATACAGTATTTTCTTGTTTTTCATACTCATCATTACTTTCATGCCTTCCTCGACTCTCAAAAATAAAAATAAATGATCTCTTTTGATCCCTTCAGAGTCAAACTTTCCCCTTCACTCTAGTACCTAAGATACTCCTTACTCTCGATTCTTGACATTTAAAAAACTCTTTTTTTCTGGATCACTTTTTGTAATTTCCTCCATTCCACCTACTACAATGGTATGCTTTTGCTACCTCATTTTACTCTTGAAACACAAGCTAAAGGTAAGAGGTATGGATTCTCCTTGATCGTTGACAATTTAAAGCTCCCACCTGTTCCACATACTTGCTAGAGCGACTTGGAAGAGCCATGTGTGTCAAAAAAGTGCTGATATAATTATCAAAACTATATTTTCACCTCCCAAATACCATTCTCCATGGTTTTGGTACATTTTTTGAATCATTCTAACAATCTTTCAAGTGACAAAGGAATAGAACCCAAGGGTTTCTTGAATATCTTTGAGTAAGAGTTAGTTAAGCATAAACCCCCTTAGTGGTTCATATTCCAATATTTAATGAAAGAGGGTTTGTCCATAGTTATTTTGATAGTTAATTTAGTTCATCCTTTTTTCACCTTAAATAGTAACAAGTGCAACAATTTTGGAGCTATTACAAGGCATTGTAGAAGTAATTTTGGGAAGGCCTCTAAACTAGATAGAAAGGAAAGCTTCTCTACTTATTAGAGGAATGTATCTAAGAATGTGTGAAAAAGGAAGCAAGAGGGAAAAAATTCTAAAAAGTCAATATCTAGTCATATTGCATTACATGCTTAAACTGAGAAGAGTGATGCATCCAATAAAAATACTTCATCTAATGCAGATGAATGTGAAATCAAAGAAGAAAGCACTAACAATCCTATTGTGGACTGTTGTATCACATAATGTGATGACCTCAATGAGATCAAGGAAATATAGTGCCTTTTGGGATAAAAGTATGGAATCTGGCCATGGTACAAAAGGCAAAATATGATAATGTTCACTTTCAAGTATTTCAAACAAAAGATGAGAGAGATATCCCTCTTTTTTTTAATTTAAGAGGAAGTAAAGGTTTAGGGGGAGCATTGACACCCTACCTCAAGTAGACATGGTGGCCTTATAGTTAAATAAAAAATGTATTAGTGCATGGATTATTTTAGACAAGAGGAGAAAAAAAATTAGAGGAACGATTCAACCGCCCCTTTGCCATTGATGTCAAAGGTGGAGAGAGAAAGACAAATTTCTTGTTAGACAAATCTTGTTGATAAAGATGAGTATTGGTAATAGAGGAAGAATTTTGTGTTTTTCTATCAATGACAAAGGGAGAGATTGTTAGACCTAATGTTGACATTGATGTTATAGGAGTTGAGAAATACAACCCCACAGTAGCCTGAAGATCTTCTGCAAGCCGAATAACCTATTACAAGGAGAAGCAATGAAGCAAAATCTAAAGAACACGAAAAACACAGGAAAAACTATTCTCCAAACAAGAGAGCTCCAATTCACCAGGAAAAAGTATTATGAAAATATAATACAATGAAAAGAAAAAGTAACCTCTAATAGGTCAAGAAACCCTAAAAAGGGAAAACCCTAGGTTTGTACATAATAATTAATTAAAATAATTAATTATATGCACCTAATGTTAGCTTAAGTGTAAAAAGATAATTGGAAACTTAAAGAATTAAACAAAAAATGTTTAATTAATCAAGTAAAGACCCAATTACTCTAACACCCCCCCTTAAGCTAGACTTAGGGAGAAGCTAAAACCTAGAACAACTACTGAAAGCATGAAAGATGGGTCCCGGCAACAAGGCCTGATCAGGTACCCAAATACAATGAAATCTCTATGAAACGGAGACAAAGGAGAAAACCTAGTGGGAAAAAACTCCTCTCCAAAAAGAGATAAAAGAACATGCTGAAAGAAGAAGAAGGAAGGAAGGCCTCATAAAGACCCCCCAAGGACAACATCCTTCACCCCAAGCATAGAGCGCAACTGAAGATAGCGCGGCGATGCAAAAGGTTTCGTGAAGATGTCTACAACCTGCTCAGAAGTGGGAATGTACTCTAGAATGAGAACACCATCCTGAATCAACTGATGGATGAAATGCATGTGAAGCTCAATGTGCTTCATCCGCTGATGCTTTACCGGGTTGCAGAAAATATGAATAGCACTCTGATTGTCACACCAAAGAATAGTGGGACGATCAAGAGGAAAACCAAACTCAGTCATCAACTGTCAAAGCCATAAGATCTCTTGACTAGCGAGCACAGCAGAGCGGTACTCAGCCTCTATAGATGATAATGCATGAGCAGTTTGCTTCTTGCAAGACCATGTGATAAGACAAGAGCCAAGACAGAAAACAAAGCCGGAAGTAGACTTCCGATCAGTGACATCACCAGCCCAATCTGAGTCAATGTAGCCAACAATGTGTGGTTCCCCTGATGTATAATGAATGCCATGAGAACTAGTGCCCTGAATGTACCTCAAAATACGTTTGGCAGCTTGCCAATGACTCTCATGAGGATCATGGGAGAATCGAGAGACAAGACCAACCGCAAAGAAAATATCAGGATGGGTGTGAGTCAGGTACAACAAACTGCCTACCAACTGCCTGTAAAGTGTAGAATTGACTGAAGGAGTGGGACAAGCTGTGGTCAAAACAACCCCTGACTGAAATTGTGTTGGAGCAGGCTTGCAATCAAGCATGTCGAAGCGTTGAAGCATGTCAAGAGCATACTTCTGCTAGTAGAGAGAGATCCCATCAGAAGACTGAATCACCTGAAGACCAAGGAAATAGTGCAAGAGACCGAGATCTGTCATCTCAAATTGATCCATCAAGGCACGCTGAATATGCTGAATCATAGAGGATGAGCTACCCGTGATGAGAAGATCATCAACATATAGCACAAGAATCAAAATGTCACCCTCAAGAAGCTGGATGTAGACGGTGTGATCAGAATGACTGCGGGAGAACCCAATGAAGAGCAAGAAAGAGTCCATCTTCTCATACCAAGCCCAAGGGGCCTGTTTGAGACCATACAATGAATGCCAAAGTCTACAAACCAAAGAACTATCCTGCACAAATCCCTAAGATTGTTCCATGTAGATTTCCTCTTGTAGATCCCCATGCAAGAAGGCACTCTTCACATCCATCTGAAAAACAGACCAACGCCGAGAAGCTGCAAGAGAAAGTACAAAGCGAATGGAATTCATCTTGGCTATAGGGGCAAATGTCTCAGAGTAATCAATACCCTCAACCTGTGAAAAACCCTTTGCAACAAGACGTGCCTTGTACTTATCAATGGAACCATCAGTAGCATATTTAGTGCGATACAACCAGCGACACCGAACCATCTTTCTGCCCTTAGGAAGAGGACAGAGATCCCATGTATGATTCCTCATCAAAGAAGAATACTCCTCCTCCATAGCACAATCCCACTCAGGGTGACCTGTCGCCTCTGAAAAATTCTGAGGATCATCTGAAATAGCATGACTCAAAAGACTAGAACCCACTATGTGAGAACGAGTTCGACGAGTAAGTGAAGGATCACCAGCTAGAGTACCTGCCGCTGCAACAGTAAGGCGAGCCCACTTGGGCATCTGAGGTGGAGCAGGTGGAGGTGGAGATGGTGGGGGTGGGGATGGTGGATCATCAGCACCATCATCAGAATCATCCTCAAAAAGATCCTAAAGTGGTGCAGTGGCCGGAGTAGGCAAAGGAGTAGATACTCGAGTCGGGGTATCCACTATGGGAAGACGCTCATCAAACTGAACATCCCGTCGAAACAGGACCTCTCTGGAATCAGGATCAAACAACCTGTATACCTTAACATCCTCACAGTAGCCAACAAAAATGAGTGGTCGGCTCTTCCACTCCATGGCTTTCCTCTGAGCATCAAGAATAAAGGCCCATGCCTCACTACCAAATACCTGAAAAAAGGAAACATCAGGCTTGTCATGAGACTAAGCCTCCTCAAGAGTCATATGTCGAATAGCCTTGTGAGGCATCCGATTCTGAATATAGTTGGCACAATTGATTGCCTCAGCCCAAAAAGATGAATCCATGGACCTGGACTGAATCATACAATTCACCATCTCTCGTAAAGTTCTGTTCTTGCATTCAGCGACACCATTCTGCTGAGGGGTGTAGGGAACAGTAAACTGATGTTGCAAACCATGCTTAGTGCAAAAATCTCTGAAAGCCTGATTCACATACTCCCCCCCATTATCTGTACGTATCCACCGAATAGAACAACCAGACTGCTTCTCGACAAATGTCTTGAAGATTTGAAATGAATCAAAGACATCAGACTTGTACTTAAGAAAGTACACCCATGTGCGTCTGGAGAAGTCATCAATAAACGTGAGTACATACTTGGCCCCTGATAAAGAAGGAGTGGGAAATGACATTAGATCACTATGAATCAACTCCAAGGGTGCCAAAGCACGAGAGGCTCTCCCCTTTGGAAAGGGATCTCTGTGATGCTTGCTAAGAACACAACCATGCCAAACACCATCAGTGCAGGAAATCTGTGGGAGCCCAAGAACAAGTGCCTGTGTACTCATCTGTTGAAGATATCTGTAATTGACATGGCCCAATCGCTCATGCCAAAGCTTACTCACTGAATCTGCATGTGCCATGAGAGATGAACCTATACCCGAAGAGGGCTCAAATTCATCAAATCTGTAGAGACGAGATGCAGAATCCACACTACCAGAAGCCACAACCAAATCAGGGTCATGGAGGTCCTGAATAACCACATCATGTGGTGAGAACTCAACTGTCTTATTAGAGCCAGAGTGGCAAATCTGATAAATGGATAGGAGGTTCATCGAGATGTCAGGGACAACCAGAACATCCTGTAGAGTACCCCCATCCAAAGAGACAGAACCTGAACCCAGGACGGAAAGCTGAACTGAGTCACCCACTGCAATCTGTGAAATACCACAAGAGGCAAGAGAAGTAACCAACTGCTGAGTATGTGTCATATGGTGAGAAGCACCAGAATCTAGAATCCAAATGGACCCAGAGGTCGAAGCTCTAGCAGTGAGAGCATGACCTTTCCCTATGGAAGGAGAAGACGCCTGAGGTGAGGAAATGTGATGTTGTTGCATGGCTTCCTCTAAAGCCTCTAATCATTTCCAACACCTGGAAACTGGATGTCCGTCCTTCCCACAAAAACTGCAAGTGTCTGATGATTTCTTCTTAGTCTTGGAGGAAGACTCACCGGACTATGAAGGTTTCCCTTGTTTGGGAGGAACTAGTTTTGAATCAGACTTAGGAGCAAGCTTGGATGAATTCTCACTACCTGCAAAAGGCTTTTTCGGCTTCGGTTTCTGCTTCTGTTTGTCCTTCTCTTTAGAGGACTGAGCAACCAATGATTTGTTCTTGGAGCTTGAGAGCATATCCAACTGAGAAAGATGAGACTGCTCCCGAGACAAGCGCTCACAAAAGACATCAAAGCTAGGCATGGTGAAATTAGTACCCAAACCATCCATGGTGGAGTAGAAAGAAGAGGCAAAAAATTGAAAGGGACCCCGAAGCTTCGAAAGAATCAAATGAATGCACTCTGTATCAGTCTTGTTCTTTCCACATCCCTGAAGAATAGATCTGGTAGTCTTGAATTTGTTCAAAAAATCCTCAATAGTGGGAAAGGTATCAGGTAACAATGAAGTCAACTCTACCTCAATCTGTAATGCCCGAATCTCATTGACCCTCCCGAAGAGAGAATCAAACTTCAACCACATATCCTGAGGAGTAAGCAACTCATCAAGGTGAAACAAAAGACTGTCGGAGACATGCAAAGCGATCAAATCCATGGCCTCATCCAGCTTGTTCTAGTACATAAGAACCTCATAAGGACAGTGAAGGTTTGGTTGAACCTCATCCAAAGTAGCCCACAACCCTCGTGACTTGAGAAGCCTTGTGATGTGGGGCTTCCAGGTGTGATAGTTGTGTGAAGTCAACAACTCAACTGAAGGATCTACCATGAGAACAAAGAAAAAACTCTGCACCTGCACCTGCTTGTTGGTTGTTTTTATTATGTGATCTTTCAGAATAGACAGAAGATGCAGAAGGGTTTGTTTGTTTTGAGAGTTTAGGTGTTCCTGATTTTTGATATAAATGACAGAAAGTGAGAAAAAAACACCCCCCCATAATGGAGAAACCCAAACCCTAGTACATAGTAATGAGAAGGAAGTAGTGCCTAAGCAAAAAAAACTTCAAACTAATATCTCATGTACCTAGTGAAAATTCTAAGAAAAAAGATCACAAATCTGAATAGAGCATGCTGAGAGCTTTCCAACACCTATTCGTTTTCAAAAAATGGAGTCCGTTTGCCCATTCTAAGACCCCGAAAGTGCAAAAAAGAAGCCCAACTTTGACTGGTAAAAAACATAGTCAAACAGTAGATCTAGGAAAAAAAATCCACCACCATGAGGTCCGGCTCAAAATCACCTTTCCAATTCCTATTCGTTCGCCAAAATCCTATTCCAGATGCATGATCTAGGCCCAAAAAACCAACCCCCTCTCAAAAGGACTAGAGAGGAGGAGCAGGGTGGTGCTCCGGGCGGAGGTGGCGCTCAGGTCGGGCAGAGGTGGTGCAGGGGCGGAGCGGCGCAACACCTGGGTGGAGGTGGCACGGCCGGGCGGAGGTGGCTCGCCGGCGGGTACTAGAGCGACGCAGAGGCTCGCCGGCGGGAGCCGGAGATCTTCGCTGGAGCGGTGGCAGTGTCTTGCCAGCGGGGGTCGGAGCGTCGGTCGGCGTCGAAAACTTGCCGGAGCGGGAGCGGGAGCAAGGACTTTGATCGCCAGCGATGGGAGGATTTGGCCGACAGGAGGCTTGCAGCCTGCGGCGCCAGGTGGGGTCGGCCTGACAGGTCTGTACGGCACCGGACTGTCAGGTCCGGTGCCCAAGCAAAGTTTTTGTTAAAAAAACTTTTGATTTGCCTTCTAATTTTTGTGATTTTTTTTTGTAAATTTTTTTTTGAAAATCAAAACAATTCGGCCTGCATGCCGTAAAAAGGCAATTTTTTTTTTTTGCAAAATTTTTTTTTCTCGATTTGCATGCCAGGGTCGTACGCCCTGGCTTGGAGAAAAAAAAATCACCCAAATGCTCAGGGGTCAAAAATGGATAAATTTTATATGACTATAGGGGTTTTTGGGTCTTCTGAGAACGATGGTGAGGTCCGTTTATGCCCAAAGTGCTCAGAAAAAAACCTTAACCCTAAGCACACAAAAAATGTCTGAAACCCCATATCTGCTTCCAAAGCCAAAAATCTCAAAAAACAAGAACAGGTAGCTGCAGATCTGAAGCTCTGATACCATATAGGAGTTGAGAAATACAACCCCACAGTAGCCTGAAGATCTTCTGCAAGCCGAATAACCTGTTACAAGGAAAAACAATGAAGCAAAATCTGAAGAACACGAAAAACATAGGAAAAACTATTCTCCAAACAAGAGAGCTCCAATTCACCAGGAAAAAGTATTGTGAAAAGATAATACAATGAAAAGAAAAAGTAACCTCTAATAGGTCAAGAAACCCTAAAAAGGGAAAACCCTAGGTTTGCACATAATAATTAATTAAAATAATAAATTATATGCACCTAATGTTAGCTTAAGTGTAAAAAGATAATTGGAAACTTAAAGAATTAAACAAATAATGTTTAATTAATCAAGTAAAGACCCAATTACTCTAACAGATGTCAAAGGTGATGTCAATGTTGTTATTGATGTCAAGGTATATGGTAGTTGTAAAGTATTAATTGATCATATCATGTCATGCCACATATTTAGAAGCACAACGTAAAGTATTGTTGGATAGATCTATCATTGTACTAGTATCATTGTTCATGTTTTTATAGCATATTTGTAGATCTCTAGAAGTGTCTGCAGTGGGTTTCTAAGGTTTGTTGCTCAAAGATAGTATGTGAATCTAGTTGCATTGTCCTAGAATTTGGTATAGTATTCTATTCCAATTGAGAATTATGGCTTGTATTTTGGAATTAAAATTAAATTTGAAAATGAAGTATCAGATTCAAGAGTTTCATAGGTTAAGCTTCAAGAGACAAAAAGTTATAAGCGATAGCGTGTTCACTATGTTAGGTTGTTGACTATCTCGATATTCTCAATGGATGCACTAGAGAAGGATAATGTGTGCCAGTTGGAGGAAATGTTGGATATTGTTGGTCATTGTTGTTGCTAGGATATGTTGTTGTCATTGATGTCAACATATTCCTTTGTATTTCTTTGGTGATTGCTGATTGGGAAGATCTTTTGATCCGGTTTCGCTGATCACTATTTTGCAGAGTTCGGTATATCCTCTCGTATATTCTGGTGTGATCAAATAGTGTGCTAAGATTTCAGAATATTGAATGGGATGGTCTTGTGTATCTTCACTTCAGATGGTTCATGATTTGGTGCTCTGCAAGTTATTTTTCTTCATGACAGTTACCAATTGGTTGTGTTCTTGAGCTTTCAGATGTTGACCGATGAAGATTTGAAAAGTGGTGTTGGCACAACTATTCCTGACGATTCTAACATGCTTGTTGGTGTCTCTTAGTCGTGTCCTATTTGTTTTGGCAATCTGTATTGATCATTGTGCAAGTTTTTGGTGGCTTGCCTTAATCGATGATGATTTTCATGTTATGCAATTTTCCTGGTGGTGTGGCATGTTGCAGATGATCTTGGTGTGATTTCTGGTGGAGTTGTGCATTTGGGAATTTTCTTTAGATCCATACTATGCTATGTAAACCATTATATTGGTCTGGTGGTCGATCTTTGTATTGTGTGATGTAATTTTGTAATTGAGAGTCAAGGGTTAGGGTTTAGCTGACCTTGTTATCAAGGTTGATGAATTATATATATATATAGGTGATATATTCATGTAGTTTGGATGTCAATGTTGTGTCTGCATTATCAGAGAGAGGTGTTTGTGTGAACAAGTGATTTATCCTTTGATGTTGTGGTTGAGGTGAGATTGGTGTTGCAGAGAAGACAACTATGCTTAACTAGAACTGTAATCATGCATTTGGAGATTCTATTCTTTTAGTTCATTTCTTCCGAATTGTAGTCCAAATCATATTGCAAGTCAGTGAGACTTCCCTAAGAGTTGTAGCCTTCTGGGCCATTATATTTGAGCAGTGAGCTCTAGGCAGTGTGCCTGAATGCATATGCATTCCCCATTGTAATATTTTCACATACTACTGCAGAGCATCATCTTATTGTGGGTAGGTTACCACCGTGGTTTTTCTCTGAATCGGGTTTTCCACATCAAAAATCTTGGTGTTGTGTGTTGTACTTTCAATTTGCTTATCTATCTTATTGTTGAAATTCATCAGATCTATTTTAGGTGGTAAAGTTTGTGTATTCAATGAAGACTGATTCACCCCCCCTCTCAGTCTTCCTTCTTGATTTTTGCTACCACTAAGAATGTGAAGGTTTTTTGGGACTAGTGAAGATCGTATTGGGTAACACATTATGTTTCTCCACTTCTAGTCGAATGTGTGGACTTTAGGACCAAGCTGACTACACATTTGGTTAAGGAATTTTCTTGTGGTTGACTTGTCGATTTTGTAAATATTCTCTAGCATGGACATTAGTATGCAATTATTATTGGAATAAATATATATTATTGATCTAGGTTCATTCAATGTAGCACAAGTTGGTAGAAGTGGCAAAAATTGTGCAAGTTATATATTCAGTAGGTAGCAGAGATGAACTGAAGTGTGTGAATCAAGTTGTAGATCCTATATACACTGAGAGAGTTTTTTGATGCAGATTAGATCTAACAGACATTGAAGGTTGATTTGTGAGGGTCTTCTTAGTAAATATTAAATCTCTTTTTTGTATTTGAAGTTGGTGTCTCATAACTTGAGTTGGTGCTTAGTTATTTGGCTAGAGGATTGTTGTATCCTATAGGTTGGTGCTTGGAAATCTGATTAGAGATTGATGTCTCCATCTTGGGTTGTAATTCTTGTGGGTTGTTGCTCACAAAATATTGTAAGTTATTTATTATCTTTGTGAGACTGGATTTGGGTAGTAGATCTAAGTAGATATCCTCACCATGGTTTTTCCCTTCTAGATTTCCATATACATATCCAATGTTCTCATGTGTTGATGTGTGCTAATGTTTATCATTTACATATTTACCTTAATGGTAATGTGAGATACAATAATATTTAATCTTGTATTGTATTTGAAGTTTGAATTTCGCATAAATTGAATCACCCCCACCTCTTAGTATATCTGTGTGATTAATAATTGGTATCAAAGTCAAGTTCCTTGGAAGAAGTTTAATAGATTGAGGTAGATTTCAGATGGAAAACACATCAATTCAAGGTATTTCTTCAAACAAGGAACCTCTATTTGATGGATCCAATTATGCTTTCTAGAGAGTAAGAATAGAAGCCTATTTGATGGCTTTAGGTTTGATGTTTGGCAATCTATTACTGATGATTTATAAGATTCCAAAATATCCTTTAAGAGATCGGGCATGAACAAGATCATGTGAAAAAAATGCAAAAGAAAGGAATACTAATTTATGTTGTTTATCTAACTTGAAATTTGTGAAGATATGTACTACCAAATTGCATATCATATTTGGAACAAGCATTACAATATCTACTAAGGTGAAGACAAATTCAAGGAAGTAAAATTTCAGACCTACCGAGGACTGTTTGAAAGTTTGGAGATGAAGGAAGAAAATATCATTGCATATCTACTCTAGGTTGATGAAGCTGGTGATACTATTAGAGAACTTGGTGGAGAAGTAAAAGAATCAATGATTGTCAAAAAGGTGCTAAGATCCCTTCCCTTTAAGTTTGATTCAAAATTCTTTATAGTAGAAGAAGCCAAAAAGATGAATAGTTTAACAAAAGATGAGTTACATGGGATCTAATCGCATATAAGATGAGGATTTTGAATGATGAAACCTCAAGAAAGAAGGCAACTTTCAGGGCATGAGAAGAGTATGAAGAGATTGCAGTGAAGATTTAGATCTAAAAGAAGAAAATTTTATGAGGAGATTAAAAAGAGGCTATGACAAGTATAAGGGTAAGTTACCTTTTAAATGTTACAATTATGATAAAATTGGGCACATTGCTTCAAATTGTTCCTTCAGAATAGGTAGTAACATAAAAGTCACAACTAAAAAATCTAACCTGACTTTATTAGCCAAATTAGTTTGGAGACTCATCTCAGAAAGAAATGAATGGATCAAATTCATGACTAATATATACCTTGTTGGTCATCGAGATTCTAGATATTTGATGTTTTTGAAAGTTCTCCCTTCTAGTTCTTTGTTGTAGAATAACATGTGAAAATCAAGATTCATCATCCCTAAAGGTTTACAATGGATTGTTGGTAATGATAGAAGTTATATTTTTGGAGGATTGTTGGTTGGGAAATTCTCCTCTATGTGATCTCCCATAGGCTCATCCTTTTAGAGACTTTTGTTTTCGGAATTTTGGTTGGAAGTTGGTTGATTATCTTCAAAATGGAAACTAGAAATATTTATCCATGTTGGATCTTTCTCTTGCTAATTTTCAAAAGCCTCTTTCCTTCTTTCATGTCCCTGTTGTTCCTAAAGATGATCAGATTATATGGTCTTTTTCTTCGTATGGATCTTTTAAAGTGGCTTTGACTTCTAGTATTTTTTTGTACCTGCTTATTCATCATCCCTTTTGGGCTAAGCTTCAGAATCTCCTTCTTATTCCTAAAGCTATTTTTTTCTAGCTTTTGGCCTAGAATAAAGTCCATACTATTGATAATTTATGTAAAAGGGGATTCGCCATTCCTAACATGTGTGTTCTTTGTAAGTTTGTCTTTGAAGACTCCTTTCACTTACTCTTGGGCTGCTCTCCCTAATTTTGTTGATGATCTTTGGTCCTAATAATGTTCCCCCTTCTATAATCGTTCTCTCAAGATTCATTGGTCTCTTGTTATTCCTCATGTGGCTTTGGGTATCTTTCCTCAAAATTGTTTATAATTTTAAAGTTGTCTACATTGAAAGGAGAAAGACTTTGGGGAAATTATTTTATGTCTCCTCGAGCTAAAAATGTGGTGTAATTCTTTTTCCTATTTGTTGAAGATTTCTAAACAAAATTTCATCCCATATTCATTCATTTTAGATGCACTTTCAAAGTAGCACTTTACTTCTACAATGTGATATAAGAAGTTGTTAAATATCAATTACCATACAATATAGTAGAGGTAAGTGTGACCACCCTTCTGTTAGATTTGTCCATAATAAACCATAGCTATTTCTTGATATAAAGATTCTAGCAATAATAAAGAACCATGTTCCTCTTTGTTCTTGAATTTTATGAGAGGGAATGATGATAAGATACGGACAAAACTCCTCTAATAAAAATATTATCAATTTATGAACAAAACTCCAAGTTGTCCATGAAGTTAGAAGCACTCTATGATCTCATAGTAAAATATTATGAATATAATAACAAAACTCCAATTTGTTCATGAAGTTTGAAGCGTCTTGTGATCTCATAGTCTGTTGCTTATCAAAAATTTCAGCCAAAAGTGTGTGGAATATTAAACACAGAAGGTCGGTTTGTATATGCGTCGATGACCCTTCAATGCAGAACAACATTCCTTTAAACTCAATTCTTCTCTGCTAATCTCAAATGCAGAAAACGCTAATCAACACATTCTCTTGCATCCCTAAAAAAAGGATCTTGAGTGTTATGTTTCAGTATTTAAATAACAATCTGATTTTGAAAGGATGTGAAAGCTTACAAAAGTTCTCAAGATGAGCATAGCTATGAAAGTTCAGGAATGGATGAAATCACTTAGGAGGTCGAGATCCATTCTCGTAATAGGGTATTCTAAGATACATCTAGTGGGTGTGTGTTAAGGTAGGGGAAGCATATCAGTAGTCGTCATAGCTAACTTCATCAGATCTTAAATGATTATTCCATTTCAATGATTTTTCTTTTGTTGTCTCCACATATAGTAGGTGCATGTTAGGGTAGGGGAAGTGTATTGTAGTCATTATAGCTAACTTCATGCACCTACAAATCTTAAACGGTATATTAAATTTTGATAATTTTTTTTTTGTCTCCATATGCAACTTGATTACTTATAGCTATTGTTCTAGCTTTTAGGTAGTAACAATGCACATTGGGGGATTTGTTTTATGTGGGCAAGGATAAAAAAGTGGTCATTTCAAACTGTCACCTGATACCTACTTAAAGATGCCCCAATAACCATGCACTACAACTACCTCAAAACTAGCCAATACTTATGCACAAATATCCCAGTCGTTGTGTGCTATGGATACCAATAAAGTTGCACAACTCCAATTAAATTCTTAAAATTCTAACTACTGTGCGTAAAGTGGATGACTATTGGTACATGTGAAATTTATTAATGGGCTTTTAGTTATCATTTTTTTGTTTCTTTAAAGTTAGTAATTGGGGGGATGGGTGAGCAAGGAGTGAACGATGATTGGAACATGGGCAGTAACTGGTGCTCTTCCCCTAGCTATGAAAGTCAAGGAATTGATTGCATCACTTAGGAGGTTGACATCCATTCTCGCATTAGGGTATGCTAAAATACATCTAGTGGGTGTGTGTTGGGGTATGCTATTACATTATTAATTTATCGAATGTCATTTTTAGATAGTGTTGTGTCAATTATACAATATATTAAATAATTATTCATCTAATAAGTCATGATTTTCACTTCACAAATTAAATGAGCATCAACTATGAAATTATTAACTTGTAATGAGTACCAACATCATATATCAACTCAAAGTCATAAGAAATGATTTTTTATCTTCATACTAATTTGAAGCCTAATCCCTACACATACAATCCATCATGCTCTTGTTTATAACAATAAAATCTCAATGCTACAATTTTTATTCCCAATATCCTAATGATTTAAGTGTTTCAATTTTTTTGTCTAATTGTGACAAATTTTGAAAATTAGGAAAAACACTTGCACTTTTTGGTCAAAATGTAGACCCATTTTCTTAGAGTTGCCCAAAGGAGCTACAAGTGGTCTCCATTTTTATGCTAATATTGTATTATGTTTCCCAAATAATCATTGAATTATCATAAACACCATTAGATTTATTTTCAAGAGGTGTATAGAGAATTCTTTAACGTCCACGATTTATCCACACTGATACTAATTCCAAAATGCCTTGTTCACAAAGATCCAACCCTTTTCTATTGCATCTCATGATTTTGTAGATTTTATTTACAATACGGTATTTTTATTTTTAAAATAGGATGAAAATCCATTTTTCGATAACCATGACTTTATTAGAGGTGTCTATTTGTCCATCTACAAGAAAGACAAATCTCATGAAGGTGGTTCATAAGATGAACTTTTGTTTTCTCCTTATTCACAATCATAGTACATCATGATCAATGATATCATAATTGAGATCATTCTTGACTCGTGTGTCGTCATGCTCAGTACGATTGACCTAATTTACAACTTTCTTTCCAATATGGTAATCATGATTGTTATTCTATTCTATATGCTTAGTGGGGTTACAAACTCCTCATGGGTAGGTGGATTTTTGAGATGATGGAGGGGATTGTTTTCCTTTTATTCCTATTTTTAGTTTACAATAAGATGAATGAGTTGGATTGATGGTTTTAACCTTGGTAGTAAGGTGGGAAATGATGATAAAGCTTTGTAATGAGTTCTCAACATAGTTTCAATTATTTTGTGGATAAGATGGAAGTAAATTATTTGGATTTGATAATCCCCATTTGTGATCAATTATTGCATGTGTGTCTTGATTGGTATATATATAAACTGGTTTGATTCCTTCTACTATTATAGACTTTATGGTTTTTGAACTAGGTGGATTTGGTTTGTTTAATTTCCCATATACTTTAACTTGTAGGGATGATAGCTCTAGGGATATCTTAGACATCCTTAATGCATTTTTGGTTGAATCACATAATGGAACTTGAAATTGGGTTGGTATGGCGTTGAGAGGCTCTTGTTGTTATATGGAGCCTAATCAGACTCGGAGGTTAGATTTTCACTACTTCTATCGGTGTGGTTTCCCCCCATATTTTTTTTTATGGAGGTTTGGGGGTAGTGCCCCCAAGATGGGGTCAAGGGGCTAAAGGCGTTGGGTGTTATTTTTCTATTGGCTGACATGTTGTAACCCTAATTTTGTAACTGACATAAGCCTTGTTAAAAAGGCTAAGGGTTAGGCTTTTCTGTAGAGAATTTTGTAGCATTTTGCAGTGGTATTGAGTTTCAAGGGGATTGTTGGTTGTAATAGAGTTTGATTTACTAGATAATAATATTGGACTCTCTGTTTGGTGGATGTAGCCCGAGATTGGGTGAACCACGTTAAATATTGTCTCTTTGTTATTATTTCTATTTTTTTCATTCCTGTGTTGAATATTTATCTTTGTATAATTGATATTTTCTGCATGCAATTCCTAATAGCTCCTAGATATCCTTAATGGACTCGAAGTTGGATAGACTAATTTTGATAGTTTTAGAGGATGATGATATTAGTTTGGGGTTGTTATAATACCCTTTGTATTTACTTGTGTCATTTTATAGTAGTCCTTGGATAAACTCTTTCTATAGGAGGGTGATAGGATATATATGAGATGATTGATACGATATAGCATATTAGTTTGTGAAGCTTTAGAATCATAGGAAGATGAGGTTGTAATTGGATTTAATTGGTTTTGATGGTTTTCTCTATAATGGTTTTTATGTTGTCTAGGCTAGAATAAGGATGACTTAAATGGATATTTAAGTGTTGTTCATGAGGTAGCTAGTACTAGAATGTCCTTAGTTTAAGTGGCATCATTTTTTTATGGTCGTTAAGGATAATATATGGTAAGATATCTCATAACAATATTTTTAATTTGGTCTCTTGGTCAATACTATCATCATAATCATAATGACCATACTATAGTTTCTCAACAACAGTACCATCATCAAAGGTGTTTTGATATTGGTTGTAATGTGGCAATTCATAAGAGTAAACTCGATCGGTCACTTTCATGTCTTGCATGTTTGGATTTAGGATGAAGTAATATCTTGTTTAATAACATCATTAATTTAATGATCCATGATTATTTGGGTTAGGATTTGGTTTTAATTATTCAAATGACTGGATTTAGGATGACCCTAACATTGAGGTTGATTGTAGAGGCTCAAGGATGAATGCTAGATTAGATGGAATGAGTTTTTAAAGGGAATCCATTTAGACTTAAGGGTTGGTTGTAATGGATAGAAAGGGGAAATTGAAAGGGGGATAACTGTAGATAACCTTTTGGATGATTTGGATGAATAGGTTTTTTTCCAAGGATGAAAATTGATAGTTTGGATATTTGGATTGATTTTGGTAGGTTTGCTAGAGTTGGACTATTAAATATTTTACACTTTTCTATCTTAATTTTTTTGGATTAATTAAGATCTCTGGAACCTATAGATAGTTGTAAAGTTCCAAAAGATGGATTTGGACCTTATGATGATTGAGGGTTCCAAGAATATTGTTTTAGGACATAAGGATAATAAAGGTACCTAAGTGATGGATTAGATGTTTTAACATTAAAGGATACAAAGCTAAATTTTAAAAAATCCAAGGATTGATCTTTAGGATGACAAACTTGGATTTTATGATTACCATGTGGAAGTGCACAAGATGGAGTGGATTTTATTTGATGTTGAAATATAAATAAGGCTTTAAAGCATTGTATTAGACTAGGAGAGAAGGATTTGGATCAATTTAGGTGGTAGTTATAAACTAAGATTCTAAGGATTGAATTTTGACTAAATGGACTAGGTTTTAAGAGGGGTTGGACTAATGTGATGGAATAAAGTATGTGTGGACTCATACTTAATTTAGATGGGGGATAATGTTAAGTTTGGATGGTTTGGAAATCTTCAAAATTTGGATTGTATTAATTTGGATGGGGGGGGTAAAATAAACTGAGATCTAGAAGATGGATCAATATTTGAGAATGGCCTAGAATTTGGGGGAAGTTGGGATAATTTGGATGGAGGAATAAAACTAGAGGGGTTAGGCTTGGTTTGATTAAATTTCAAGGATTGGATCAACATAGATTGGGTATTCAAAGCACAAAAAAATAGGATTTGGATAAATTTTGGGGCGATGAAAATTAAAAATGGGATTGCACTTGCTATAAAAATATATGGAGTATGGATTTGGAAAGTGGACTATGAGGTTCAAGAGATGGACTTGTTTGGATGGGTGAACTACTTAAACTTTACTTCAATATTTGCTTAGTGATACCAATTTGGATGTGTAGTAATAGAGTGTCTTCAAGTTTGAGTTGGTTTCAAGTTTACAAATAAGTACAGGTCTAACAAATCACCAAGAAAATAAAACACATTAATGATCCTAGGTTATTCAAGTAAGGTATATGTTAATTCTTGTGGGCTAACAAATATACTTCTAAGAAGTTGTGGATAGCTAAGGAATGTAAGGATTGTTTCATCACCCTTACACTATTTACCATTGAGTCCAAGGTATTTCCCACAGTTAGCTCTATCTCTACCACTTAGAAGTATGGTGTAAGTATCTTATCAAGGCTAACTATTTATCAATGCACTACTAAGAAATATGACTAATGGTATTAAGCTAGGATAAAAAGTTCTCTAAGGGTATAATTTATATATAACAAGGGCACACGATGCCTACTTTTATGAACCAAATCCAATCTACAAACATATGGACAAGTTTTGATCCCTTCCACCTTACCCTCTTTCCCTCCAACCCCAAATGATGATGATTAATAAAGATGTGCTAGTTACAATGATGACTCCTTTGGGGTACAACTTTAATTTTCCCCCCTTTTGTATTTCACAAAAATGTATGATTGAGATCATCCCATAAAATGATTAAATTCTTACAAAAGCCTCCTTTAAAAAGTAAAAATTATTTTTTATCCCTTAGGTGATAAAGCCTCTAGGTAGGCCTCCTAAAAAATATAATAAAATTTTATTTGTATCCCTAAACTAACCCTAAGGCATGAGGGGAGAACATTCGTAAGTGCTATATTGGGATTTAAAATCACTTGTTAATTTTAAAACTAGAATCTAAAAGTGTGGTTAGTTCCTCAAATTTAAATGTGAGTAAACAAGTAAAAAGGATAAACACAAATAAGTGATTTGTAAAAAATATATTCTCTCAATGTCCTACAAAACTACAAGGTAATAGTTTGTAAGAAATATTCTTTAACTAGAATGCAATTTCCTCTAGAAAAAAAAATGTCCAAAAATCAAGATGAAAATGATCAAATGTACTTAATAGGGTATAGGAACTTAACAAACATGGAAAAATAAGTAGAACATGTTAGAGCATATTTAGCTATTAGTTGCTTTTTTACAACTAGTTATGCTTTTTTGTTTAAGTTCACTTTGAAGTGCTTAGTTTAGTTGTGCACCTAGTTTAGCTTTTATGCATCTAGTTTAGCTAGAGTTGAGCTTTATTTAGCTCCTCGTGCTTGCACTTTAGTTCTCCTAAATTTATCTTTGTGCTTTCTTTATAAGAACCTCATTGTACAATTGTAATTCATCTTGTAATTATGTATTCTTTTCTTTTGAGTAATATGGCATTTTTTATGCAACTCTTGTTTGTGGAAGGTGTTATTGTTTTTCATTTGATCTTGCAGGCTTGTGTTGGTAAATTCAATATGGTATCAGATCTCTTCTTCAATATGGTATCAAAGCTTTTAAACTTCAACAGAACATAGGTGAAAAACTTAAAAAATTGTTCAAATAAAATAGTTTATAGTTTTATCAAATTTTTCTTGCAAGATTTGAGATGCCAACAATTAGAAAATGATGTTAAGAATTAATAAACAAAATGTTGGTGTCGTATGAGGCTAAGGAATTGATTCAATTTTTGGATGTACCAAACTAAGGATCACACCCAAATAATGAATAGGGGCAAGTGCACTAAAATGAGAGACAAAAAAAAAGTAGCCAAAATAGTGATTTTGGTCGTTACATGACCACATTATTAAAAAAAGCCATACAACAATCACATTTATCCTTTTTATATATAAATCATACCCTTAGAGAACTTTTATATATAGAACGTAAAACATAATTATGGTTTATACATCATAAAAACCACTTTATAAAATGTGATCTAATTTTGAAAAGATGAGTGAGTTTGTACAAGGGGTTGTGTTCTATTGGTTAAATCATTGGGTTCTCATTTGTGGAGATCAAAGTTCAAATCCCAAAGGGACATCTAATATGGAATTCAAAGTTGTGACTCTTAGTCTTCCATAGCTGGCTTCTAGGTGGTTTCTAATAAGTGGATTATAATTTGTGACTCTTGGTCTTCCATAGGTCGATTCTAGTGTGGTTGCTTGAAATGAGCTAATGGTGGTTTCTAATAAGTGGATTCTAATTTGTGACTCTTGGTCTTCCATAGGTTGATTCTAGTGTGGTTGCTCAAAATGAGCTAGTATTAATGTCATGGTTGTGGTTGCTCGATATGAGCAAATATTAGTGTCATGTAATGGTCTCAAGTTGATGCTTGTATGAGAAAAATATTTGTAAATGAGCTGGAATATAAAAAAAAAAGATGAGTGAGTTATGTTAGTTAAAACAACTTCTACCATTTTTGCTTTGGAATGGGTATAATGAGTCTAAAGGGTTGGGCTTCTAATCTCCCCTTATTTGACATATTTTTTTTAATCTTCAATAGCATTTTTAACTTCAACATCATCGTACTTATTTTATAATAATATTTGATAACATTACCACCAAAATGTTTCACGTCTTCTTAGCTTTCTAACAATGTATATATGGGATACATTAACATATTTTTTTAATTTTCTTTTACTATTGGTTCTATATTGTTCGATTATAGACATATTGAATTTTCATTATGAATATTGATGTGACACACACTCTAAGTGATGCAATTTTTAAGATGCATCTGCTTTGAAAAATCACAAAAAAAATCTAAGTAATAAAAAAATATATAGCTCTTAGTACTCAACTATATTTTTACCAAGTTTTTAAAGATACAAAATGCCACCAAAAATAGGGGGTGCACATTAAACATTAAATTATATTTTATTAAGAGAAATATGAACACTTTTGTGTATGCACACCATTTAAACCTCTTAATCTTGTCATATCTTTAAATTTTGAGTGCATGCATCTTGAATTACTCATCCAAGTTCATGTTTAGCTAACTAAAAAAAAGTGGCCATTTGACTCATTTTTTATCCCTATTTTCATGTACTTACCCACTAATATTAGAGAAATATCTAAACAAAAAACAAAAAAATTACAAAAATTGAGAATGAAGATGGTGAAAATGACATATTAGAGTATAAATGGATAGATATAAATTAGGAACCAAATATTAAAATATAAAAAATAATAGAAACAGTTCATGATGAAATTTATGAATAGAAGTGATGATTTATAATTTACCAACAATAAATGATGATGGTGATAAGAACTTCACATATGATAACATGAAAAAAAAAATTGCAAAAGATATATCTCACATGACACAAGAGATCTATGTGAGCCAATATGTCCTAATATCCAATATATGCCAAATATAGTAAACCCTTAAGGTAGGGTAACACCATACAATACTCCTTAAGGAAGAAGCCACTCCATGCTATATCTCCAAGAGATACAATATCGTACTTTACACTTGTCTCTTACAATGATAATCAACTTCCTTTATATATACCTCTTCCTAATAATACTATG
Source organism: Cryptomeria japonica (assembly GCF_030272615.1). NCBI lineage: Eukaryota > Viridiplantae > Streptophyta > Pinopsida > Cupressales > Cupressaceae > Cryptomeria > Cryptomeria japonica. Next base: position 149,643,328 of record NC_081406.1, on the reverse strand, counting down.
GAAGGTTAAATCCTAATGAAGGCTTGTTCAACTTCTAATATAGTTAATTTCATAAATTATTCTCATGACCCAATATAACTAACATAAGGGATGTGCACCATATGTTAGCATCACCATCCACCTAAATATCTTGTAATACCATATCCCTAGTTACAAAACATGTCATCCCTCATTTACATGTTTCATCCTCGAAACATGAGAAGAAGCCAAAGAGTATAACTTTTGAAAGTTATTGCAAATATGATGCAATGACCAATCATCTAGCCATCCATAATTGATCTATGTTGTGACTTTTACTTGATAATTCTTGGATACCATTCTTGAGCCATAATTTGTTGCATCCATTTGATTTCATTTCTTTTCATAGTAAGTCATATGCTTCCATAAGTTGTTAGACAGATCTGATACCAGGAGTAAACTGAGAGGGGCGGGGGGGTGTGAATCAGTTTACTCTTAGAAATCAGAACTAATGCATATCAAAACCATTAAACCAGAGCATAAAGAAACCAACACAATAAAGGATAGAACATGAAAGCACAATACACACAACACCAATATTTTGACGTGGAAAACCCGATAAAGGGAAAAACCACAGTGGGAAACCCTACCCACAATCAGATAATACTTCTGCAGCAGTATGTGAAATTACATTGGGAATTGCACTTGCAATCAGGCCAACTGCCTAGAGCTCACTACTCATCACAAAAAGAAGTCTCACTGACTTACAAAAACATCGGACCACAATCCGAAGAGAATGAGTTGTGAAAGTAGCATCTCCTAATGCTTGATACAGTTCTGGTTAAGCACGGATGTCTGCCCTACAATACAAAAACCTTCATCGAATGATATATCACTTGTTCGCACATAAACCTTCCTCTGATAATGCAGATATAACCATCGATCCCCTCCATCCATCGATATCCAAATTACATGACACCTATAAATATAGATAATCAACCTTATTGACACGGTCGGCTAAACCCTAAACCTATAAACCCATAATGACAAAAAGTACATTAAATGGTATCACTGGACCAATATTATGATTTACATTACATAGCATGGACCTAAATCAAGTAACCAAACAATTCCATCCACCGTAAATTCTGCTAAGACCAAAATCCAACACGCTTCACCAACCGGTAGAAACCCTTAGTGAAGTAACATAGAAAGTCTAACTGGATCCAAATAGGACCACCATAACAGCACACCAACCAATGCAAAGTAACCAAACACTCGAAATATGATCAAGAAGCACCTTCAACATGATAGAAACTGATTCCATAAGCTGGACCAAAATCATTTGACCAAAACATCAAATATCACTTACCGGTAAAGCTAACCGGTACCAGGAACACAAGTGATAGTTACCGAAGCACCAAAACATGAACCAACATAATATGGAAAATAGATAACCATCCATCGTAAGAATCCAAAATCAATTCCAGAGATTTGATCATACCGGATCAAAATCATAGCCAAAACCAAGATGATCACAAAGACTAACCGGGTAGCCTCCAACCGGAATACAGTGTTGACATTAATGACAACACTTAACCAAATCCAACATATTTTCAACATAAGTATCCATTACTTTTGAGATACCACCGATTGTTGTAATTGATCCTTTGATTCCATGTAGGTCCATAGTGATTGTCTTGTTTATTTATTGTATTATCATTCCTCTGTGATTCTTTCCTCACAATGATGTGGATGCCTACATGCTATACCTTGTGCTATCATTGGAACCTTCTCTGATTCATTTTTTTTCTATCACTTGTTTTAGTGATTCCTTAGTAGAAACATTTATCTCTTCATTTTTTGCAACATCTTTATCCTCTTGCTTTTCCTTTAATTTTTTTTATACAATGAGATTCTTGAAATTTCTCTTCCTTGACCTTTCTTTGGACTTCTTTATGTGTAGTATCTTATAATGTAATTTTTTTCTTCTATGCCCAATCTCTAATGAACTCCTTTTGCACATTGATATTTTTTTCCCAAAGATTCTAACCAAGGATAACCAAGAACAATATTCACTCCATCCATATCCAAAGCATGAAAGTTTGAATGTAAAACATATTTACCTATAAAGAGCTTTAAATATTCATAAATTTGAATATCCATGCCTAATATCTTACTATCCTTGATGTTCTTTCATGTACATGTATCTTATTTGCTAATTCTCTATGAATGAAGTTATACTTGTCATGAGGATTTATAGAGACAATAACCTTTTACTTTTGAATTCCTTCATGAAAAATAAAGATTGAATTCCTTACTTGGAGATAAAGTGTATGCGTCTATATCATCTCCCTCTTCTTCTTCTAAGTCTTCTCCTTCTCCATCTTCTTTTTCTTCATCTTCATCTTCTTCATCTTCATCTTCTTCATTCTCCTTCTCTTCTTCTTCTTTTGTTCTTTATCATCATCATCCTCTTCTTTGTCTTCTTTATTTTCTTCCTCCTCTTGTTTCTCTTATTTATTGTCCTCATTATAATATCTTCTTATTCTTCTTCATTTTCTTCCCCCTCTTCTTTCTCTTCTTCACTTTCTTCCTCTTCCTCTTCTTCACTGTTTGGAACCCATCTATCTAAGAAGACATGTTCTAGTTCATACAAAGAGGAAATACTCTCATCTAATGGTGCATACCATTTCTCAGCTTCACCTCTTAAACAACATAAAAGAAAAAAATTTCATAGTAAATGTTCCCCATAATTTATTTTATATTTATGGAACCATTCTAATGCATCTCCACTTCCATCAAAATTAGGAAAATCCATTGAAACTAGGGTTTAAGAAAAAAAAAATTAATACTTACCATTTCATCAAATCCAATTGACCCAATTTTGACATGACAAAAACATGATGTAGTAGGTCTCAAATTGAAAAATTGAATTAATAGACCCCCAATGAATTTTTATGAGCTTTCTGAAAAAAAGTAAGAATTTTAGAAAAATTCGTTGATTTGCGACTCGGAAGGAAATTTTATGAAATATATTGAAATTGTGATTACTCTCAAAATATAAATGACAAAAACCTATGTTTTGGAATGTAGACTCTTTAGTATCACCTTAGAAAATTTTTAACAATTAGGAAGAAATTTACTCAGATATGTGAGATATGTGCTTTACAAAAATTTAGCTCTGAAAACCTCATTTTGTGTAACTCACTCAATTCTACTTTCATTGCTCTAAATTTTTTTCTTGAAAATGCTTCAATATGTTATTCAAAAATCCTTTAAAACTCATAAACAAGTTTATTCAAATTTGAAAGATATGTGATTTCCAAAATGACCTCTAAATCTGAAGAAAAATGTCTTGAATTCATGGTGCCAAGATCATGCTTTGATACCACTTGATAGGAACTTCACACGTGACAATAGAAATAACATATAGCAAAAGATATATCTCACATGACACAAGAGATGTATGTGGGCAAATATGTCATATTATCCAATATATGTCAAACACAGTAAACCTTTAAAGTAGGGTAACACCATAAAATACTAATTAAGGAAGAAGCCACTCCATGCTATATCTCCAAGAGATCCCAAATACAATATCATACTTCACAAGGTTGTCTTTTACAATGATAATCACCTTCCTTTATGCATACCTCTTCCTAATAATATTATGGAAGGGTATAAATTGTAACGAAGGCCTACAAAACTCCTAATATATTAATTAATTCCATAAATTATTCACATGACCCAATATAACTAACATAAGGGATGTGTGCCACATGTTGACACATTCATCCACCTAAATGCCTTATAATAACATATCCCTAGTTACATAACAACTGGTAATATGATGGTGGGAATAGTGATGAAATGAACAATGTTTGAGAAATGGCCAGACCTTATAACAAAACTAGACAATCTATAAAAAAGAGGTTACACAACAGTGTCAATGATATCAAATATTAAAACCCCTAAAGATTTGACTAGAAAATGTTAGAAAATTTTCAAAATTGATGAAAACAAAGGCATATTGTCAAGCATGAGTGCTACCAAGTTGAAAAAATTTGGTGAAAAGTGACATAGGCACCGAGATGCAACTCTAGCAATGAGGAGCATTGTTGACTCATCATGAAGAAAAATACAAGGAAAAAGTGATGCTTGGAACTTGTAATGTACAACTCACAAAAACTCAAAAATAAATGTCACATCAATGAGATATGGGCTTCATTTGATGTGCTAGAGATGCAGACCCCCTATTCGCACTACAAACAACGAGTAAGATGCAATAATAATCCCAAGACTCAAATAACAAGTCACACTCATGATAGAGTAATAATGGAAGCAAGCAATGAGTAATTCAAAGTAATAACAAAGACCATGCATCAAACCTCCATTATTTCAAATATGCTCCAAGATGAAAGATGATGGTATGTATATTCTTCGTTGCTAGATGCTATTTAATTTGACAACATAAGGGTATTCTATGACTCATGAATGAAATGGCTTAGGAAAGCCTTTATTATAGATTCATCCAAGGGAGAATGTAGAGGTAGGATGAAAAGATATGATCAATGGTTAGAATTTTGTTTTATGGATGGGACTCTTATCCTTTTGACAAGTATCAAAAGAGGGAGCAAGGTTCTCTATCAATGGAGAATATTTGATCAAACTATGAGAAAATTATATGAGAGCAAGCATAAGATGATAAGATGTAAGGTGGAAGGACAAGTGGACATAGGAGTGAGGATGCATCAAGATTAAGAGATGGATTGGAGGTCGAAGATGCTTCCAAGCTAGCATGCTCACACATTCTAATAAGGAGTGGGATGAGTACACATGTAAGAAGATGGAGAGTAAGAATTTTTATCCTTGTTTTTTAATTAAATGGTTATTATTAAAATGATAAAGTCTTTTGTCTGGATTAGTGATGATGTAGATTTTTAAATTAGAGGAAGATGTTAAGGAGGGATTAGTTATCCTAATCAATTAGTTAATCATATATTAATTTAATGATTGGTTGGAGGAATTGAAATCCAAGATTAATTAAATAAATTGACTTTAAAAGAGAAAAGAGAAATCATTGGTAGAAAATCAATGAAAATAATTAATTTAACAATAATTTATTTTATTAATTTATAAGAATTTAATATGAAAAGTTAGAAATAAATCTGAGATATCTACAACACACATTTACTTCTTATATTATCTTTATCATTGATTTTATTTTTTATTTTCAGTAAATATATATCAATGCATTTGATTTAGATATCTTTTCTTGATGTGATATATAGCAATATCTAAATTAAAATAGTATTATCTTAGATTTTCCCATATCATATTTTTATGACTTTTTTGTGTCAAATGCATCATGACATCTCGAAGTGAAAAAAAAAAAGAAACTATTTCTTGTGCAACACTACAAAAATTAAAAGATGTGTCAAGAAACCATTTCTTGTGTAACACTTCAAAATTTAAAAGATGTGTCATCATTTTTTTAATAGACTTAAATTAGTGTGGAATAAAATTGTCAATGTCAATAAGATTAGAGATGTGGACAAGTTCTAGAAATTTGAGAAAATACATTTGAAATTAGATTTCTAAAAAGATTTATTTTTATTTAATTGAATAATTTCATATTCTTTTTACAAGAAAAAAAATCTACTTGATAGTTATTTTTAATAATTTTTTGTAAATTTTGTTTTCGATAAAATTAAAATTATATTAATGATAAAAGGTGGATAATCATAAGTAAAATTTATTAATAATAGAAAAATAATAGAAAAATATCATAAAATGTTTTTACAATAGTACATTTCTATGGAAGAGTAGTAGATAAAAATATATTAGCAATGAGAAGACATGAAAAAATAAGGTCAAGAACAAAGAGACAAAAAGTATTGAGATTAAGAGTAAACGAAATTTAAGAGCAATTGCTAAGAGTAGGAAACGGAACAAGGGCAACAAAGAGACAAAAAGTATTGAGATTAAGAGTAAACGAAATATAAGAACAATCGCTAAGAGTAGGAAACGGAACAAGGGCATCAAACTGAGTCCTCTTAAGATGAAGTTGAGAGACAAAAAAATTCAAAGATGAGAGTAAATGAAATACGAGAACAATCATTAAGAATAGGAAGTGAAACACGCTATCAAACTAAGTAGAGTCATTTGAAGATGTAGTTGAAAGTCAAAAAGTATTCAAAGAAGAGAGTAAATGAAATATGAGAACAATCATTAAGAATAGGAAGTGAAACAAGGGTACCAGACTAAGTAGAGTTCTCTAAAGATGAAGTCGAAAGACAAAAAGTATTCAAAGATGAGAGTAAATGAAATATGAGAGCAATCATTAGATGTGAAACAAGAGCATCAGGGTAAGTAGAGTTCTTTGAAGATGAAGTCAAAAAACAAAAAAGTATTCAGAGATGAGAGTAAATAAAATATGAGAACAATCATTAAGAATAGGAAGTGAAACAAGGGCTTCAGACCAAGTAGAGTTCTTCGAAGATGAAGTCAAGAGCCAAAAAGTATTCAAAGATGAGAGTAAATGAAATATGAGAAAAATCATTAAGAACAGGAAGTGAAACAAGGACATTAGATGAAGTAAAGTTCTCTAAAGATGAAGTTGAGTTCTCTAAAGATGAAGTTGATAGCCAAATAATATTCAAAGGTGGAGTAAATGAAATATGAGAACAATCATTAAGAATAGGAAGTGAAATAGGGGCATCAGATTAAGTAGAGTCCTCTCAATATGAAGTCGAAAGACAAAAAATATTCAAAGATGAAGGTAAATAAAATATGGAAACAATTGCGCCCACGGGTTAGTAGAGTTGGTCAAGCCTTGGGCTCTGGCCTGAAATTACCCCGTCACAGACACTTGAGGGCAGTGCTGGTTATCCCATGGCTGTAGGGACTAGTCTCGCCTCACCGCTCGCCACGTAAAGAGAAATCGCTGGACGGTGAGTCGCAGGGATACCCTTCGAAACCAAAAAAAATAAAAAAATATAGAAACAATTATTAAGAATAGGAAGTTAAACAAGCACATCAGAGTAAATAGAGTTCTCTGAAGATGAAGTCAAACAAAAAAGAATACGATGAAATCATCACCTACTCTACCAAAATTGGACCAAGCTCTCATCAAAATTCACTGTCAATTATTAAACAAAATAACATTTAAAAATAATTAAAACACTCAAACCAAAGTAAATTAATATAATTGAAAAAGACCCCTGAACAAAATAATTTTAACTTTCCGTGCATCTCGCGCCTCATTTTAACTTTGTTGGTCATGGCAGATAGGTGGGTGGTGTAAATCAATCCAGTGAGAATCGTCTTGTAGTCGCAGTACACCCCATTACAGAAAAAAGAATCCAATTCTGATTGGTAGAATGTGTTCTCACAGCATTAAGGTCACATCAGAAACAACAATTTGTTTGAATTCCTCATTGTTGATCTCTGACTAAACATTTCTCATAAAAAACTGCAACCAAGTTTCCAAGAACAGGGCTTGAATGGGGATCGATTCTGTTCAGAACAGATGGATGGTTTTGGTAGCCTGCATGTGGATTGAATGTTGTGCAGGACCATCATTTGGCTTCAGTATATATTCTCAGGCCATAAAGACCCGATTTGGCTACAACCAACAGCAATTGGATACCATCTCTGTTTACAGCAGCTTAGGAGTTTTTGGGGGCATACTCTCTGGCCTGTTAAACCAGTGCCTCCCTGCCTGGCTTGTTCTGCTCATTGGGTCTCTCCTCAATTTGGCAGGCTACACAATTGTATGGCTGTTTGTATCTGGGAGACTACCAGTTCCTCCATTGTGGGAGCTGGGTTTATTTACCTGTATTGCCCTCAGTGGCTCCTTATACTTCAACACAGTTTCACTGGTGACCTCTGTAAATAGTTTTCCAGATAACAGAGGACTAGTGGTGGGTTTGATGAAGGGATGCCTTGGTCTAAGCAGTGCCATTCTGTCAACAGTATGGAAGGTATTGTTTCCAGATTCAGATGGGTCTGACTATTTGTTAGTGGGGGCCATAGTCCCATCTGTAGTGGCCTTTCTGCTCATGCCAATTGTGAAGAAATGTGAACCAGATGACTGTAAAAATGGGTCTTCAAGAACTATGCAAAATCTCGCTTTGGCGGCTGCACCCATGGTGTTTTTAGCAGTGTTTTTCATGGCTTCCAGTTTCTGGGATGGACACTCTTTGCAGGTGAGTAATTTCATTGTTTATGATGTTATTTCTTTGAATTTATACAAACAGAGTTTTTTCTTTTAACTTTCTTCAACCATTGGTTAGAACAGACTTTTTTTTAAGGGTAACTAGTAACAGTATTGGAAGATGTTATTATTGTTTTTTAAGGCATTATTAGGTGTCAGAATTCACAGAATTGTATTCTTTTTGGTATGTATATTGTTAAACTCCAACTGAATCAAATAGAATAATGATCTAAACTAGTTAACTCAGGGAGGTTTATTAGTTTAACATACCTCATACTAAATATCACATTAAAGTTATTCTTGCATCTTCAAGTCTGATAGGATACATTCAAGGAGTTATCACAAGTTGAACATCAAAGATGGAAAGAAAGAAATATTTGAGTATAGGGGATGAGTGAAAGTTTGATTTAAGAAAAACATAGGAGGGAGTTTCAATATCGAGAGATGAACTTACTTCATATTTGATACCACATTAAATGTATTCCTACATCTTCAACTTTGATAGGAATCATGCATGGAGTTGTCCAGAGTTGAGCATCAAAGATGCCAAGGAGGAAGTACTTGGGTATTGGGATGAGAGAAAATTTTGATGGTAAAAAAATGAATAATTATTAGACTTTGGGCATTGGGGATGGAAAAAAGCATGCACTCCAATAATATTAAAGCTAAACCTGTGATTTCAAAATGTAACTTCACAAAAAAATGTTGGGAATCATGTAGGGAGTTGTCAAGAGTCTATAATTAGAGATGTTAAGACAAAGTACTTGAGCATAGGAGAAGCGAAAATTTGACTCAAAAAAACAACATAGAGGAAAACTTTAGCCTTTGGGGTTATGGATGGCAAGGAAAATATACCTTGAGAGAATAAGGCCAAAACAACTCTAGAAAGATGAATAGAAGGAACTGTCAAAATTTGGGGTTCATGAATGACAACTAATAGGTACAAGATGTAATAAAAGTTGTCAAAGTGTAGTCTTGACATGGTGGTTTTCACACACATATTTTCTTTTGTTTCAAGCAAGGGTAGATTTGTAATTGTAAATATATTCATAGGACTTTGAACATTGTATGAGGTGGGTTGTTTCTTTGATAATGGTTGGGAAGGTATTGCAAGTTCCTTAGTGGCATACAATGTGGTTATTGTGAGCTTGCGATAGGTCTATGTTAATAATAGATTTAGTTGGAAAAGTAATATCAATTGTTTTTCCATACCAAAAGGTAATACGTACATATTTGATTACAAGAATAGTGGGATTTTCATGTATAAATATTTTTGTAGTTTATCTTCCTTCTATTTCATAATTACTACCCCACGATGTTAGAAATGCTACAAATTGACATATTAATTATTGTAATAGTACATTTTATTGTTCTAATTCCATCTCTTTTGCATATGGTTGAGGTAGGAAAATGGAACATAAGTACACTGATAACATCAACAAATAAATAAAATATAGTGAAGTGATAAAAATAAGAAAAATATTTAGGGTTGTCATGAAATAATTGATAGTATTTTGTATGTTTTAATTATTTTTTATGATTTATTGTATTACTAATGACAAGAAGGAATCAAGTGTAATGGCATGAATGTGTTAATAATTTTTTTATCTTATACCTTAACTTTGACAACCATTTACTGAAACGATAATCAGATATTTACAAAGGAGCAAAAGACTCCTTAAATAGAGATTACAAACAATGTTTCTAAAACAGAAATGATTGAGAATGAAAGACATAAAATAAATTTTCTAAATACTAAATAACTCACTTACATGACCATTATAGCAATATTACTTTAATACCCTCCCTTAATGGTCATTCTACTAACTCCACCAAGTTTGTCCCAAAATTTTACAAATTTGTCTGGACTCAAGGACTTGGTAAGAATGTTTGCAGTGTGGTCCTCAGCTAGAACATACTGCAACATTATTGATCCATCTTCAACATTTTGTCGTATAAAGTGACAATTGAGCTCTACATGCTTTGTACGTTCGTGAAAGACTAGATTCTTGGCAAGCTTTAGCACCCCTTGATCGTCACAAAACAAGGGTGAAGGCCCCACTTGAGACATTTTCATGTCAGAAAGCATCCTTTGAAGCCATGTTGCCTCACATGTTGCTATAATAGTTCACCGATACTATGCTTCTGTCGAGGAAAGAGCTATTATCTACTGCTTCTATCATCTTGAACTTGTCTAACAAAATCCTAGCATATATAGTCTGAGAAATAAAAATATTGTCACTTGTTTGACTTCTACTCTGAGACAATATTGTAGAAGGCCCAAATCTTTCATATCAAATTCCTAACACAAATTTAATTTGATTTGCTCAAGAAACTATGCCCCACTACTAGTAATGTTGATATCATCCACATAGATGCCAAGAAGAATGATGCCACTGCTAGTGAACGTGGCATATCAATTGGGATCTACATGATTCCTTTGAAAGCCCTATGCATCCAAATACTTGTCAATCTTTATGTACCATGCCCTAGGGGCCTGCTTTAGCCCATAAAGAGCCTTCACCACTCGACATACCTGGTGCACTTTTCTTGCAATCTTGAAACCTTGAGGTTAAGTCATATAGACCTCTTCCTCCAAATCTCCATTGAGGAAGGCACTCTTCACGTCCATTTGATGAACTTGTTAGCCAAACTAAGCTGCAATGGCTAGAATAAGCTAGATGGTACTCATCTTTGTTGTAGAAGAAAAGGTCTCATCATAGTCAATGCCTTCTCTTTGTGAGAATCCTTTAGCCACCAACCTTGATTTGTATTTATCAAGTGTTCCATCAACTTTGTACTTGACCATGTACACCCATTTGCAACCAATGGGTTTCTACCTTGGTGGGAGATCTGGCAAAACCCAAGTATCATTCTTCAAAAGACTATGATCTTTATATTCCATAACATTTTCCCATTTAGGTTTACCTCTCGCCTCTAAATATTCTTGGGGCTCATAAACATTCTGAATATTGTCTATAAGAGAAAAGTCCATAGTATTTTGCTTACTATTGCCTCTAGATGATCTACCCTCAACACGCTTGTTATCCTAAACATCACCAATGAGCTTTGCCCACCAATTAGGCCATAGGGTAGAAGCATCTTCTTCCAAATTATGAAAATCATAATGACTTGGAATGCTTGGAATGAAATCATCTAGATGCTAATCCAGGTTATCCTGAGGGAAATTTGTTGGTAAAGGTTCGTGACTAGGAGATTCCACAAGTTCGGAATAGTCAGAGTCCCTCCCTTCAGGTGGAGCTAATGGCAGCCTAACACCCAAATCTATAGTCTATAGAGGTTGATATTTTAGGACTCTTGATAGGAGAAGAAAGTTGAAAAGGCCCGTCTTCTTCATAAAAAAACAATATCTTTGCTCAATGTGAGACGATCAATGTCCAGGTCAATTAGTCGATAGGCCTTATGATTGTCACTGTAGCCTGTAAGCATCAACTTCTAACTTTTGGAAAACAGTTTGTTCATCTTAGCATTTGGAATCCAAACATATGAAGTCAAACCAAAAACTTTAAGATGGCTGGTTTTTGGTTTCCTTCCTAACCAAAATTTCTCTAGGGTCATCTTCTTAACGAAACTCTGGGAGAAAACGGTTAAGAAGGTACACTGTAGTATATACTACCTCAGCCCAAAACTTCCTTGGAACATTTCTATTCTCTAGCATACAATGGGTCATTTTCGTAATAGTATGGCTCATCCACTCAGCAACACCATTTTGTTGAGGGGTATAGGGTGTGGTAAGTTGTTGGATGCCATGTTTACCACATAAGTTGATGAATTTGTTTGAATGGGACTCACCCCCATTATCTAACCTAAGAGTGATGATTGGACATCCTGACTCTTTTTCAACTAAGGCTTTAAAGTTCTAAAATTCATTAAACACATTTGATTTTTCTTTGAGTAAAAACACCCACATTTTCCTATTGAAATAATCAACAGTCAAGAGAAAATACCTGGCACCAGTGACCAATGCAGTATGCATTTTTGCACAAACATACATGCATGAACCAACTAAAGGACCTTCGATGCTCTCCAAGCTTGTTTGTCTGAAAATGGAGTTTGATGTTGCTTCCTTGTTTAGCAAGCTTTGTAGACACCATGTGTATGTTGTTGAATCTTAGTTAAGACTTCCACCAAATTCTCTTGATCCAATTGAGAGAGGTATGATAGGTTGAGATGCCCATAATGTTGATGCCATAGAGTACTAATGTATCGATGGATGAATTCTTTGTAGCCATTGTATGCTCCTAAGACTCTCCAGTATCAACCAACCTATACAAGCCATGATCTTCAAGGTCAACTGCAATTGTTTTCTTGGATTCCTTGTCAACAATGTGACACTTATATGCATTGAAGGTGACATCCAACCTCAAACAATGCTGCATAATTTGACTCATGGAGAGAAAAATGAGCTCTATGCCCGAAACATAATACACATTGAGAAAAAATCAAATTTATCCCACCAGATGTAATCTGAACATTGCCTTTTTGGAACACTGTATACTCTTCACTACCACCAAAGATCACTAAATTTGAGCAAGCCTTATACTCCATGAATCAATCTCTAGTATGTGCAAAATGTCGAGAGGCTCCAAAATTCATATACCAAGAAAGAGACTTGACATGATCTACTGGTCATTGGTAATTAACTACCACCTCCCATCCTCACCCCCGGTTCATCCCAAGGGAATCAACTGTATCCATCCTTCACCCCCGGCAAATGCCCATAGAATAGTAGGGGCCTCCCCACCTTTATATAGTTGGGTGGGTGGGAACTCTAGTGGAGGGAGATCAACTCGTTGGGAAAGTCCCATCCAGGAAAGTAATGCTAGTTGGAGGACCGGTTGGAGGAGCTACCGATTCAAAGTAATGCGAGACATAAATTCATAGAAGGTAGACTCCTTCTGCTTAGAATTCTCTACAACATGGGCTTTCTATTGAGACCCTCCCTAGTTGGATTTTCGATCAGCCAACCACTTTCTGTAGTGTTTCTTCAGATCACCAAGCTTACCACAACAATGACATGTGATATTCTTCAAATTCTTGGAACTATCCTTAGATTTGTCTTATCTTTTCTATTGAGAGGACTTGTCTTTGCCTATGTCTTTGACAACAAAATCCTATTCCATACCAGTTGTCTTGTTGTTGCTACCAAACTACTTCTTCCACCTGTCCTATTGCAAGAGCTAGTTGAAAAGTTCATCAAAATTTAAATCAAAATTGGTAGCAATGATGTTCAGAGTTTCAATAAAATGCTCATAGGATTGTGGTAAGATTTTTAGCATGATAACCACCATATCCTCTTCTTCCATCTTGCGACCAATGACCTCCAATTGATCATGAATGTCTTTGATCTTCACTAAATGATCTTGAAAAGACATCTTGTCATTCATCATAATGGAGAACAACATATTTTTAAAGAAGAAAGCTCTGCCTTTATTCAATGTCTCGTGCAAATCCTTCAAGTGAGTCTAAATTTGTGCAACAGTCTTGCTAGATGGTATTTCTAGAAGGATCTCATTGATAACATATAACTTGAGCAACATAACCACTTCATGATTATGCTCATCAAACTTGTCCTAGTCTTTATTTGCAGCAGTGGGAAGAGCATTGTTACCAACAACAATCTAATCTTGACACCAGTACTCGAAAATTGTGAGCATCCTCTATTTCTAGGTATTGTAATTTTTATCATTGAATTTTTGGTTGCTTTCCAACATAATGTTGGTCATGATGCCATCCCTCCCGCTTTCCAAAGGCCTAAAAAACAAGATAAAAAAATATCTTCAATGCTTTTATTAAAAATTTATCAGAATTTGATTTTTCTATCAAAAATTAGTCAAACCCTAGGCAATCAATTGACACAAATCCCTAAGCACAAATCAAAACATGAAAACCTCTTATTTGTCAAAAATCGTAAAAAAGGGGTCTACAAATTTTCAAAAAATTGGCAAAAACCCTAGGTCTTTAGGAGTCCACAATTTTTTTAAAATAGTTTTTTGCAAACCCTCGATGTTTAGAAACCCTAGTCACTCAAGAGGAGCTACACAAATTTTGAAGTGAAAATTCGTTCAAAAATCCTGGTCGCAAAAAATAAAAACCAATCTATAATGGACAAACCCTAGGCAACTTGACGTGGACAGAAAAACACTATAAAATGCCACGATTTTGAAGGGAAAATGTTCAAGAGACTGGCCAAAAAATAGCGTGTAGCCCTAAAAATCCTATCGTGTGGAAAGGGTACCAAAAAACACCATGATTTTTATTAAAAATCATCTAAAAAAACTCAGAAACGATATCATGATTGTAGACAGGAAAGCCTATGATTTTCCTCCAAAAAAAATCCACAATTTTGCATGAAATGTTTTTGATTTTTGTCAAAAACAATTTGCACAATTTCACAAACGAAACCCACAAATTTTTGAACTAAAAATCGATGCAATTTTCAACAAAACAAATGCCACGATTTTTATAAAAAAAAATTGTTCAAAAACTTTAAATTTTTTTTAGGTAAACAAACTACGAATTTTATTATAATTTTTTTTTGCCAAAAAACTCAAAGATGAACCTCTTCTCTGATATCATGAAATGATGATCAAACATTTACAAACCAGAGGACTCCTTAAATAGAGATTATAGATGATGTTTCTAAAATAGAAACAATTGAGAGCGAAAGACAAAAGAAAGTTTCTAAATACTAACTAATTGACTTACATGACCATTATAGCAATATTATTTTAACATTTACAAGTCAAAATACTGTGTTTATTATAAACATAATATTTTTACCATCATCTAGACTACCCATTTTTCAAATTTGCAAAAGAAATCATTTTTAAAAATTAATCTACTATTTTATAAATAAAATTTATTATCGAATATTTTTTAAAAATGATAGACCGAAAATTAATCCTTTTTTAAAATACAATTTATAGTTTTTTTTAATTTTAATTAAAATTTAAAATATCAATATCAAACTAGCATATGCATTTTTAATAAAAAAATATGTAAAAGATATCATTTTCACATCTATTTTAATTATGATTTAAGTGGAATAGCCACCTCAAATTTATGGATTTTTCTAAAGATAGATATGTTAGTTTTATTTACTAAAGAATTTTTTGATTTTTTTTTAAACTAAAAGAGGGGTAAAAATTTATTAGCTCAAAGAAAGAGATACAAAGCAAGAAGGGACAAACACCCAATAGAGTAAAGATTACACAACTCTATCAGTTTCCACTAAATGATCCAATGAATGAGACATATCCGGAGATAATTGTCCCCTATCCACAATATTCCAACCATGCCCATGATCAGAAGCCCATTTGGCTAAACAATCAACAACTCCATTCCACTCCCTAGGAATGTGAGTAAAAATAGCAGATTCCAAGGAATTGCACAACCAAAGAATCTGTCTAATTACCACAACCAAGTGCAGCTAACCTCATCTAACCGCCACTCATTTAACAGAGTTACTACCACTTGGGAATCAAATTCACAAATAATCTATTTCCAACCAAGAGCACAACTACACTCCATTGCATACAAAATGGCAAGAGCCTCCATTAAATTATTGGTATAAAAACCTTTATAAATTGAGAAGATAAACCGGATGTCTTCAGAACTATCATGACCAACTCCACCAATACCAGCATGACCGGGATTTCCCTGAGAAGAACCATCAGTGTTAAGTTTCAAAACTCCTTGAGGGGGAGAGGACCAATGACCCTCCCTGTTAATCTTCCGCAAAGGGTGACAACATATATTTCTCATTATCCGCATAGCATGTTGCCCCTTGGAGAAGGAACACCTCCTTGAAGAGGAAAATTGAGCGGATTACATATATCAACATCTTCACGATCCACAATCCCATCAAAATCACACTTTGCCATTATAGTCTCACGAATAGAATAAATAATTTTCCACCACAAATGTTGAACAACCATCCTAGCATCATGAAAAATCCTACGATTCCTTTCCAACCAAATATGCTAGATAATAAAAGAGGGTCCAATACCCCAAGCAACCTAGAGAAAAGAAGTCTTAACAAGAGGCCTGCCCCATCGAGCCTAGAATTCAGCTAAAGAGAAAACATTCTAGCAGGCCTGGTTCTAGAGTCCCCACGAGAGATGTCAAATTACCCTAGAGAAGGAGCACTGGAAAAAGAGGTGAGAAACACTTTCCTCACTATTGCAACAAAGAGAACACATAACTTGGGTCCATGGAAACCTTGCTTGCAAAAATTATCCCAAGTTAGACAACGATTTTGGACAACCAACCACATAAAAAAGTTACATCTAGGCCAAGAAAATTTACTCCACACATGTTTCCACCAAGGGACTTCCACCTCTCCAAAAATCTAATGAACAAGCTCCAAGTAACCAACAACAACAAAATACTTACCAGAAGAGTCTTTGCCCCAGGCCAGAACATCATGCCCCACCAAAGAATTACACTCTCGCAAAGCAAGAATTTGAGCCAACTCCTTATGAGCTTCCTCAAATCCACCAGGTGGCCATTCACAGAGGTCCTTCCAAATAGAACAACTAACCAACCCCAAATTCCAAACAGTCTTATAATACTCCACCTTATCCCAACCCGCAGTAGAAAAAACATCACAAAGAGGTTGGAGATGAGGATACATGGAAAGGAGAGGAGGATTGTCATCCCAAGAATCCAACCAAAAGAGAGCTTTTTAAGCCCTTATTTGTTAGGTCCCGGAGACAACTGAGAGGGGGGGTGGGGGGGGCAATCAATTTTCAAATAAATTTAAATCAAAACAACTTAACCAACTTAATGTTGAATACCGATAAACCAGTCTTTATATCGGTTGACAATTTTATCAATTAATTGCAATACCAGTAAAGATTAATGCATGAAACAAAAAGACAAAGTCATCCACAACACATAACACCAATATTTGTACGTGGAAACCCTGTAAGGGGAAAAACCATGGTGGGAAACCTTACCCACAATCATATGATACTACTGCAGATAGTAAGTATATACAAATGGGGTCTGCACATGCAGAAAGGCCAAGCGCCAAGAGCTCACTGCTCAAACACAAAATAGGAGTCACATTTACTACAATTGGATGGTTAAATCCAATAAGGATGTACTGCTCAAAATAGCATCTTCATATGTTGGATTTAGTACTGGTGTAGTTCTGATATGCTTTCACAAAAACCTTGCTTCACCTTCAAATGATGTTTGTGTGTATAGCTCTGCTTATTCTCGCATATACCTTCTCACAATTCTTCTTCGCATTCCACATTCAATCTTACATTTATATCATAACCTAAGACCAATTTTAGTAGGTCGGCTCTACAAGATATTACAATAAAATCATTTTACAAACAAAACAATATCCGATGCAATAACCGATTTAACATGTCGGCTTGATGCATTTACAACAATAATAAATCATCTCCATAGCATGGCGTGCTGATCTGGAAAAGATAAACCTGTCGGTGTACAACCTAGACCTATTTGCCAGTAACAACAAATATGCAAATACGAATATGCCAATAAACAAATCTCCAAGACAAGGTGTCCAAATGATGTCTTCGACATAACCAAGTGTTTTCCATGCCATTCCAAGTGCCGGTGATCATTATATCCTGCCGGTGTACCATATATTGGTGACTGTGCTTGTCGATGAATATTGTTGGTTCTCCAAAGTGTCAAAGTTGAACCATACCAAAATACCAACAATCTCCCCCTTTGACATTGATGGCAACACAAGACGGAAAAACCATCAAAGTGCCAAAACAGAAATGCCAAATACCAAAGTACCAACAATTACCAAAATATAAGTAAACTCTCCCAAAGTAACAATCTCTCCCCCTGAGAGTAACATGTGTTTCCTTGTGTGTTTTTTTTTCATACCAATCTCTCCCCCTTTGACATCAAATGCCAAAGTAATAGAAACATTTCCAGATACAAAATACCAACCAATTTAGTATACCAACTACTCCCCCTGAGAAGTAGCTTCCTCATCAAAGCTGGAGTAAAAGATTTCTCTGTTAATTCTGTCGGTTGATGACAAACATCAACTTGCATCAAAAATTTCTTGTAAATATCCAAGTGTAGGATTACACTATTTTCTACTTTCTTCTTGTCATTAGTTGATAATGAGTCATATAATCTGTTAATGTTTTTCAGCTTTCCATCCTCTGTTATTTCATTTAGAAGTTTGTCAATTCGAGCAATGGTTTGTTGAGTCTTCTTCTTAGGGGTCAAATTCTTCTTTGGAGTTATTTTCCTAACTGTGGGCCTTACTGCATGTTGTTTCTATCTGGTTCTTCTAGGAGAAGGTGAATATTGTTGATTCTCCAAAGTGCCAGAGTTGATAAGTGTTAGTAGGTGTTGACATCAATGACAAAACCATACCAAAATACCAACAATATTACATATCCAAAATAAACCCCTCTTAACAAGCTAAGACCCAACTTTTAGAGTATGCCAAATTATAGATCCCCTTCCTTCCAAACAATAACAAGGAACATCGAAAATATTAACTCCCCTAAGATACTTATGTTGGAGAATGTGAGCCCAAAACTTTAGTATCATCCACAAACTAAAGATGAGAAAGCGTGGGCAGCCCATGACTCCAACTCCAACCCTGAATCAAGCCCAAAGAAACTTGAGACTTAATAAATCTTCTCAAGCCTTCCGCCATAAGAATAAACAAATAGGGAGAAAGAGGATCCCCTAGCGAAGACCACTAGAAGCTCCAAATAATGTAGACGACTCACAATTGATAATAATAGAGAAGGAAGATGAAGTAACACAGCTCATCATCCAACTGACCCACTCCTAACTAAAACCAAAAGCAATGAGAAGTTTTTCCAAGAAGCACCACTTAATTCTATCATAAGCTTTGGCCATATCCAAATTAATGAACATAGATATATCTTTAGACACCGCCATAGAATGAATGGCTTCAAAATAAATCACCACCCCATCTAAAATTTGTCTACTTGCCACAAAACCCCCTTGCTCATCTAAGATCAAATTCAAGAGCCACAATTTGAGCCTCTTTGCAATCAATTTAGTAACAATTTTGTAGACCACATTACACAGAGAAATGGGCCTAAAAAAATCTAGTTGGTTAGTACCTTCCTTTTTGGGAATAAGAACAAGAAAAGTAGAGTTCAAGGCTCAAAGCATGTATTTACTACCAAAAGATTCTCGAACCACCTCTAGCAAATCCAAATTAACAATACCCCAAAATTCCTGAAAAAATTCAACAAGAAATCCATCTGAACCTTGGGCTTTACCCTTACACATACCAAAAACAACCTCTTCCAGCTCAAACAAAGAAACTAGGAACATAAGGAACTCATTCATCATATTGGTGACCAAAGAGGGGATACAAGCAAGGACCATATTTTCCTCATCCTCGGTTGAAGGTGAGTCTTTGAAAAAGAAAGCAAAATAGTATTGAGTAGCTTTATGGGACAAAGCTTGAAGGAAAATCACCCGAATGCCTTCTGAATTCGCCAAAGAAGAGATATAACCCCCATTCTGATGAGCTTGCACCAATTTATGAAAAAAGATTGTATTCCTGTCATCTTCCTAAAACCAATCAATTTGAGCCTTTGGCTTCCAAAAAATCTCTCCATAAAACTCCCACTCCTCCAATTCCCTCACAGCTTGAGACTCAACCCTACCCAAATCCTCTGAGAAACCAAGATCCTGAATCTAACGAGTGACAAATGAACTTGAGCATTCCTCTTCATAGCATAAAGGTTACCATAGCACAACTTATTCCATCTCTTAAGCTGAAATTTGACAAACTGTAATTTCTTAACAAAGGAATACATAGCAGTTGCATAGGGGGGACCACAATCTCTCCACCATTGAGCCATTATGTCATGAAGAGAAGAGTCACAAAGCCACATAAACTAGAACCTAATAGGAGGATTTTTAGGAACTAAAATAGATGCGGATGAAAATTTGATTGGCCAATGATCAGAGCCCCTCAATAAAGAATTTCAGAATTACTCAAGTCACCGCCAACCCAAAAACAAGAAACAAGAAACCTATCCAATCGCTCAGATATAGCTTCATCTCCACATCAATAATTATTCCAAGTGAAGATCCCATTAGATGGCTTAATATCAACTAAGTTCAGGGAATCCACATTCTCACGAAAAAGATCAAAGGAAGGACCCAACTGAGCTAACCCTCCCCTTTTCTCTTCCAAACTTAACACATAATTGAAATAAGCACCTAAAACCCATGGAAGGAAGGGAGCACATGATCTAACATACTGAATATGAGACCATAGAAAAAATTTGCCACGAAATTCAATCAAAGCATAGACATTAGAAACCAAAATAATCTCTCCAAATTCCAAACTAGAGCCAATTGTCGAAAGAGCAGAGTGGCACGAGATCCACTCGAGAGGAATAGTCTTTCTTGGGTCCCAAAAGAGTGCCAAACCCCTAGAAGAACCCATAGAACCAAACCCATAGAACCAATGCACTGACAATGACCAAATCACCAGATACTAGAAGCACACTAAAACATAGAGTCAACAGAAAGGCTATGTTGGCATTTTGATGCAATTTTGTATGATCGGTAAATGATATGGTTGTCATTGTTGGCAACATCATCTCCTTAGTCTTCCCCATCCTTAGGGAGTAAGAAAACCGGGCAGTGAGTAAACAGACAGACAATAAGTATACCGATAAGTAGTAGACCGGCAAGCAGTAAGGTGATCGGGTAGCGGTGAGTAGATCGGTAAGAAAGACGTCCACCGGCTAAGCAAAGACTAAATCGGTACACAGGAAGAAATTAGCTAGACAAGGTTGTGATCGGTTCACCAGAAAGGTTGGTAATCGACAAACTGGTAATGATCAGTTACAACCAGTTAAATCGGAAGTCTTCTCTCAGTCAACCAATGGACATATCGACATGTTCAACAGTATTGACAAAGATTCCTACATGATTTCAGAAGTGCATTTCAAGGCTTGACAACGGAATTTTTAAATGAATGTTCTGGAGGGAAAAGTTGGCAAAAGACTTAAGGATTTATAAATTCACATATCTCAATCTTGAGAAGGTTGTTGTCAAGGTGATTAAAGTTAATGTGAAAAAGAACATAGGGGGAGTTTCAGAGCATGCAGAGCCGAGTGACAGAAGACCGGTAGAGTGGGGTTTCACAGAGCAGTGACTCAGGTGACAGAGGACTGGCAATGCAGGATTCAAGTATCAGCAAACCGATAGAAGGCAGAGTTGTGAAGGACAGGCACAACCGATGCAGACCAAGACTGATGCCTAATTGTGATCTGATTAGGCTAATGTGTAGCTTCTTGTATCTGATCATTTATTTGTTGTTTTGAAATGACTGCAACATAAATCCCTTAACTGGGTGGACTTTAACAGGTCCCATTGTATAAATCCCTTAACCAGGTAACATCTTAACTGATGTTCTAAGTCCTTTAACTAGGCTACCTTTAACAGGGTAAAGGCACTAACCGACCTTCATCAAAATCCCTTAACTGGGTAGCACCTAACCAATGTCTTTGTAATCTCCTAATAGGGATGGCTTTTCACCGGGTGTACTCTAGAAGAGTACAAATTTTGTGAGTTTCTACTCACACCGTGGTGTTCTCCCTATTGGGTTTCCACGAGATAAATCTACGTGTCTTTGTGTATTTTTTCATGTATGCTCAATCTTCTGCAGTAAATGTGTACATTGGTGAATGGTTAATTAGTTCATACTTAAAGAAAAAGTATCAATTAGTGAAAACCGGTAATGTACTGATTCACCTCTCCCCTCTCAGTATCAATTGGGACTAAAAATTGGTATCAGAGCATAGTTCCTCTGAAGTGAAGCTTAACAACTTGAGCATAAAGATCATGGAAGAGTACCGGTATCAAAAGCAAATTGATGAAGCCAATGAGATTATTGCTCAATTGAAAGAGAGACTGAGAAAATCTCTTGCTAAAAGGAAGGAATTGGCTCAACATCTAAATGAGAGTCAAGATATCATAGATCAACTCTCTGAACAAAGTGGATCTGAAGAAGCTAAAGAAGCAATCTCAAAACTCATGGAAAAGAACAAGAAGTTGACCAAAGAAATCACACATCTCAAAAGAGAACATGAAGGTCAGGCCCTGAGAATGACTGAGATATTGGAAGCTAGCAGAAGTGTTGATGAAAGAAAGAGAGAGGCAAAAGAAGATCTGTCAAAATTTGAAAGAGCTAGGAGGCTTGCTAAGGATTCCCTGAGGAAAAATGATGCAATCATGATTGAGAAAGATGAAGAGATCCGAGTTCTCACTTAGGAAAATGAATACATACATAAACAACTGAATGACAATGCAGAAGAAAAGGAGAGGATAATGAAAGAGATTGAACAACTCAAGAGTGAGTTGAAAACTAAAAATAAGAGAAATGAGAGGTTGAGAAAATTCAATGAAAGCTCTGAGAAGGTATATAGACAATTGAAGGCTCAGAGAAGAACAAAGGATACAACCAGTCTTCGTTACCCTGGTTCAGGTCCTATGGAAACTGGAGAATCATCTAAATCCAAAAAGATGAAGGATGATAAAAGAAATCACTTGGAAGAAAGAGGTATGAAGTCTTCCAAATTCTCATGTAATCATTGTGGAAAATCGGGCCATAAGACCAATGACTATAGGAATAAACTGGTTAATCAAAAGAAGACTTTCACTTTTGATGGTTACTGCCATAATTGTCATAAGTATGGTCACACTGCTTATGAGTGTAGATCTCAATCAAGTAGCCTGTCAAGTGCAAAAAGATTTAATGGACATTGCTTCACTTGCAATAAGTTTGGACACAGATCGGAAGAATGCAGGTTCAAGACAAAGGTATCAAGACCACTGTTCAAACCGGTTAGTCCTAACAAAAGAAGTAATCAGTTGAATGCCACCTGTTCCAAGTGTGGTAATTTTGGTCATGTTGCTGAAACATGCAGAATGAGGATGGGTCAAAGAAACAATCCAGGACCATGGAGGACAAATGGTATGGCATGCTTTAACTGCCATAAGATCGGCCATCTAGCTAGAGAATGCAAAATCCGATCCTACAATTGGTCTGCAGACAAGAATTGGTTTAGAAAGAAAAAGGAGCAAAATGACCTAAAAGGAAAGAAGACAACTGAAGAAATAAGAGATGAAATAAAAAAGACATGGATCGAGAAGGATGAAGGAAAAGAAGGACAAGGACATCCTGAAATCAAGTCATCATCCATCGGTGATGACAGTTCCACTTCTAACTAGGCATACCGATGCCCAGGGGGAGCATATATGGTAAGATTACTCTTGAATCCCCTCAACATATGTAAGGATGTGTTTATCTGCATAGTTGTGATGCATAAAATTTGGTCTAAGATTTCTTAATTGAATTTTATCCTGTGAGCTATTTATTTGAGTATCGGTATCAGCAACTAATAATCGGTGAAGTCAGATCAGTGTACCTTAAGTTGTGTGCTTTAAATCTGACCGTTAGATTCTAGCGCCGATAAATCTCAATGGATAAATAAGAAAATGGTAGCTCATTTTCATTTACCTAACTACTTGAGAATTTTCATGAGCTCCTGTGCTTTCAAAGGCGAGTTGAAAATTGCTAAGCTTTGTTTGTATGCAAAAGAGATTCAAGCAGAGCGATAGTGGTGTTTGGTATTCCCTAGGAAAGGGTTTTCAACTGCATCTGTGAAAATCTTGATTGAAGGTCATCATGGCAGCACAGATATCGACTCCTGTGTTGGTTGAAGCTATCAAGGAACCCCAACCCGAGTTCAAGTTGCACCCGATGAAAGCTGGTGAAATAGACAAGATCGGTGCTTTATCATCCATGCCCTTTGGTGTATTGTTGGTAGAAGATATTCGTTCTATATTCATTGCAAACTCGAAGAACTTGGAGATAAGTTCATTTGAAATGAGTTTAATGGGTTTTGTGACAATGATCAATTGAAACCAGAATTTCTATCTTTGAAGACAAAGGGTCTGGCAAATGTGATTGATTTTCCTGTTCAGTTTCATGACGACTGGGTTAGATATGTACTAAGAAGGGTTCATGATCAATTTTTGTGGCAAATGTGATTGATTTTCCTATTCAAAGGAGGTGATTCGAAGAGTGACTGGGTTTAGTGCTACCGGTGAAGCATTAACCCTAAGAATGATTTCATCAAATGAAGTCATCCGGTTAACCAAATCCCGGTGTGATAGTCGAGCTATGACAATCGCCCATATTGAGGATGCTAAAGTAAGATTTGCTTCTACAGTATTGGGTTACAGGGTTTATCAATCTAGCCAGATGAATAGTGTGACGAGCGGTGTCATCCATGCTGGATATCGAATTATCAAAGAAGATGCAACCTATGACATATGTGAGATGATTCAAAGTTAGTTCATGGTGAACATGGAAAGAATAAAGAAGGATAAGAAACAATCCTTCAAATATGGCTCTCTACTGGTATGCATATTCTTCTATGTGCTAAAATATTTTCCCAGTAAGGGTAGTGTAGTATGGTCACAGGAAAAACCTATCATGGTTTAGATAGGTGAAATGATTAGGGATCTGGGAGATAAATTTGGGGAAGCAATGTGGGGATATTTCAAAGAATTCCAAACTAGAATGCACAAAAGGGAAAGAATTCCAACCAGAACAGTGCAGAAATACAAGAACAACATTTGTTTTCTTGTAGATACACATTGTTGTATTGTCCAAGCAGTTGAACCCAGAACTTTTTGGGTTCCACCTATGGGGTATGAGGTTGCAGCAGATCTAGTTAAAATTCATATCAATATGCTTCTATCTAAACTAGTAGATTTGAAAGCAAAGAGGTTTGGAACATATGAAGAGGCAAGTTCTAAAATAAAACAAGAACTTCAGGTGCCTATCATTAAAACAAAAGTAAAGAAAATGATTGATACCCTTGACAAGAAATATGGAGGTGAAGCATCCGGTGCCACTACATCCACCGGTGCAAGTGAGCAAGCAGGGGTCACACCTACCAAAGATGAAGAACTGACCGGTGAAAAGAAGAAAGTGACAAAAATAGAACCAAAGGGCATTGCAACAACTAAACTAGCAACATACACAAAGGAAAAGAATCTAGGTACTCTGGTATCTTCACCAAGCAAAGATAGACCGGTAAGAGTAATTTACACTAGAAAGACAAAGAGTGACCCAAAAATTAAAGAGGATAAGAAAGAAGGTGACACTGGGTTAGATGTGGAAGTAAAAGAGGTTAGAAGAAGTGAAAGGAATAAAGCTCCAACAATTGATGAGATGATGCATGGTATCAAATAATTTGGAGGTCTGTTTGGTATTGTAAGGAGATATTCTCTTAGTAATGATGAAGACAAGAGGAAACTTGAGGAAGCTTTGATTTGGAACTTGCACACCTTTTGTAGAACTCCCAGTGAATTGTATGGCATTATTCAATCAGATTTGCTAGATAAAATTGAAGGAAGATGGAAGACTGCTCTAGCTATTGAAAAAGAGCTCAGAATAAAAGCACTCATGGAAGTGCATCATGAATTAGATTTTGATCAAGCTTCACTGGTGGCTGAAGCATGCATTCAACATTTCAAGATAAGGAACAGAATTGGAAGAGTGATAGTAGGTGAAATTAGAGAAGTGCACGCTTAAGGTATTGCCCTGTGGAAGGAAATTATGGACCAAGAAAAGAAGGTTGAAGAAGAAATTGAACAAGAAATTAAACATGACAAAGGGGCAGCTGTCCTTGATAAAGGAAAAGCTAAAGATTCTACTAAAGGATTTGATACGTTCTCTGTTCAGGACATCATAGGAGATGTTGTGTCAGACATCCCCAATCTGACAACAGGTATTGAACAACCCGTTCATACACTGGTAGAGGAAGCCGATAAAACTAAATTGTCAAGTCAAGATGAAGTGTTAGTTGAAGACATTCCTTATGAGGATACACCTCACAAAAACTTGTCAACACCAAATCCTAATCTCTCTCAAGAAGGAAATGAGGAAGAGAAGAGAATAGAGAAAACAGAGACAAAAAGGAAGACAGAGAAAGAAAAAGAGGAAGAAAAGAAAATAGAAGAAGGAAAAGAGGAAGAAAAGAAGACAGAGGAAGAGAAGAGAACAGAGGTAGGAAATGAGGAAGAAAAGAAAACAGAGGAAGGCAGAGAGGAAGGGAAGAAATCAGAGGAAGGAAAAGAGGAAGAGAAGAAAGCAGAGGAAGGAAAAGAGGAAGAGAAGATAAAAGATAACACAATAGTGTTGGATAACCCTCCGGTAAAAAAAAAATTGGACTTAGATAGGGAAAATGTAAAACAAAAGGTAAGAATCATCACAACAACTAGCTCAGAAGCTGAGCCCTCAAAATTTGAAGAAGGAACATAGGAAGAAGAAGAAGGTGTTTCAATTATAGATATAAAGAAAATGACCCCTAAACAGTTGATAAAAGTCTCAGAAAAACTGAGAATCCAAGCTAAAAGGGTAAAACTAAGAGAAAATAAAAAGAAGGTAAACATCCTCACCTCAGCCAAAGCAATTCTCTCCAATCTCATCCCGGACATTGCAGTTGATGATACTGCACCCATTATCGATCAGTTGAATACTCTAGTCAAAGCAATAAGTTCAGAGGCAACCGATCTGGAGAAGGTTGCAATAAGACAATATGAAACAAAGCGAGGAGATAACCTAATGGAATAGATATCAGTTGGAAAAGTTTCTCTATCTACCATAACAGAAGAGGTTAAGACCACACTATAGCAAGTCGGTCAACTCTTAATGAAATATTCAAACTTTCCTGTCTTAATCAAAGATTTGGATGATAACATAAATCAGATTCAAAAGGAGATTCAGGATCTGGTAAGCTCATTTGATCCTCTTAGTAGTTCAACATCAACTTTCACTGGAAAAATCAAAATGCTCAATCATCAACTCAGAAAGTTGAAAGATGAAGAAGACAAAAGAAGTCTTAGCACGTTAGAGCTCCAGTGCTATTTAGCACCAATCATAGACTTCATGCAACTGAACATTAAAGAGGCAAACCACTTAATTCATGCACCTGACTGCAAGACAATTGACGATATGGAGGTCGTCATTGCAGTATTACATGGCCACTTTACTACCATGAAATAAATTCAATCTTCATGAGAATCTTCTTTAAAATTTGCTCAAGAAAACTTTAAAGAAATTTTCCCTTTATTTTGACAAATCATTTTTTATAGTCTTTGCCATTGATGGCAAAAGGGATAATTTTGGCTTTTATGGACTCCTGTCAGGAACATGGGCCATGTGACCGACACAGTAGTTTGTAGAATTTGCCACCAATGCCAAAGGGGGAGTTTGTTAGCATCCTGATGCAATTTTGTATGACCGGTAAATGATATGGTTGTCATTGTTGGCAACACCATATCCTTAGTCTTCCCCATCCTTAGGGAGTAAGCAAATCGGGCAGTGAGTAAACAGGAAGACAGTAAGTATACTGGCAAGCAGTAGACCGACAAGTAGTAGATCGACAAGCAGTAAGGTGATCGAGTAGCAATGAGTAGATCAGTAAGAAAGACGTCCATCGGCTAAGCAAAGACTAAATCGGCAAACAAGAAGAAATCAGCTAGACAAGGTTGTGATCGGTTCACTAGAAAAATTGGTAACCGACAGATTGGTAACGATCAGTTACAACCAGTTAAATCGGAATTCTTCTCTCAGTCAACCAACAGACATATTGGCATGTTCAATAGTATTGACAAAGATTCTGGCATGATTTCAAAAGCACATTTCAAGGCTTGACAACAAAATTTTTAAATGAATGTTTTGGAGGGAAACGTTGGTGAAAGACTCAAGGATCTATAAATTCACATATCTCAATCTTGAGAGGGTTGTTGTCAAGGTGATTAAAGTTGGTGTGAAAAAGAACACTGGGGGAGTTTCAGAGCGTGCAGAGTCGAGTGACAGAAGACCGGTAAAGTGGGGTTTCACAGAGCAGTGACTCAAGTGACAGAGGACCGACAGTTCAAGATTCAAGTATCAGCAAACCGGCAGAAGGCAGAGTTGTGAAGGACATGCACAACCAATGCGGACCAAGAATGATGCCTAATTGTGATCTGATCAAGCTAATGTGTAGCTTTTTGTATCTGATCATTTATCTGTTGTTTTGAAATGACTGCAACATAAATCCCTTAACTGGTGGACTTTAACAGGTCCCATTGTATAAATCCCTTAACCGGGTAACATCTTAACTAATGTTCTAAGTCCTTTAACCAGGCTACCCTTAACAGGGTAAAGGCACTAACCGGCCTTGATCAAAATCCCTTAACTGGGTGGCATCTAACCAATGTCTTTGTAATCTCCTAACAGGGATGGCTCTTCATCGGGCGTACTCTAGAAGAGTACAAATTTTGTGAGTTTCTACTAACACCGTGGTTTTCTCCCTATTGGGTTTCCATGAGATAAATCTGTGTGTCTTTGTGTATCTTTTCATGTATGCTCAATCTTCTACAGTAAATGTGTACATTGGTGAATGGTTAATTAGTTCATACTTAAAGCAAAAGTATCAATTAGTGAAAATTGGTAATGTATTGATTCACCCCTCCCCTCTCAGTATCTATTGGGACTAACAAGCTAGTCTCTTGAACACAAAAAATATCAAAAGAATGAGATGCAATCAAATCATGAATAGCTTTTTGTTGAGGGATTCTATTCAACCCCCTAACATTCCAAAAAAGAATAATCATGAAAGAGATGGGGAGAAATGAGCCTCAATGGACTTGATAGACCCAGATTCCACCAACAATTCCCCAGCTAACTTAATCTTCTCCTGGTCCTTTTTGTGGCCAGTTTTTGAATAATTGTCAAAAGAAATTTTCTTAAGGGGCCTTTGTTGCAAACCCAAAGCCTGAGAAGACCCTCTTCCCTTTCTGAATGCCAACACCCCCTTGGCCAGATTTGTCAAAACAATATCATCCTACAAGTCTGAATAGTCGCCTAGGGCCCTCCAATCAAAACTAGGACCATTAGGGGACATCCCCTACTGTTGCTCGTCAACTGAACCCATAACAACATTCCCCTGCTTCTGCACAACATCCATATTCATACCAATAGCCCCAGAAGAAACATCCACAATATTCCCTTCCTCTAGGGCTAAAGTGTCCAACACCTCAAATCTGTTGAAGCCCTCATCATTCTAACTATCCCTATAAAATCTCTTTTGTCCTCGTCCCTTAGCACGGGGCTTAACAGGCATAAAACCATCCTTATCAAGGCCACCATCATTCATAGGAGCCTTTCCTTTGTCCCCATTATTCCTCGTCAGAGTCAAAGAAGAAGGAGAGCCACCAGCCGCCTTATTAACCCTAGAACGCTGACGTTGAAGGTGTCCATACTTGTGGCAAATCCGGCACCAAAAAGGAAGAGATTCATAATCTAACTATTGAACCCATGATGAAGAGCCTACACAATTTTCCAAAGAATCTAGCGACAAATGATTCAAATCAATCTCAACACAAATACGAGAAAAAGAAATTACCTTCTTCTCAAGGGTTTGTTGAGCGATCGCAATTGAATTCCCACGAAGAGTAGCAATCCACTGTAAAACTCCCTCCAAAACTCCAAAGGAAGTCGTGACAAGCAAACCCAAACAGGAGCCCTTGAAAGCAATTCTTCAGCCAAATTGAAACTTGTATGCCAAGGTTTAATGAGCAAACCCACATGATTGTAAAAATAGGGTCCTCCCTCAAAAAAATGATTCCAATCAAACATGCAGGAAAAGACAACCATGAAATAGTTGTTCACGGCTAGCATAATCTCCATATCCCCCTCAACCTACCAAGAACGTTGAATCCAAGCTTCCAACACTAACAGAGAAATACAAATCCCAAGAAATTTACATATCAAAGCATGTTTGCTCCAATAAGCTAAATCCTCCGAAATCGATTTAGGAAGAATGACCAAAACCGGATGATCTAGACTCCTCAATAGACAACCATTCACTTTCTTAAGTTTAGAGCCCTCACCCACATAAAAAGAGTCTGACGACCTTGCATGCACACCCAAAGAAGATCCACTAGGCAGTACAACACCTACCACCACCAAGCTAGAGGATAGTCGCTGCTCCTCCATACTTGCAAAAGACAAACAAATCACACCCAACCTCCAAAAACCCACCACAATCTAACTGCAACAAACCCCCAGCCCCAAACACCACACCAAAAACAACGAACGCCCCACCAAACACCACACCAAACAAGAGACCCATCATCCCTTGCCAACCACATAGCACCTCCAAACACTCACCCTACCCCATGCAGCCCAAGCACAAAGACAATAGTTAGGGCATGAAGGCCCTAGCCGCTATAGGAACACTCACAAACCACCATCGCTATCCCCATCCATCTATAGTTATATTGTGACCAATTTTTTTTAATTTTATTATTAATTAAAATTTATTTTATTTCGACTCAGCATTTTCAGGTTTGGGAGGAAGAGTTGAAAGAAATTATGGCTCACGTAGGTCAAGAACCTGTGGAAGAGATTGAATGCTTCCCTAAACCAAAGTAGCTTGAATGGGGTAAGCGTGTTCCTATCGTTCTCGAAGGGGTTAATCCTCCCTTCCTCCCAAGCCCTTCCTCCTCTACGGGGTGACAACAACAACCTTTATCAAAAATCATTTTTGATCAGGTCTCAAAGTAGAGGTTTAAGTTTCATTTTTGATAATGTTTTAGTCTAAGAACTTTTAACCTTCTCTATATCCGATTCTTGGACTCTGGAAATTTTGGATTTCCCCTATATAATCTTAGGGCAATTTTGTAATCTTTTTATTCTAGGTTTAATCTTCAAACTGTTAAACTCTCTATGTTATTTATGTTTATATTCATATTAAATATTCTTGGCTATAGCCCTTTACTGATAAAATAAAAGTTGTTTTATTTCAGCTCAAAATTATTTTATATTGTTACTTGAAAAAAATATATAATTCAAAAAATTGTTTCATTTATTGAAGAGTTATTGTACTTTAGAACTATTGAAGAATTATTACTTTTTTATTTACTTGAAGAGTTTTAAATTTTTTAAAATATATGTTGGTTTTTAATCATATTTGTTAACACACTCATGTCATTACATTCCATTTCTTGATACTCTAGATAGTTATGCCTCTTGACATAATTAAAATGAATCTTAATTGTTTTAATTTTTAATTTTAAAAAATGAATACAAGAAAAATATTTGTTAAATACATATTTACATAAGGTATTTTATTTAATACGATTTAATAAATGATTAAGGTTTTACAGGGGGATCGAGTGAAGCTTGTTGTGACACTTATCACTATAGCAATTCCCTTGTATGTGGCATGGAAAGCGAGCACTAATGAGAGGACTTCAATTGGAAACAAAACAGTTTTGGTGCCACTAACTACTCAAGAAGATTCAAATAATTTTGATAAATATGTCATTATTGAGTGTGCTGATAGTTCGTTGTGGAGAACAATTTGCAGCATTAATTTTTTTCTAGTATTGTTTTCTTCTGCAGTTGCTATAGAATCAGGTGGAGTGACAATTAACAACATGAACCAGATTGCAACATCTCTTGGATATGCACAACAAGACATCACTATATTTGTCACTTTGATATCAGCAAGTCAATTTTTAGGTCGCTTTGGGAGTGGAGCATTGTCTGATTATTTGCTCTCCAACTTTGGAGTAGCAAGGCCAATATTAGTTGCACTAGCTCAATTAATTTTGTGTTGTGGGTATATGCTTATAATAATAGCGGGCACTTTTCCTCAAGCTCTATACTTAGGTTGCATTTTCATAGGATTTTCTTTTGGGACAAATTGGTGTTTAAGTTCCATTACTATATCTGATTTATTTGGACTACACCATTTTGGGACATTATACAATGTCATGATGATGGGGAATCCAATTGTATTGTATGTTCTATCTGTGTGGGTTGCAGGATATCTCTATGATATAGAAGCAGCTAAGCAAGGAGGGGGGCAATGCAAGGGTAGCACATGTTTTAATCTTACCTTCATTATTTTGTTTAGTATTTCTATGTTTGCAACATTAGCATCATTCGTTCTCTGGTGGAGAACAAGATATATTTATAGAAAAAGAATGGATAACTAAATAGGTATTGTGGACATAGTGGTAATAGACACAAGTTTAAGGTTGAATGCTTCAATTATGTGGATACCTTTCTTTGGGATGAAGCTAAATCAATCTAGACTAAATGTCAACATATCTAAAATATTCACATCATGAAATTCATGGCCTTCAAGTTGAGAGTCAACTCCAACACTACAATCACAAAGAAAGATCTTTGTTGTTTATACAATTGTTCAACTTTATCTAAATGATTATGTTCATTTGGTATCTATGTTTTAAACAAAAGGTTTATTCATTGGAAAATGACTATATATATTAGCATGTGGTTTGATCTTATTAGCCATATTCATTCAATTATTAATTTAATACCTAATTTTTAGAAAAAAAAGAATATTAAAATTGATGATTCAATGTTATATTTTTTGAACTACTCTTCAAGTAGTATTTTTGTGTTTCATATATTCTATTAGTTATAAATATGGAAATTTTTAATAAAGAATTTCAATACTCTATCTTATTATTATTATTACCTTATTGAATATATCTATTATTGAATTACTTATAAACTATAAAAAATCAGAATTGGTAATCATTTCTTTAACTAAAATTTTAATAAACATAGATTAGAAACAATTAATTTGTTTGATTATTTTTTCTAAAATAAAAACTAATATAACAAGAACTATTCTTATTATTATTTAAATATTAATTATCATAAAAATATTACATACCATCCACTAAAATTTCAAAGTTAAGTCCTAGAAAAATGTTGCATGTAAGAGAAATAATGTAATCTTTAATATATATGGTATTCATTCCCTACGTAATGACAACTTCCCTTTTATATTCTTCAATTATGCTTTATAATTTTATTTCATTTGTTTTGGCCTTCAAAATTTAAACTACAACAATATTACATTTTGAAGGAATGTTTATGTTTAACATTTTTTTTCATAGTTTTATGAGTTCTAATGTTTCATCCTTATCTACCAAGATTTTGTGTTATGTCTTTCAATGTGTTATTGATATACATAAGAATTCATTATTTGAGTTAGCTATTGATAGATGATATAATATTTGAATTTTATAGTTATTATGATAATGTCATGATCTATTTTTCATTCATATTTTTAATAGTATGTCATTCAAAATAGTAATATAGTTTAAGAATATTTTGAAATGCGATAACATAGAAATACAATAAAAAATTTAAATATTTTTCAAAATATAAATCAATAAACATATAGATTCTCATTTCATCTTATAAATATTGGTATTATATTATTTTATAGATCAACATGATTCAAAAATTTATAAATAAGATATAATCTAGATTAAGATTGTTGTCTTATCAATCTACCAAGATACATCAATATACATATTTCAGTTTTTCATTATAAATGGGTTAACCATTCATCATAGTCATCTAGTTCAAGTGCAAGCAATATGTCCATCTAGCTATAAGAGACAAAGAATCATCTATGTGTTTTACCTTCAAAAACAAGCTAGGCAATCTCTTGCTCATCTTCCTATTAGACGTAATCTAATCTGTTAACAAGGGTAAATAATAAAGACATCTATAGTTAAACTGATTTCGAGAATCAAGTAAAAATACAAATATGCACCCATCACATGCATTGAATCATGCAATCTCTAGATACCCTCTAGCTACCGTGACTTCTAACTAATAAAAACCTTATGGTATAGTGACCCTAGAGATATTGGTAGTTATAACATCACTTTGGCCAAACTATGAGATTATTAGTCACATAAATACAAGTCATTCATCACAAAACTATTGTCTCTTGCTTAGCTTCTTGATTAATAGTTAACTAGTAAAATGCAAGTATAGACCAAAATATACATTAGTTTTTGGTTATCGAACTCTAAGCATGCCCTACCCTAAATTAGTCCTATTATATAGTAGAAAGATTATCATAATTATATATTAACATATAATCGCTAAGTTCCAATCTCTAGGTATTCCCTAACTTGGAAAGGAATGGTCTTGCCTAACTTTATTGAAAAATGTGACAACTAAAATAAATTATATATGTTAACCATTGTTCCCTTACCCAAATGTTTGTATATAAACTAGCCTAGATATCTTAATACATCTATCTAAAATACGCCGAGAGATATCAGTCTCGAGGCGCCTATTTTAAATTGTTGTTGAAAATATTTAGGCGCCTCGAGACTGATATCTCTCGGCGTATTTTAGATAGATGTATTAAGATATCTAGGCTAGTAGCATCCGCAACGCAACATGTAAAGTATTAATTTATCACCTTTTGTTTTAAATAAAGCATATTTATCCTTTACAAATCATGATGCCTATCCTATTCAATGGAGTGTACAATAGGAATTCATATTAAATGCAACATTTCATCTTTAAAAACACAAATTTAATCCCAATTTTAATAGAAGAGTTCAATTCAACAATGTATACATTACATAAAAATATTATGTTTCCAAAGATTTGAGTCTTTCTTCCTCTGCTTTCCTTTTGGTGAGTTGCTTTCCTCTCTTCATTTTTTCATAATGATCATATGAAAATGGTGGTGAGATTCTAATTCCATCCAAGGCCTTAACACGTGATATAGCAACAAATGTTAATCCTGACCTTTCTCTTGGTCCTATGTCAATTGTTGCCTTTGAAAGAGTCAATCCTTGTGATTTATGGATTGTTAGTGCCCAAGCCAGTCGTAGTGGCAATTGACGTGTACGGCCCCTTTGTATTGGTGAAATAGGAATCAAATTAGGAGATGCATCTTCAAAAGGAAGTCCAGAATAATTGTCAAATTCAACCATAACATATGTTGGTGGATCTGGTGGGGCACATCCAGGTTTGTATATGATATTTCGGATGTATCCTAAAGCTCCATTCACAAGACCCGCTTCTATCCATAACAATAACAACAATATTGAAAGGCTAAATGAATCCAACCACTAAACCCTAGCCTAACAATGAACAAAGATCCACCATAACATATGAAGATTACCTAAGACAATGCAAATAATTCAAAATCACAAAGATTATACCAATCACATGTCCAATAGGGTTTTGATCTCCATTCTTCCTATCTCCATTGATCTTGCTTGATGTATATTTGCTCTCAGATTTTTGTACGCACAAGAGCTCAACAAAGAACGGAATGTGGTTGCAAGTAGGATCGTAGTGTAGCCAAGTGATCATTAGCATGAGTGATTAGGGTTTGACAATGAAGGAAGCATCTTCTTAAATAGAAGACACAATATGAAATGGAGGGTTAAGATTGAGAGGTGTAAAAAAGAGAGGTCGGCTAGGATTAGAGGGTAGGTAAAAGAAATACCAAAATAATGAAAGAGGTAGGTAGTGTAGGAATTAAGAGATGAATGACATGTGTCATGTGTAGAAAAAGATAATGAATTAATTAAATAAATAAAGATTTATTTAATTAATAGAAGAAATAGGACAATTAAATAAATAAAAATATTTATTTAATTTAGGAAAGAGTAATTTAAATAAATAAATGTATTTATTTAAATAAGAAATAAGGCTAGAAGAGGATAAATGAATTAATTAAATAAATAAAAATTTATTTAATTAATAGAAGAATTAGGCTTAGATAATTAAATAAATAAAATATTTATTTAATTAATCATGACAATTTTGAGTGTCTACATTTTGCCCCTCTTTGAGACAATGCGGCTTGTCGCGTTGTTTCAAAGAAGATAAGATGAACTGATACAGAGTTGCCCCAGAATGGGAATAATATGCCCCCTCGAGAGATTGGATGAAAATGTCTGAAAAGATTGCAGACAATCTCTCAATAAGAAAGAAAGGCTAGAATGGATTGACCGAATAAAGTGACAAAGTCACAGGATGAAGAATACTGACTCGGGAAATGAAGGCCAGGGCTAGGGTAGGCTATAAGATAGACCACGGGCAAAAGACATCCTCATTGTCATCTACACCCTTACGAGATCACAGTGCAGAGCGAGAAAAGAGCAGCAGCAGTCAACAGCGATGGCCTTCGTACACAGATTCGACCGCGTTCGCCGATTCCAGAGGCCAACAGAGGCAGGAGAGCCGGTAAGTACCACCAAACCTCCTCGTATTTTCATGCATTTCAATTTTTGTCATTAATGCTTAGTAGGTAGCAATAAATGCGCTAGGAATAGGACATTAAAAAAATGCAAAAACGTAGAACCGCGTCTGTGTCGGTGCCAGGCGCGTCTGTGTCCAACAGGCATGTCTGTGTCGGTTCCAGGCGCGTTTACGTCTGGGACCGCGTTTGTGCTTGATGCGGGCGCGTCTGTGCATTTCAGACGCGTTTGTGTCCTGTAGGGGCGTTTAGGTTCCTAAGTCGCGTTTGTGCATGATGTAAGCACGTTTATGTCCAGAAAGCGCGTCTGTGTTGCAAAAGCGCGTTTGTGCAGTCAAGAAGCGCGTTTATGAGTTTAAAGCGCGTTTATGTCTTAAAATGTATGGTTTCAGTCTTCTAGGTCAAATCAGCAGTTCTGTGATGAACATACGCTTTCGATTGGATAAGCTACTGAGAGGATACATTCAAACAGGTCCTCTAGGAAGACTAGGATAGATCAAGGCACTTTGTGATGAACAGGGAGCACCAAGATAGAGTACTTTGTGATGAACAGGGAGTACCCAAAGTATGAGCAGCACTTTGTGATGAATAGGGAGTGCGAAATGTGAGTAACACTTTGTGATGAACAGGGAATGTCACACACGTAGTACTTTGTGATGAACAGGGAGCACTACTAGGATAGATAGCAACACTTTGTGATGAACAGTGAGTGTCACTAGGATAGATAACCATATGCATTTAGATAGCAAGAAGCATTTTGTGATAAACAGTGAATGCCACGATAACTGACATGATTAATTGTGTGACTGCAGGAGTATCTACCTATGTTAGAGTCACGGGAGAGATTCCCGTCTACACAGAGATTGCGACCAGAGTTGTCGTTTGAGGATAGAGCTGCTATTGAGGAGATGGGCCTCAGACATGTGCTGTATGTGCCTGAGTTTCGGGCAAACATGGGTTTGCTGACTGCGCTGGCGGAGAGATGGCACTCCGAGACTTGCACGTTCCACTTGCCGATGGGGGAGATGATAGTGACCCTCGAGGATGTCTATAGGATACTACACATACCGATCGATGGAGAGCTGATCCCATACGATCGAGATGGAGACAGAGAGGCGCTGAGACGGGTATTCCAGGATCCCGGGCTGGAGATGAGAGCAGGGCACGTGGCATGCGATACCATGACCGCGACAGGTTTAGCGTTGCCAGCTGTGATCGGAGGAGCCATTAGTGGGTTCTTGTGTCCAGACAGAGCGACACGGGGGTTGGCAGTGGGCTGGGGAGGAGCACTAGAGACATTGGTGACCGAGCACACCAGATATGCATGGGGTCCATGCGTCCTAGCGCATCTGTATTATGAGTTGCACCAGTTCGTCTACCATGGATCAGTTGGCTTGGGTTGCGGAGTGACACTGTTACAGGTGTGGGCATATGAGCATCTGCCGATCACACGGCCTATTCACTTCAAAGGCAGAGGGCATGGGTGGAGCTTTGTTCACTTGTACGATATGATTACGTCACAGCCTCGGATTGGCCGGCTGGAGCACTGGAGGCGTGTGATAGACGACATCGATGTGGTCATCTGGAGGCCGTACCTGGGGTGCAAGGAGTGGGAGGATGACGCAGTGGAGCTGCCATATACATTCAGGAGCAGATATTTGATTGGGCGGACGCCCTACATTTTGGAGAGGCAGCTGGTAGACAGGGTTGGCAGACAGTTTGGCAGGATCCAGAGGATGCCACGAGGCTCGGGTATGTATGCCCGCACAGTCAGGGATCAAGCACAGTTCGGGCCATTGTTATCGTATGATCAGGCCGTCACACAGCTGACAGAGATGATGCCACTACCCTGGGATATGTGGCCGGAGGTTGAGGATGCAGGCATGGATGCAGAGTACTCCGCGTATTGGGCAGAGCATCCATTTCCACGGTTGACAGATCCGGGAGAGCTGCTAGAGGGAGAGGTTGGAGGGGATGATGATGATGGTGGTGGAGGAGATGGAGGTAGGGGCCGACGGAGGCGGAGAGGAGTAGTGGGGGAGAGGAGGGTAGCACCTCGGAGGGAGGGGGGATAGGAGGGACCAGCCCAGGTGGTGAGGGGTCGCGGTGGATTGCCCCTACAGGTACCAGCAGCACAGGGTCCTAGAGCACAGGGACCTAGACAGGGACAGGTGCAGGGGCAGGTGCCAGTACAGGCACAGGTGCAGAGACAGGTGCAGATTCCCAGGCATGTACAGAGACAGGTACCGGTTCAGGCACCGAGACAGGTACAGGGACAGGCACAGGTACAGGCACCTGCAGAGGAGGAGGCACAGGCCGAGGCTGAGGGTGGAGATCTAGAGGAGGATGAGCTGCTAGAGCTAAGAGAGATTTGCCAGGGCCAGGCAGACGAGATCCAGGATTTGGAGCGGGAGAGGGATCGTCTCAGGATCAGGCTCAAGGACATTGAGCGGGAGAGGGACCAGGCTATCCAGCGATATACTGAGGCTGAGACAGCTCTGAGGGCAGGGAGGCAGGCGGCAGAGGACGCAGGGGCAGGCTACGCATATGTCTTGCGAGCCAGAGAGGAGATTGGTTACTGGAGGGACCTTTACTATGGTGCAGTGCCAGCAGATCAGCGGGCGAAGAGCTTCCATAGACCATCGCGGACAACGACGGCTACGGGAGGGAGTCGGAGGAGGCAGGCATCTAGTGGTGGGGTCATGGGTCCTCCACCACCACCAGACAGGCAGGGTGATCCTGGAGCGGGTCCTTCTACAGCTCAGCGTCCGTCGAGGCCAAGCGGCTCTGAGGGAGGGAGTTCATCATAGCCATAGAGGGCTCCCCTTTGTATCAGTATATGTACCATTTTTGTATTGTAGACACCTGCGGGTGATTTTGTAGCCATATGATTCTTTTGACATCATTGTATCATGACACATTATATATATATGAGAGATGATTCATTGTTTTGCGGCAGCTATATGCATGTGTACCTATATGTGATGAAATGTTCTTATGTGATGCATGTTTTATGATATGGATGCTTATATGATAGGATGCAATGCAGTATTTTTGTTCTTTTATGTTGTATATGTGATGCATGATGCAAATGTGAATGTATGTAATGCAAATGAATATGATAATGCAAATGATTATTTACATGATGGAAATGTAAGATGGGCTAACATGTGTTGTATGCAGGATGTGATGCAATTGTGATATCTATATGTATGTATGAAATGCTTATATGTGGTGATGCAGGTGTAACTTACATGAAATGCAAGTGTTTTTGGTGTGTCATTATACTCAGTCATGTGATAGCGGGCTATGCGGACTCGAGAAGGACAACGGAGGCCAATCAAGAAAGGGGGATGGAAGACAGAAGATATGAAAGTGAAAGAGCTTCTTATGCGTTATCATCATTGAGCTTTATTATGGCAAAATAGGTTATGACAATCGAGGCATTTGTTCGACCCAGAAAGTCATTTTACCTGTTTGCATGGAGATAAGACAGTCACAAACAAAGAATGCCCCAGTTCATACTAGACTCACAGTGTCCTCATATCCTTGGACAAGTCATAGCATTACTAAGAGACAATCCACAGACAGCAAATGCAAATAGGTGACGATCATATCCAATGTCCTTGTTAACGTTTTGAGTGAACATCTCCACCATTTATTTCTGTGGGATTTCGCAAGAGCATCTGCTAGCTAGATTTCTCCATCTTTGTAAAAATGTTGCGAAAGATTCTCCTTCCTTTTGTTTAGTATTGCACAAGGTAGTGACTGAGACATCTGTTTCTATGTTGTAAAAGAAATGCCGAATGAATGCCTCGGCTAAGTCGCCCCATGACTTAATACCAGGAGGTAGTTGAGAAAACCATTCCATAGCTTGATCGCCTAAGCTTTGTGGAAACAACCTCATCAAGTATGTTTCTTCTGCGGCTACCTCAATACAAGCTGTGAAGAATTGTCTTATGTGTGCCTTGGGGTCTCCTTTCCCTCTATACTTGTTAAATTTTGGCGTCACAAAGTGTGCAGGAAACGGAGGCATTGGAATGCTCTTATCAAAGGGATAAAGACATATATCTCTCATAGTGTATGTTGGTTTTGATGTGCTCATGTCCTCCATTTTCTTTTGTAGATCTCTTATTTGTTGTTCCAAATTATTCTTGGGAGGAGATTGATTTCTTGTAGCATACCCCGTGTTTGAAACACCCATTTGAGGAGGAGCTTGTTGCATGTATGGATGATACTGATCGTAGACATGTCCATATGGAGGTCTATATTGCTGCGGCATATATGGAGCACTTGGCATAACTTCATGTTGAGGGACCCCATATCTATTTTGTGCATATATACCATATTCAATAGGCATTTCATTTTCCATTGTGTTGCCCCCAATTTTGACATGAGGTCTCCTTGTGTCAAAATTTTGAGGATGTCTTTGAGTATCTACTTGTTTTGATTGATCCATACCTTGAGCATGTGATTGAGCATATCTATCCACATAAGGCTTCCATGATGGTCTTCGAAGGTAAGTATCATATGTTTGAGCTTGTGTATGTGGGATTTCTGGTTTTTGAAGTAAAACTGATGGTGACTCTGGCATCATATTCGGTGCTCTATTTCCTCCACTATTTGGTCTCCTTTGATCCATGTTGGATTGAGTTTGTTGTGAGGGTCAACTTTCCATAAGTTGAGACATGTCAAAGTCATGAGGTATTTTAGCTCCACTTTGTGCCATCATGTGTAAGAAGTATTGACGATCTCTCCTCATTATCTCCTCAACCAATCTATTGAAATGAGGATTCATTATGGATTCTTCTATGTCTGCTGATAGTATTGAAAGGTTGTCCACATTGTCATTACGTGTAGCATTGTTGTTTGTAGTGTTTGTGTTTTCCACATTTGGATTGTTTCTATAAACATCCATGTCTGGTAATCTAGTGTGCTCAGGATTATAAAATAAATCATTGTCATACTCATAAGAACTCATGTTTGCGGATTCTTGAGCTTCTTTAGCTATTTTCCTAGATTTTTGAAGGCGGGTTTCAACCATGAACTAGGTGTTTGACCAAGATGTGAGAGACTAGATGAAAAATATGAAAAGAGTATGGAAGACCAAGAGTTGTATGGAGTGTAAATGAATCTTGAGGTGTACTTGCTATGTCCAAAGTGTAAGACCAAGTATGTAAGTAGTAGAGTAGGTGTGACTTCCAAAGAGATGATCGTTTCTCTTGATGAGGAAAGCTGACCTTGACTCTAAGTAAGACCAAATGAGACCCAAAGGTAAGAAACCTTGATGAGGGACCACTTAGCAAAGTGTAGTTGTGTGTATTGTGTTGAAAAAGTATAGTGAGGACAAGCAAGTGACCTTTTTGACCCAAGTTTAGACAAGTATGAATGTAAAATGAGATGTGAAGCAATGATGGACTGTATGAGACCTTGGGACAGGTTGAATGCTAGATGAAATCTGAAGAGACAACCTAGGAAGCTCAAGTATGCCGAAACTGATTTCCCTTTGTTTGTTGAACTGTCAAAATTTTCAATTCCTGACACAGACGCCTCTGTATACTTCACAGACGCGATTCCCAAACACAGACGCTTCTCTATTAGACACAGACGCTGCTAAAAACACAGACGCTATTCTGCCCTTCACAGACGCGCTTATATGACGCAGACGCGGTTAAAACAGACACAGACGCGTTTCTGTAAATTTCGTGCAATTTTTCCAATCTGTGAAGTTGTTTTGTTGTGACCAAATCCGACTGTTTGACTGTTTTTCGTGACAAGAGGACACAATGTTGATGACTCAATGTTTACAAGTGTTTAGACTCCAAAAAGTGTGTTGTTTGATGTAAAATGTTTTGCATACACTTGAAGACACAAAAGACACAATGTTTTGTTGTTTGGTCTTGAATGTTTGAGTGTTTAACATAAGACAAGCACAAATCTTAAGGTTGGCCAAGACAATAGTTGTTGATCCCACATAGGGTTTTACCCCTGAGGCTACGCTATTCAGAGTGGATACTTAGATGCTTGACCTCGCTAGCTCCACCCTCGGCACTCACTTCTCAGGTCAGCCAAGCATCAGTCCCCATGAAAACTCCCCATGGTGAACTTTGTATCTCTAATAAGAACCATATGTGTGTAGGCCGCTACTAGAGGTCCGACCTCCTGCCTCAACAACTAGAAGGATTTGGGCTTCTAAAACAAAAGGGTGCTAGTAAGGGCATCCGCTCGTGTGGCCATACATGCAACACTTTCAGCTCTGTAAATACAGAAGGCTCCCAGCCGGTAGGGGTTACGCCCTACAAATGATCAAATAAATTTGATCAAACGGGTTTATGGGGAGACATAGTGTCGGTATGAACTAATCAGCACACGTTATTCATAGTTTTCAAGATGAATACATTTGATTATAGTGGCTTGGAAGAAGATGACTTTTCTTTTGCTACCACTTGGGTCGTTCTCTTCTCACTAGTAGTCCTAATGACCACACGGGAAGACAGGCCCTCTAAAGATTAAACAAA
Source organism: Cryptomeria japonica (assembly GCF_030272615.1). NCBI lineage: Eukaryota > Viridiplantae > Streptophyta > Pinopsida > Cupressales > Cupressaceae > Cryptomeria > Cryptomeria japonica. Next base: position 149,600,450 of record NC_081406.1, on the reverse strand, counting down.
AAGAGCCTATTGCTCAAGACACAAAAGACAATGATTCAATTTTAGTGCACCAATGGAAGTGTTTGCTAATCTATGAAAACAAGGCACACAACAAAATTACAAAACCCTAGCTAAGGCCCTGCAACAAAATTTGTTAGTAGTTTGGGTTGTTTCAAATGATAACCCCTTCCTGCAAGCACACAAGTTAGGTAAATTTTAGAAAAACCCAAAAGACTTTGTGAAAAGGGGCCTTCAACAAAAACGTTTTTGCTTCCAAAACAAAGCTGCACAAACTTGGTTAGCTCTGCAAGGGTTAGTACAAAAAAAAAAAAAAAAACCAGATCTGAAACCGTAAGCGCGAAATCCGAAAAATTGAATCAAAGAAAATTTGAAAATTTCAAAACAGAAAACACAGACGCTGTTATACCAGACACAGACGCGTCTTTACGACACAGACGCGGTTCTGTGATGCACAGACGTGCTCAGAACACACAGACACTCTTCCAAGACGCAGACGCGATCAGACGCAACACAGACGCGTTTCGGATACACAAACGCGGTTCCAGAAACCTGCAAAATAAAAATTTGGCAAAAACACAGGCGCAATTTCCGATCCCGCAGACGCTCCTGAAACTCAGAGACGCGATCCGAACGCTCGCAGACGCGGAAATACCTAAAATGTTGTCGAAAATTGTCTGATCTGCAACTTCAAAATGCAAAAATCTACAACAAAAATGTTAAATGCAAAGGGACAAGAGTCCCACCGGGCGTGCCAAAATGTATATGGTGAAAATGGATAACAATAACAACAATATTGAAAGGTTAAATGAATCCAACCACTAAACCCTAGCCTAACAATGAACAAAGATCCACCATAACATATGAAGATTACCTAAGACAATGCAAATAATTCAAAATCACAAAGATTATACCAATCACATGTCCAATAGGGTTTTGATCTCCATTCTTCCTATCTCCATTGATCTTGCTTGATGTATATTTGCTCTCAGATTTTTGTATGCACAAGAGCTCAACAAAGAACGGAATGTGGTTGCAAGTAGGATCGTAGTGTAGCCAAGTGATCATTAGCATGAGTGATTAGGGTTTGACAATGAAGGAAGCATCTTCTTAAATAGAAGACACAATATGAAATGGAGGGTTAAGATTGAGAGGTGTAAAAAAGAGAGGTCGGCTAGGATTAGAGGGTAGATTAAAAGAAATACCAAAATAATGAAAGAGGTAGGTAGTGTAGGAATTAAGAGATGAATGACATGTGTCATGTGTAGAAAAAGATAATGAATTAATTAAATAAATAAAGATTTATTTAATTAATAGAAGAAATAGGACAATTAAATAAATAAAAATATTTATTTAATTTAGGAAAGAGTAATTTAAATAAATAAATGTATTTATTTAAATAAGAAATAAGGCTAGAAGAGGATAAATGAATTAATTAAATAAATAAAAATTTATTTAATTAATAGAAGAATTAGGCTTAGATAATTAAATATTTATTTATTTAATTAATCATGACAATTTTGGGTGTCTACAGACGTGTATGGCCCCTTTGTATTGGTGAAATAGGAATCAAATTAGGAGATGCATCTTCAAAAGGAAGTCCAGAATAATTGTCAAATTCAACGATAACATATGTTGGTGGATCTGGTGGGGCACATCCAGGTTTGTATATGATATTTCGGATGTATCCTAAAGCTCCATTCACAAGACCCGCTTCTATCCATAAATTAGATGTTAACATGACCCTTGCATCCTTAGAAATTAATAATTCAACATCTAACTCATCATTTTGACCTCCTGCTGGATTAGTACTACCTTCTTTACTTGCAATGCTTCGGGCTATTGGTCTTCTTAATGCATATAACTTTTTTCTATTATGGTTATGCACATTGTCATTTGTTGCAAATAGATGAATATTATTATCAAACTCCTCCTTAATTGTTGGATGTAATGAAGCATCTGTTCTTGTCATCAATAATTTCCAATCATCTATAGTTGGATGTGCATCTCTAATATTTGTGAGTAATTGGCAAAACCTTTGTTGGTCTTCAGTTTCTCCATCTTGTCTAAACACCTTATCCAAAGTAACAACTGTCTTAAACTCTTGCCATAATAATTTTGCACGCACATTACTATCATAAGGTGGTTTGTCACTAACAGGAGGTAGTTATCCCAAATCTCCTACCAAAATGATTGATCTTCCACCAAAACTCATGTTTGATTTTTCAGGAAAAGCTTGACGTAGTCTTGAATCAATATTTTGTAACAAATTTTGTCCAATAAAACTCATTTCGTCAATCAATATATATTTAATATGTTGAATTTCTTCTTGGAGACTTGTGAGTCTTGTGCCTTCTAATTCAGCAAAATCTGCAATAGGTATTCGTAGAGTTGAATGAATTGTTGATGCACCAATGTTAAATGCTGCAACTCCAGTTGGTGCTAGTAATAATAAGGGAGAACATTGTGATCCTGATGCATCATTAAGAGTTTGACGAATTGCATGAATCAGATATGATTTACCTGTTCCAGCTATTCCTTGAATTATCATGTATAGTGGCATGGCATTGTCAACTTGATTATAATGTGACATAATAATATCAAGTGCTTTTTTTTTGCTTAGCACCTAAAGTTCCATATGATATACTTGACATCATATCATCAGGTATTAATAAGCCATTCTCTTTCATAGTGTTGATAAAATTTATTGCTATATTTGTGTAATCATCTCCTTGATATTCTGCACTCCATGGATTTTGTTTATCAATATCTCTTCTTCCCAACATATCTATTTCTGTTACATCCATAATTTGTCCACGATGTAGTCTTGATATGATCTCCCACTCATGTTCGATTGTATTTTGATTATTTGGTAAATCATCATCATCTTCAGAATCATTATGATCTTCAGTTTCATTTGTTATAATCCTTCGTTCCAAATGCCATGGATTATAGTTGAGTGACTCCCAATTTGATATAACTATGTTATCATCAAGTCCAATATCTCTTTGGATATTACGAAATGGCTTGTACAACAATAACTCTGACCAACAAAAATCAACCCATTTTTCTGATTGACGTGTAGGTACGGTGGTAAATCTTGGAAACACCCTCACAATAGCTGCTATAGTCCTTGCTTCCCATTTGTTATCTCTTTTTCTCTTGGAATTATAAGTCCATGATCTAGCTGCATCTATAAGTGTGACACTTTCCATTGCATATGGTCTATCCATGTATTCTTCAATGAAATGTTTTAGGTGACGTTCATCATCAATTTCTTCATTTGTTATTACTGGCTTGAACACCTCTCTTGAAACATTTAAAGTAACAAAAACTCTACTACTTTCTACCAATGGTAACTCTAGTAACATATGACATGTTTCTTGTGCTCCAATGTCCCTCTCAATGAGTGTTTTTGTTAGAAGTCTCCTATATGCCCTTGATGCTGCTTCATCAGGATTTTCTATATTTGCAAGTCGCGTTAACATTTGATGATAACTTTCTGAACTCTTTTCTGCTTTTGCCGCATACTTTGCAATATAATTCATTACAGCATGTCTTGAAAGAACTGGTTGCCAATCTACATTTGCTCTCCATAACTGAAGTATGTTACGATTATGCGTGTTTACTCTATCATCATTTCTTGCAGGTTCATACACTTTATCTCCTGTGGCTGGGTCTTCAAATAATTTTGATCCATCTAGGTGTAATGGCCATGGTGCATTGTACCTACAAACAAAGAGTGAATTGTTAGTTTACATAAATATTTTAATTATTTATTAGTACTATTTTTTTGAATATATAAATATCTTACCTACAAACCATTCTTCCTCGTTTTTTACGAAGGCAAGCACCCTCTTTACACATTGTATGGCGTTCAACACAATTGAGCAACTCTTCATAGTCACGTGCTAAGTCAATCTGGTTTAGTTGTTGTGTATTTCGAAGGCATGGATGTTGTGTAAAATTTTGTAAGACCTATAATTAATGATATAACATATTTTATTAAAGAAAATATAAATCTTTAAGTATAATATATTTCAAAATGAATATATACAATTGAGAATTATCATACCTATATGTTTCGTTGATGTGGATCCCCTCGTGGATTCCATGCGTGGATAATAGAATCAAAGTATTTTTTAGCATGTTTTACTTCATCATGATTTTTCCAATCAAGATTGTCTATGTTAGGTGCTCCCTCTAACCATATGAATCCATGCACATGTGGTGATCCTCTATGTTGCCATTCATATCTTGACCAATAATCTTTTGCCTTCATTCCCTTTTGCAGTATTTCCTTTCTAAACATTGTATAGCGTAGGTGCATGTAATATGCCACAATATGTGGGTAGTCAATAATATTTTGACGCCTCCATTTTTGTGCTTCTTGTGGATTAGTTGGTTGTGTCCCTGGCATTAATGCATGCAAATCTGGCCAGTACATATTTACTGCACTCAAAGTAAAGAAAATTGTTGGTGTACCAATTTGATGCAAGAGGTCAAATAATTCAGCTCGACATTTTGCCCAATAAGACCTTGTACCCCTTAGTGTTGTGCCAAAACGCATCAAACGATCAGCTAGATGTGAGTGTGGTATATTTTCCATATGTTCTCGTAACTCATTGATTGTGATTGGCATCTCTTGCAAACTCTTTTTGACAAACACTGCAGATGAGTTTTGTGCACGATGTCGCATAATCATATTCATCATATAATATCTAAATCTTGGGTGTCGGCCAAAACGATGATCTCTATATCGAAGTAAATGCTTAACAAATTCATGTAGATGGACTCTCCTTATTCGTGGTTCTATCCAATCACACTGTCCATTTGGGAATAGTGTTGGAAAAGCCATATCAAGTAATCTTTCAGTGACATACTCATTTATTGGAGATGCTCCAATTCCTGGCCAATCAATTAGTGATCCAGGATCCACATTAGGATTATTTACCCATGCATGAATTATTTCCATTTCTCTTCGAGCATTTGGAGGTTTAGAGGCCATTGATGTAGTGTGATTAATAATGTTTTCTTCATCCATCTCCAATATTGGACCCGCAAATACATATTCATTTGTGTCTGAATCAAACTCCATATGAACAGAATTCAATTGATCAAAAATGTTCTCATCTGAATTACATGTAAGGTCATTAAGTGCATTTTCATCAATTTGAACATCTCTATAGAACTTATCATGTTTTATTTTATATTTAAGTGCTCTATATACCCTCTCTTTATTAACTATAAAATTATAATTTGTTCCACGTTGATCTTTTTTTCGAACAATGATGATTGGCAAATCTTTTATCTGATGTGGTAAAATTTTAGCTATTTCTCTCACTTCTTGTGGAAAACTTATGGTATGTCCTTTATATTTGTATTGACCCCAATTGCATGTGTTACTTGAAGAATTGGGTTGACACGTGCTATCAACATTTCTTCTATTTGTGTTAAATTTGCAAGTTCTAATGGTTGTGGACCAGGATCCATATTGTTTGATGCTGAAAATCGATGTTCATTTTTCTCTTGACGACATCGATTGCAAATAGGGCCCTCAAGTACCCACACAACCTTCATTGCAGGATAACTCTCTTGACAAATGTAGCACATACTTGGTGAAGAAAGTTGATCGAGTCCATGTCGAAATATCATTTGTAAAGTCTTCAAATCAATCTCAATATTTCCATCATTATTAACTACTCCTTGATCTCTTCTATTTTGTGTTCTTTGCAATTGTCTTTGTCTTCTTAGAGGAGTTGTTAATTCTTGTTGTGAACTATTGTTTTCCATATGATTTTGAAAATCAACATTCATTACATTTTGAACTCTATCATTTGGTGTTTGTAGCACACGATCAATTGTCAAAGAATTCATCCCTTCAGAACTAACCTCAATTGCTTCACGATTACGGACTTGTATTTGTTGTCTTTCCATCTCATTCAATTGATCAAAATGCATAGCTCTTTGTATTCTTCTTCTTAATATATATCCATCATCCTGAGATGTTTGTGCACGATGTTTCATCATTTTATCTGCATGTTGTCTCATTTCCTCTTCAATCTCTGTCACTGTCATTTCTGCCCTACATTTAGCACTTCTTTGTCTATCATTTTGGTTTCGATGGTTCCTTTCTTCTTGTCTTTGTAGATCAGTCATTTGTTCACGTCGTTGACTCATATAATTTCGAGCATATTCTCTCTTTTTTTCTCTTTGTTGCTCTTCAGTTGAATGAATTCTTACTTCCTCTCTTTCTGCATTAGCCATTTGTTCACGTCGTTGTCTCATATAATTTCGAGCATATTCTCTTCGATGCTCTTTTCTTTGCTCTTCATTTTCAAAACTTGTCCTTGGATGACGAGGCATCCTACAAATTTAATTATAAATTATTACATATTTAAAAATATCCTTATTAATAATTTATACTACCTATTTTAAATATGTACATATCAAGTTAATATCAATTTAATTAAAATAAAAAAAATAAAAAAATATATAATTAAATATAAAACTAAAAAAGAATATAATATAAATAAAATTTATTTAAAAACTAAAAAAATATTAACTTAATTATACAACTTAGGTTCATATCAACTTAATTATATACAAAATATATGAGAAATATTAACTTAATCATATTATTTAATTATATAAATTAATTTAATATCAACTTAATATATAAACTACTATAAATAATATAGAATTAAAAAATATTTACTTTTACTAAAAAGATAATAAAAAATATCATTATCCATTATATATATAATACCCATTTTACATTACAGGTAAAATAAAGTAAAAATGACTTACTTTTTTTAGAGTATTTATTTGCACCACCTTGCACTATATCCTGGGTAAATTTATTCCCACTATTTGCACTATTCGCAGTTGCTGGTAAATTTATTTGAAGTATTCGCACTATTCGCACTTGCTGGTGATAATTTTTTTTGTATTTATTCACAGTAATATGTTTTTAATTCTACAATTCATCGGTATTTATATTAGTTTGAAACGTTATGACTATTTAGTTGTCGGTTCAAAAAATATAATATTTATTAATTATTAAATAATACTTGTCGGCTTTCAATTTATTAAAGTTAACATTTTTTTTTAACACGGTCACGCCATCTCACTCCACCTCGTGCTGCCACTGTAGGTTACGCCTCTCGGCGTAATTATTCTGTTGGGATTAAACCCAAGTGATACCTTGAGCATTTGAATATTGCATGGAATTAGAATAAATAAATTATTTATCTAAATCAATAGAATGTTAAAAATAGAGCCAACAAGTCTCCTCCATACCACTTTTCTTGTATAACCCACATATCACAAACGAGTGATGTCATATGTGATGTGTGATGATTCATTTTTACTTTCTTATTGTTTGCTTTCTTCTTCTCATATTTTTAAAAGTTTCATACATTTTTTATTAAGAGATATTTAAATATAAAAATGATTCCCAAATTTAAAAAAAAAAAAAAAACTTATTTCATTTTATATAAATAGTTTAACTACATGAATTAAGATACATGTATCTGATATAAATCCTTACAGAATTCGAATTCATTTTATTTTATGTTAAATTTATTTTTAAATTTCAATTCTATTTCTTAAAAATATTTTAACTTAAACTTATATCTCCTAAATTTCACAAGTTGTAATGTCCCATTTTGGGAGGACACTAAATCTTGTCCACTATACTTGCAAAATTATTGCAGATTATGCATTTTCAGTTTGTTGTGGTGATTTAGACAAATTCAATTTGATGTTGTTTCCCTCTTTGAAAGCTAAACAATGCCTGCTATTGTTGATTTGTTTGATGTGTATTTGATTGTTGAAGATTCTCTGCTTTCTTGGGAGAATTGATGTTAATTACATTGATTTTCTCCATTGATTGATAAGTCCCCTTCAATGCTTGGAATAAATTTTCCTTTATACTTTATTGGTGAAGGGTCACCACCTTTCATAAGAATTGTGTCACCACTTTTCATTGTTTCCCTTGGGAACAAATTGATCTCCCATTTTTTATCTCCTCCTCAAATGACAAGTTATCCCCTTTATATCCTCCAATGTGAGGGAGGGTCACACCTCTTCATATTACTCACAACTTTTCACAAATACCACCCTCTCGAAAGGGTCACGACCCTTCATCATTGCTGCCCCATTGAAGAGTCACTTCTTTATCTTCTTCCCATTAATGCTTCCTTAATTCCTTTGCTCCCTTCTTTCTTCCTTCATCTCTATTTTTTCCCCAAATGAAGTTCTCTTCTCTCCCTTTTATATCTCATGCTTGAAGGAGTCACAACTTTTCATTTCATGTCTTTTGACCATTCATTAAACTTAACTAAATTTTAATCAGCCGATAGACTATTTTTAGGTGGGGTTTATCCCCACTGGAAAAATGTCTCACGCTGGAGTTTTTTTAATCTATCTGTGTTTTTGCCCGTTGGTTTCAACTAGAAAATTTGTCTTTGAGAAATTGTCACTGCGGAAATGACGAAATTTTCAACATACCTTGTTGATGTCATCCCTATGAGTGTTCACAAACATAGAGTTTTCTAAAATGCAAGCAGACAAAGCCCGTTGACTGTTTCTTTCTTCATCAAAGGGGACTCAAGCTAGAGGGAGACAATCTAGTCTTAATCACAAGATCAACTGGGATGGAAATAATTTTTCTCTACCTTGTGTCTCAATAAGAAGACTAAATCAACAAGGCTTCCATCATGCATCCTATTCAACACAAGACTAGCAATTTTTCACCGACATTAAATAAAAAGAACATAACCATCCCTTACAATGCAGAGACTCAATTCAATCTAGCAAACAAGAGGGTTTTGATGACAATGTTGAAGAGCAACAAATTTTTTAGAGCTTCCTTGTAAAATCCATTTTGTGCACATTCTGTAATCATTTTATTTCATTCCTTGACATGACATCTCTTTGAGGCATTTTGTCAAACAATTCAGGTGTGTTGTCTATGATTCCACATCTTGCATGCATGTCTACCAGAGCATTTCCAACTATAATATCTGACAAAAATCTCCCTCAATCTTGTGATCATTGCATCCTAGAGCATTTTGAACCATAATATATGACAAAAATCCACCTTCATTATGCTTTGATGAATGTCCATGCCCTATTCCAAAGCTCCCATTATATCATGGGCAAGGAGGATGTTGCCAAAGGTTGTTGAATCTAACAACATGGCTTTATACTTGCCAATTGCATTTGCTTGAAAGTTTCTAAATCTTTTTTTACAAATATTAAAATTGCCAATTTTCTTTCTGAAAAACCCTAATAGAACACAGCATTATCTATTTTATTCTTTAAATAATATAAAACCTCAATATAGGTTGGTAATTTGAGATTTGGCATTATTATTTTGAGCCTATTAATGGTGAGAGGTATTTGGAAACTAGATCCAAGGAAAAGCCAAAGGGAAATCCTTGTCAATTGAAAAGAACAAAGAAAAGAAAAGAATAAAACCCATTTTGTGTAGTTTTAGTTGAATGTATTTTCTTTTGGTTACAAGTGTAGTTTTATTGTGGGAATATCCATTGAAGAGGCACAACCAGATCATGCTTCTTCTACTTGCCCTAAGCAAGTCTATTATTATCTCTAGTTCTATGTACAAGCGCTTTATACTTCAAACATCTTGGCCTCTACCCAATTGTTTATTTTCCTATAATTGGGAATCGAGAGGACAAATTGAAGTACTCGCCACTAGATTTCTTCAAAATTTGGGGAACTTGAAGCCCTTCTTTCCAGACCACATTTTTTTTCAAGAACTGCCATGTTTGAAATTTAGCATCAAACCTATTTAAGATGCTTCTAAAATACAAGCCAAAAGACAAAGCTGCGAAAAGAAAGATTTTGAAGAAGGCACAGTTAGAGGCCGAAGGAAACCATGAAGTCAAGAAGCCCAATTTAGTTTATATGTCTACAAGATCAATTTTAATTTTTGGCAATGAAGTGGTCACAGTAAAGACCACAAGCACTACAACAATAGTACTACCAAGTCTACCATTTTGGAATTTTTTGCATTAATACAAAGAAAATCAATCTCTTTTTCGTCGCTGGATGATAATGTTGGAAATGCAAATACACTAGCTTTAGTTTTACATGTGAAACAAGGACAATTGACATGTAGTGCAACTACAATGTTGCAAGCATGCACCTTAAACCGGATTAATACTTGACAAATAAGAGAGTCGTGCAATAGGAAACATATTAGAATTGATGTATTAAGATTCTATTTTGTTATTTATGTCTTTCATAAATTGCATATGGTCATGTAGTTTCACAAGTTCATAGTTTTTGGTTTTCTCTTTTATATTTCATAGTTATATGAATTTAAAAGATGCCTTGGGATTTTCAATTGTAATTATTGAAAGTTCAATATATGACCATGAATTCTCATGATCCATAGTTCCTACTTGTCAACGCATACTCTCAAAAATTTTGACAATTCATTTGCAATGGTCACAATTCACACATTCATGTTTGGATGTTATCTATTATCTAATATTTTGGGAATAGGATGTTTTAATTTAATTTTTTTTAAATGAATTAATTTTTTTTTTAATTAAAGCAATTTGAATAGTATCTTGGACACATAAATAAGTTTTATAAATATGAATAAAATTTTAAAATATAATAAAATATCAAAAGGTCTAGAAATATGAGTTTCATTTATAAAACTAGATACAACTTACAAATGTGTCATATTTCTGAAATCTTACTAAAATATTTTCATGCTAGATTCATAATTTTACATATCAAAATTGCAATCATGCCCCTAATTCCTTGTCACCCTTCAACCAATAGAAGATCTAATCATAAAGACATCTTATATCAACCAAATAAAATTAGTGTGTTCTTTAAATTTACCAATAAATTAGACAAATCAAAATCTAAAATATATTATTTAAATCCAACAATAAATTTAGCAAACCATTCCATCTCAATACAAAACAAACAAACAGAGACATAGATAGAGAGTTACGTGGTTGCTAAATTGAAGCTGGAGTTTAGTTATTGTCCATTGTATGGAACTATCTATAGTTGAAGTGGTAAAGGCTCATGTGACAAGGAATAAAAACTTGAGCTCTCCCTTTTCATCATGGGACAACTTAGCACTAGCTCAATGGAATAACTTATCTCTTCCTTTCAAGGGGAGCTTAATGATTAATAGGACTAATCCTATTAATAGGAAGGAAATCAGATGGAAGGTGCCTTCTCAAGGTTTTCAAAAGGTCAATTTTGACGGAGCTGCAAAAGGTAATCCAGGGGTATCGAGAATTGGTTTCGTAATAAAGAGTCATAAGGGTGAATTCATTAGGGGGGTTTTTGCAAGGATTCCTAATGGAACAAACAACATTGCTGAAGCACAAGCTCTTCTACTGGGTCTTCGAGTGGCAAATTCTTTAAATCTTAAGAAAATTGAAATAGAAGGGGATTCTATGAACATGGTCTTAGCTTGCAAGTATTCATAGGTGTCAAATTGGAGTATTCAATATATTATGCAGGAGGTTAAAACCATCATTTCAAAATTTGAACAATACTTTATTGCTCACTGTTTCAGGGAGGCTAATGTTGTAGTAGAGTATTTAGCCCATCAAGGTTGCAATCTGTCACATGGGGAATCAGTTATTTCTCAGGAGGATATTCATGAGGACCCATTGCTTTTGGATAAACTTCGGAATGATTTTCCGATTCTGTCTATGGAAGATTGAGGAAGTTGTGTTAATGGTATCAAATAGGCTTTGACATTTGTCCTAAGTATTACTCACATAATGCAGAGGAAGAATTGCTTCTTTTGACCAAGGATGTATTGATATAGATACCTTTTTTAAGATACCCAGCGCATGGACATTTAAAACGCACAAAAGTGATGTGATTGCTCTAATCATTTGAGGTATTGTCATCTTATCAGGGAAATGAATCACTTGTGTGACACTGACGAACTCCCACAACTAGTACTTTCCGTTCCTGCCCTGTTCTGCCAATTAGTGAAATGTGGAAACTCTATCAGTTTCCTAAAAAAATCGCACAATGTATTGGCTTGCTTGATTACCTGAGCACATAAGAATTGCCGGTTGTTCTTAAACATCTCCTGCAACTACAACAATACAAGAATCGGATGTCATGTGCGAAAATCCAGGTGTTCACAATATGCTTCTTTTCTGAGTAGTGGCATTGTCTTTTGGTTTGCAGGCTTATATGTGTTCATTGTAAATTCTTTGATCTTTCTTGAGAGGTGTGGGACTATAATCCTCCACATAGCTTTTGTTTTTGGTCCCAAATCCGCATTTGGTCAGAAATTGGCTCTCGTTTTATCTCCTCATAGGCAGTTTCCAGCTCTATCTGGTTTGACTCATAAGTGGACAGCGTTCTATCAACTTGGCCTTCTCACCTCTGCAAGAGTTTATGTGGGGCTTTCCTTTGGCGGTTTGTTTGATAGAAACGAGCTCTTTGACGACTCAATACAAAGATCGGTCTGGATTTCCATCATTAGTGGTATCAGGTTTCAATCTACTTCACCATTTAGATCATGGATTCAGTCACATTGGCAACTCATAGGGGAATCTTTATATTCATTATCTTTAACCAACTTTGAACTAGCATCATCAAAGGAAAGCACTAATGCTTGGTCAAATGTAGAAAGTGAATAGTACCAGACTGATGTGTCGACACCAAATTTTCTACAGTGAAGACGTGCGACTTTTGGATTTCTTTATTTTTGCACAAGAAGTATCTATCGCATTAAGATGCTTATTTTGTAAATGAAATTGCTCTATGCCTCTGTAAAATCATGATGGATCCTTATAACCATCATTGATATGAACTTGTTAATTTAACGGGATGTTTTCTTGCTGGTTCTTTCCTGCTGGTTTTCTTTTTGAACCAGTTTTTTGTAAATATTTTATACTTATATTTAATATATTATAGTGACTTGCCACTTTTGTCAAAAAAATAGATTGATTACAAAAAAAACTGGTTACAAAGAGCATACCGACAGGGAAGAACCATCAATCAAATCTCATAAAAAAAAGTCACACAATCAAATTCAGAAGCAATTATATACTATTATGAATTGTGGAAATCTGATGATTTTAATAAATAAATCCTATTTCAACAAAAAGGAATTACACGAGTACCAGTAGACCTCCACTTATACTCTCAGTAGTTAGAAATTGTAGACTTTATTATTCTTTCGCTGTCCACTTCCATTCAATTTTCTCCTCTCTGCGTTTCACCTTCTCTTAGTGCCTTGTCTGTGCTTCCACGGATGTCCATACCCTGTTTCAAAACTCACTTCACAGGCTGTGTGGAATGCTGGGCAAGGTTGCGGAATTTGGCTATAACGGCTACGGGTGCAATTCCCATAAATGCCTTCAAAACAAAGTCTTTTTCTTGGATTATAGGAGCTTGGCTGACTGGAATTTCGCCTCGATCTGCTGAGACAAGGTTATAAAGAGTGTGATATAATCATGTACAAAAGGATGGATGCTGAAAATGAAATTGTTGTCGCATATGAGACGGATTGGTAGAGATTTGACTTTATTGTTGAGCTTTATGCTAAATCAAGACGAATGGTCCCATCTATGAGACTCAAGATTGCAGAGAGGTATTTGAGGATTAAGTAGATTGAATGGAAAACATTTTTCATTGAATCATTGGAGTTCCAGACGCTTCAAAATGATCGACAACATGCTCAATGAAACATGCTTCAAAAGAAGCACCCTAATTGTTTGACAAAATGTCTTGTTTGTAACCAAACGAATTGTTCGACAAATTTCATCGACAAAATAGGCCTTTTCAATCAATTGCATCTTCTTGTATCAGGCATGTGCAGTGTTTGGTGTTAAAAGAAGTGAACATGAGCAAAATTCTCTCGCTATTTCAGGAGTGCCCTTTAATGTTGCGATCGCAAATCTAGCACATTGGTGCATTGGAACTGAAGTTTTAACTCAACCTTATTCCTCCTCAGCAGGGTTCTATTCTTCCGAATTGGGCTGCAAGAATAATACACTCATTATCTCGATAATTTTCCCACAGATCTTAATTGCAGTGATGGAGAGGTCCAATATAGAATGGATAGTTATCTATTGTATATAGTCTTGGCTGAATCCAATCAAAATTTCATTCAAATGTGATTCGAGATAATTCTGAAGTCATAAACAGTTCATCTGCAGAAATTATAACTCAATTTATATGTGATATTTTGATGTTTCACAATCCCACAGGGTATACCTTAGATGGTATTAAAAGTTTAATGTTTCTTTTAATAAGTTATAAAGTAATTTTCTCTATTTTCCATGTTCATGGCACTATTTGGTGTCAGACAATGTTAAACATAGGTAATGATTTTTGAGTGTTATGGAGAGGATGACTGTTCCTCGTTGCTAGTACTGGTTGCACTTTAATTGTCAGTATCGAGAATGTAATCCTCCCACAACTACTGTTATAAATTAAAGTAGATGTAAAGCTTTCTTATCAGACCTGTATAATTCCGCTTAAAAAATACCTTGGGTTGTATGCTGACATGCAGGCTCTCAAGTGATCAACTTAATTTGTGTTATAATGCAAAAACAAAGATCCAACAAGACTCAATGTGAAATATAATTCTGTTAGCGGTAATATTGTACGGAATAAAATAGTTAATTAGATAGTACTTTCCTTTCATTAGTAATGTAACCAAGGGATGGTAGTTACGGTGCGACGGTTGGCACTCGCACTCCCTCGGTACCTTTATATACCTCGGCATGTAACTTGTAAAAGACATGAATTATGAATGGAATAGCAATTCTTATGTTTTATCTGATATCTATGGCATTAGTATTCGGCATTGAGTATTCTGTCTGTATGTTCTAGACTGTTCACCCGAAGGGTAAACATTTGGTGCCATTGCCTAGACATACTCGGGAAAGGAAGGAGTGGATGGTGCATGGACACGATGGGCCTACCCGTTGGTGAGATTAACCCAGAGGCCGACGACACACAAACAGAGCTCTACGATGCAGAAGACACTGCAACGAGGGAATTCTCAATCCTGCTTCAGGTGGCCATCGAGACCTACGTCCGAAGGGAGGCCACAGAGGCTGACGTCCCAACAAGTGCAGTGTGGACCACACTGGAAGTTAGCCCCGCAGCGAATCGGTTGATGAACCACCTCCCCCGATTGCTTGCACAGGCATCACTGGCACAACGAACTCGCCTGGAGGAGATTGCCCGTGAGGAGCGACGCCAACAAGTCCTCCAACAGTACGAAGAAAACAGCCGTCGCTGGGAAGCAGAGCGTGATGGCACGAGGCCAAGGGGAAATTGAACACTGAACCTCCAGGAGGAATAAAGAACATTCTATACTATAATGATGGTGTCGTATTATTGACACAAATTGTATCCGACGGGATGAATTAATAAAGAAGTGTTCTATTTTCATGTGTTGTTGCTATTTATGGCGATGTACGGGAATTAATGCCCAACCTATTAAACAAAGATAGAAATAAGAAAGCACAAACGGAGGAGTGGGAGGCCGCATAGAGGGCCTTGATTCTGGAACAACAAGTAGAACGTAGACGGAGGCTGAGGCAACTTGCCAAAGGACGACCTGCCGAAGGGTTGCCCAAAGGGAACCAAGGAGGTGTCACGGAGGGTGCAGAAGCCGAGGAAAATTTCTACGCATCGCCAGAACACCGTAGGATGGGAAGCCACGAAGAGTTTTTGGAGGAAACAAGGTTACGAAGGAATCTGGTCGAAGAGACCCGGGATCAGTTTAGGAACTTATCCCTTACGCCGCGAAGTGAGGACCACCAAAGGAAGCCAACAGCGGACGCGGGTGAGAACGAAGGTGAGGGCAACCATACGACTGTAGGTGCGGAGGATCCGCAGACACACGGCAGACAAAACACCGTACCCCCAGTCACTCAAGCAGGAAACACCATCGGCACAGGAGGGAATGGCGCGGGTGCACGACAGACACAGCCACCTCCAGGGACACGACCACCATCAATGGCCAATAGGCAGAAGCTGCCAAAATTCACAGGCGACAGGAAGGAGGATCCCGTCAGGCACTGTAGAACCTGCGAAACCATATGGGCGGCCAATGGTGTCACCGACCGAGACGAATGGACAACGCAATTCCCAGCAACATTACGAGGAGTCGCCATCGACTGATACTCGGATATTGACAAAACTACAGTGGCCACATGGGACACGCTACGGAAAGCCTTCGAGAAGGGGTTCTGCCTACTCCGAGATGACAATGAAATAGTGGCAGAGATATACAGCACTAAACAAGGACAAAAGGAATTAGTTTGTGCCTACGGAAGGCACCTGAAGGAGCTAATTGGGAAAATGGAGAGTCGGCCGGCCGACGGACTCAAGAAGAGTTGGTTTGTAGAAGGCCTAAAACCTAGTTTGAAGAGGAAAATGAAAATAGTCCCTCCTTCGTCATACGATGATGCATACAACAGGGCTATGGACTTGGAAAGTGAATACAAAACGTCCAAGAAAAGGGGGAAGTCTTCCTCTGATGAGAGTGGTAACGAGGGGTCGAAAAAGAAAGCGACGGCCCTGCAGAGGGACATGGAGAGCATGATGAGGGAATTTAAAGCGATGAAAGGCTCAACTAGCCGGACCGAAGGAGAGGTGTGGTGCATGGAGTGCAAGGAGGAAGGACATACGAAGGGTACATGCCCGAAGAAGGACTTTTGCGAAATTTGCCAAGTAATGGGACACTCCATCAAGGAGTGCCCATACAATATGAAGGCCCGAAGTATGCAAGTGTTGTTCACCGAGCAGGCCACAACATCCGCGCCAGTGGGTATGGCCCAGCAAACCAACACAACGGCATCATCTAGAGGTTACCGAGACAACAGACGCGGCAGTGGAAGGAATAACAACAATAACAATAACCAAAGCTGTGTCCAGTATGACGCCAAGGGTCGGCCAATGATCCAATGTAGGGCCTGCAATCAGTGGGGGCACTTCGCTCATGATTGCACAAAGGAAGCCACCCCTCAGCACCTCTGCCGATGGTGTGGGCCAGGCGACCATGAGGACGCCAATTGCCCTAAGCCAGGAGTAAACCTTTTGAACATAGAACCTACGAAGGCAGAAGTCTTGGCAATCACAAGAGCACAGGCCAAAAAGTCCGCATACCTAGATCCTCGCACAAAGACCGAGAGAGTGCGAGAAGCAAGAGAGGAGATCACAAAGGAAATGGCCGCACAAGGAAAAAATAGCCACGAGGCCACAAACCCATCACGGACGAGGGGAGAAGAGAGAATCTTATGGCAAATATTGCAATTGGAGGTACCCGTGAAGATTCAAGACCTTGAAACCATGTTGCAGTTGAAAACGGCTATCTTAAACTCCGTACCCACACAAGTGAAAACAAGAGAGGTCGTAAGCCCCATGGTCGACCCTGTGTTGAGGGAGGTCGTAAGCCCCACGGTCGACCCCATGTTGGTAGTCAACAGTGGACGCCAACCGGCGGTGGTAGAAATGAGCATCCTCAAGACTACCTTGACGGACACTATTGTGGACGAAGGGTCAGGAGTAAATGTGCTCCCAGAAGCGACATGGAAAAAAATAGGAAAGCCTACATTGTGGCCTCCCACGTTCAACCTACTAGGGCCAGATCAACACGGGATTAAACCCCTTGGTACCCTCATGGCCCAGCGGGTGATGATTGCCACACAACCATTCGTGCTGGATTTTGTAGTGATTCCACTGAAGCAGAAAGGGTATGATGCCATTCTCGGGCGTGGGTGACTCATTGCAACAAAAGCGAACCATAACTGGAAGCGGAATACTCTTTCCTTGGAAAACATGGGGAGGAAGTACGTGATCGATCTCCATACGCAGATGGTGAGTGAGGAGTTAGCATCCTCCTCTGACTCGAAATCTGAGGGAGACCAATCGGGGGAGGGTGGAGACGGATGCGGCATGGAGCCCAGTGACAAAGGGGTGTTAGAACTGGAGGCATGCTCGGGGGATGACGGGGACTCCTTGAATGGCCTCTTCCACTAGCAAATGGGAGATTATGGATTATTTACACCCTCGTGCAATGTATTGAGCATCAAGGAAGAACCAGATATAATTCCCCCAGAGGACGCACTAGTTCCCGAAGGGGAAGCCTCGGTGAATGAGACGCCGACGCACTAGTTCCCGAAGGGGAAGCCTATTAAATATCAGGAAGCCAATTTGAAGGAGACAAATCTTGGGGGGACGAGCAACCCCAAGATCATCCTTGTTGGAGATGACTGGAATCCAATGCTGAAGGCCGCAGCCTTCAAAATTTTCCTTGAATACAAGGATGTTTTTGCATGGACGTACAAGGACCTGAAGGTTGTGCCCCCAGAGCTATGTGTACACCGCATAACGTTGGTACCGGAAGCCCAACCGGTGAGGAAGCGGCCTTACCGTATGAACAAAAATTATGCTGCACGGGTGAATGACGAAATTGAGTGGATGTTGGAAGCAGGCATAATCTTCGGAGTGCAGACAAGCGAATGGGTGTCTCCCATTGTGATTTCCCTCAAGAAAGAGGCCAATCAGATCTAGATCTGTGTAGACTTCCGGTGTCTGAACGCTGTCACTATTAAAGACCTGTTTCCCATACCCTTCACCGACAACATCCTCGAAGAAGTGGCTGGGCACGAAATCTATTCTTTCATGGATGGTTTCTCTGGGTATAACCAGATATCCATCGTCGAGGAGGATAAGTTGAAAACGACCTTTGTGGTGGAGGACGGTGTGTATGCATACAACTGAATGCCCTTCGGTCTATGTAATGCACCCGCGACCTTTCAGCGCATCATCTTGCACATCTTTGCCAAGATGTCCGTGGGAAACTTCAAAGCCTTCCTAGATGATTGGTCTATTTACAGCGGACAGGACATCCACCTAAAAGCCTTCGGGGAGTGCCTGGAGAGATGTCGAAGGGCACAGTTGGTCCTTAATTCGAAGAAATGTAGATTCATGGTACCACAGGGAAGATTGCTTGGACACATTGTGTGTAAAGAAGGATTGAAAACGGACCCGGACAAGATTCGGGTCATAGTAGAAATGGAACCTCCTACGAACGTCACTGGGATAAAGTCCTTCCTTGGTCATGTAGGGTACTACAGGAGGTTCATCAAGAACTTCGCTGAGGTGTCCCACCCGTTGGATAGTTTGACACGGAAAGGGGAGCCATACATCTGGACAAAGCCACAAAGCAATGCATTTGAAGAGTTGAAGACGAGATTGATGGGAGCGCTCATACTGGCATACCTGAACTGGGATTAGGAATTCCACGTTCACGTGGATGCCTCAAATTATGCCATCGGGGCTACATTAGCCCAAGTAGGAGGACACGGGTTGGACCATCCCGTTTATTTTGCGAGCAGGTTGCTCTCGAAGGCTGAAAAGAACTACAGTACCACAGAACGCGAAGCCCTCGGCATGGTCTATGTCGTACAAAAATTCTGTCATTACCTACTCGCTACACCATTCACATTTTACGTTGACCACCAAGCACTCATGTACTTGGTAAACAAGCCTATTATCCAAGGGAGGATAAGTCGTTGGCTATTGCTACTACAGGAGTTCACATTTACAATTGTGGTAAGACCGGGGCGAAGCCATGTCATAGCCGATTAGCTGTCCCAGATTAAGTCGGGGGAACCTCCGGAGGGAGTAAACGATGATTTACGAGATGCGCACTTGTTCCAAATAGCCGTACTCCCTTCGTGGTACAAGAAGATTGGAGAGTACCTGTCGACGTCCCGATTCCAGGAGGATATGCCCCCAGGGGAACGGAGGAAGCTAGTACTAAGAAGCAGAACCTTTTCACTAATCAATGACTTACTCTACAAAATAGGGCCAGACCAAGTACTAAGGCGTTGTGTCATGGAGGAAGAAGTCCCCAGTGTATTGAGGGAGGCACACGAAAGACCTGCAAGCGAGCATATGGGTCCAGACACTATGGCCCGCAAGGTGCTTCTGGCAGGACTGTGGTGGCCAACCGTACATCACGACGCCAGGGAGTGGGTCGTGGGGTGCGACACTTGCCAACGGGCAGGCAAACCCTTGAAGCCGGACTTCATGCCCCTCAACCCTTCGCACGCACAGGAACTCTTCGAACAATGGGGACTCGACTTTGTAGGGCCTCTTAAGGCTAGCCGCACACGACGGTGCCATTACATTGTGGTCGCGATAGAATACTTGACTAAGTGGGTGGAGGCGAGGGCTCTTCCGAATAACTCCGTAGTAAGCACGACTAAATTTATCTATGAACAAATCATTACGTGATATGGCATACCTATTCAGCTGACCAGTGACCGAGGGGGCCACTTTGTGAACCATGTCATATGGTTGTTGACCACAAAGTTTAAGATTTTTCACTCATTATCGAGCCCGTACTACCCACGTGTGAATGGGCAGGCCGAGGCCACGAATAAAATATTGGTGTCGGTAATCTACAAGTCCTGTGGAGTAGAAAAGGAAGACTGGGAAGAGAAGTTACCCTCCATATTATGGGCCTACAGAACGACTTACAAGGTGACCACCGGTCAAACTCCATTTCAACTGATGTACGGTCAGGAAGCTGTGGCGCCTATCGAATTTATGGTACTGAGTCTCCGAATAGCAATTGAAAATTGACTCGGAGACATGGAAAGCCTGTGAGAGAGGCTTTACAACTTGAACAAACTGGACGAGCATCGGATGGTGGCGCAATGGGCCAGGGAGGCCACACAAGCCAGAAGAAAAGTATGGCATGACAAGCATTTAAAACGGGTAAAATTCACCCGAGACAGCTGGTGTTGAAATACAACGGGAAAAACGAGATCAAACTAGGGAAGTTTAAGGTGAGATGGCTAGGACCCTTCCGAATTCACGAAGTCGGGGCCAACGAGGCCATCCGGATGACAATGTTGGACGGAAAACAGGTGCCCGAGGCTGTGAACGGCTCCAAATTGAAACCCTACCGCGAACGACAGCTGCACCAGTGGCCTCAGGGACAAAATAGTTGAAAAAAAAAGAAAAAAAATATATATTAAAAAAAAAAAAGAAGCCACCCGCCAAACGGTGGAGCCCACGCGTGGTGAGTGTTCACCGTGCGGTGGCATGTCCATCGTGCAGTGGCACGCACCGAACGGTGGTGTGTCCACCGTACGGTGGCACACACCATGCGGTGACGAGTCCATCGTGCAGTGGCACGCACCGAACGGTGGTGTGTCCACCATGCAGTGGCGTGTCCATCGTGCGGTGGCACGCACCGAATGGTGGTGTGTCCACCGTGCGGTGGCACACACCGTGCAGTGGCGTGTCCATCGTATGAGCCACACATCGTACGGTGGTGTCCCACGGTGAAACCCCATGGCTTTATAACCGCACAATCAGACACACCCGTACGGCAGCAACGGAAGAGGAAGAGGAGAATATTAAACCGTACGAGAGAGAAGGAAAACATCATTATCATACGGCTGCAGCAGTTCAGTATAGGTGTGGGGAAAGAGAAATAGGCACGTGCTTGTTATTTTAACCCTATTCTTTTTTTAAAAGAGGGCACAAATGACAAAGGGAGCATTATTTAATGGACGTCAGTGGGAAAAGTTGGCAAAAGCAGTTACAGCAGTTACCTGGTGTAGTGTCGTCAACCTCAGGGAACAAGAACGTAGTCCGGATCCTGCCTTCGGGTGTAAAGGTAAGAGGCGGCATGGCTGACAACAGCAAAAAGAAAGGGAAGAAGGTACAATCCAAAGTGCAGCAGACTATAGCAAAGAGTGAGGTGACGATGGACACAATCACTTTCGAGGGTTTGACTGGCATAGATTGCAAAAAGTGGTGGAACAAGACCTTGAACGATGACCCTATGAAGATACAAATGTGACTTGCACAAGTACAGTGGGCCATCCAGATGCCAATTTTTTGCATCAGGGACTTTGAGGTGATGCTGTGGGCCATGATTGGTACCTACGACTCGCACAGGCGACAGTCAGTATTTAATTACGACCATCAACAGATCACAGTATCCTTTGCTTCGACCGAATTTACCAGAGTTTTCGGTATTCCTGGGGTGCACGGAAAGAAAGTGGATAAGGCACAGAAAATATCCCCAGATTTCAAAGACAAACTTCTGAAGCTGATGTGTCGCGACGACCTCACACAAACAGAACTTGCTAGTCTTCAGCACGCAAGCAAAAGTCGAGGTCTAAAGAAGTCGTTTCTAAGAGAAGGAATATGGCGGTGCATGGTGGATGTATTGAAGAGCCGATTGATGGAAGCAAGTTGGACTTCAGATATTGCCATGGCATAGGTGGTGCTCGTGAATGGCATCCATAATGGTGTAGTATATGACTGGGCATCTGTATTAGCAGATAGGATGGAGGAATTCATGACTCTCCAGCACAGGACTTTCTACATGCCCTACCACACTACCGGGCTCTTTCTAGATGTAGTATGCCATCGGGGCTCATCGAACCAACACTTGGCACCACAAGGTCATGTACACCCTGGCCAGCTCCCCATATTTTATTGGATTCACCTGGACACCATGGCACCAAGCGGAGATGTACACTCTGGCACGAAACGAAAGAGAAGGGTAGTGGTTTCAGTGTCGGCAACCTCGAAGTCCGCCAGTAGTGACACGAGTGAGGAGGCAGAGGACTCCAGTGATACGGCCACGGAGAATAGTTTTAGAATGGTAGGTCAGGGTGGGCAACATGTAGAGAGGGACATGGGGGCAACATTAGCAGTAGCCGCCCAGCCTCTGGATGGGCAAACGACTCCAGCAGGTACCACGTTGCCTCCTCCAGGCGCGACAGTGCTGGTCGTGCCTGTTCCTGGTTTTGGGCAAGGTCGGATACCCGTGATTATGGTTCCCCCACCTACGGCCGCGACACTAGTAGAGCCTCTGGTGGTAGACGAAAGTCATCCCGCGACAGTAGTAGAGGTTGGATGGACAGAAGATGGGGAGATGGGGGTACCAACGGAGCGTCCTGGAGAGAGTGGTACCCCTTCTCAGCAGGATATGAATGCATGGGTAAGACGATTCAAGCTAGCACCAATAGCCCCGGCTGGAACAACAGTCCTTTCTCCAAGGCGTGAGCAGAGTCCTCACGAGGTTGTGGACCTCATCGGAGATGGTTCGCTAGAGCTGACGCGGAGTGTACCGAGGGACCACTCACCCATCCGTGAGTTGATGTTGAGCCCTACGCAGGAGGGGTTGACCCCGAGCTTCCCACAAACTTCCCACGGGGCTATGGAGGAGCATGGTATCGTAGCATCTCCGAGAGGGGATGGCAACAGGGAATTAGAGCAGTTTCTGGCCGATATGGCTGTGGAAGCCAGATGGGTGGTAGCCTCCTTGAGGTCTCAAGGAGAGGCCCGAGCAGACGACGAGTTGGAGCAGCTACTGGAGTTTATGAGGGACAAGTGCAGGACCCACTTTACTCAGTGCTTTGAGTTTGGTGGATGGCCTACCACAGAGACCTTACAGATGTTGGAGAATTGGGGCCTCCGGGAGCAGATTGGCAAAACCAGCAGACAGTCATTGTTGAGGCGAATAGAGCAATCCTTTTGGGAAACCTACTATGAGTTGCGGAGGACGCAATATATTGCCGACAAAACAGAGACCCAGCACAGGGAGATCGTGTTGGCACAAGATGAGTTGGCTACTAGGTTCTAGCAGACGACAGAGCTCCACAGAGAGCAATTGGCTCGGGCGACGGCCACATGGAATGAAGAACGAGCTGCCTTGGAGACAGTGTTAGCCGAAGAGAGGACGGCTAAGGGTGCCTTGGAGGCACGGTTGGAGGAAGTGCACAAGGACAGGACTATGTTGGAGAACCGACTAGGTAGTGCTTTGGAGCAGGTGGACCAGAAAGATAAGAAAGTCTTGGAGGCAGCATTAATGGTGAAAACAGCGATGGAACGCCAGATGGTTGCCGAGCGGGACCTCAAGTTGCGGACTGAACAAGTCTACGAGTTATGCGCTCGCCTGAGCACCGCCCCCTCTCCACCAGGGACGCTTCCTCCACCCCCTTCTCAGTCCTGAGTTTTATGTTGTAATCCTTCCATGTTGCTTTCCAGTCGTCAGGAGACGACCTTGTTTTTTGGGGGAGATGATGTTAGCAATAATATTGTACGGAATAAAATAGTTAATTAGATAGTACTTTACTTTCATTAGTAATGTAACCGAGGGATGGTAGTTACGGTGTGACGGTTGGCACTCGCACCCCCTCGGTACCTTTATATACCTAGGAATGTAACTTGTAAAAGACATGAATTATGAATGGAATAGCATTTCTTATGTTTTATCTGATATCTATGGCATTAGTATTTGGCATTGAGTATTCTGTCTATATGTTCTAGACCGTTCACCCGGAGGGTAAACAAATTCTAATATGCCACAAAAAGTGGTCAGATTATCTTTCACACTATTAAACTGCGTAGGAATATCTATAAGAGTCTCGACTCTCTACACATCCACTGACTGATCGAGATCTGAGGAGTCAACCGAAGGACAACTTTTTGATGTACTAGAACTTGGTTGTGTTACACAAACTCAACTTTTTCAGTACAGATGGTGACATTAGATTCAGCTTCTGTCAGTTGTGCTTATAACTCTCAAATCGTTCTCCTTGCTTCATCTCTGTTTCCCGTCAACTAGATCACCTGAACTTCATGGCTTCTTATGAGACCTGGTCACTTAGTGCGAAGATCTCACAATGCCTTCTCCTTGTGCAAGAAGGACTCTTGTAGCTTTTCTATAGACTTATCCTTTGTTATTCTGAATTAATCCATAAGAAAAATATAGGAATGATGCAAAACAATTCCAATTGATTTAAAATTTTTAAATTGATGATTTCTGGATTTGAATGCATGATTTTTTTCATCAACGTTTCAGATCATGCTCCATGATCTATCATCAGAATGAGAACTAGAAAAGAGAAGAGTAAAAAGATAGCAGATCAGACTAACTAAAAATTACACAGTCAAATTCAGAAATCATCAATTTAAATCTATCATGGACTGTGGAAACTTAATACATTTAATTGAAATTGACTTTAGTCTTTATCTTGTGTGTCTTTGTACATAGCATCACATTACTGCATTAGACTCAAAGCACCTAATTGCTCATACTGCTTAATAAATGTCACTATAAATGAATGTAACGAGGAAACCATGACAAAAGCACAAAATCGATTTGCTCTACTTTATCAGTAACTGTTATATACCTTAGCACCCAAAAACAATAACAATTCTTAAACATATTTCTTGCTATTAGAGTAATTACAAAATGGAAAACTACCATATTATGTCGCCCAAATGGATAAAATTGGTTACAATCCTGATAATCCTATTCCAAATAACTAAATGTGTTCTAAACACTGAATTTCCTATAATGTACTTAATGTTTCAGGGAGTATTCAAAACATGAATGAAAATATATTCCACAACTCCTTTTTCTGAAAAAATCTCCTTTATTTTCATTAGAACAAAATAACAATTAAAATGAAAATAAGATTTTCTTTTTCTTTCTTTCTTAAAATCCAATTCTATTTCATGGTACCTATTTAGTTTATGTTTATTTTCAGAAAATACATTCAGTTGGTGATTTAATGATGAGAAAAGTGTTTTTGCATAATTGCTCAGAATGGTTTTTACTATGGAAGCAATAATTGTTTGGGGAATTAATTGGCAAAACAAAAAAATAAAATTTTTTGAAAAAATAGGGAAAAAATCGGATTTACAAAAAAACGTAAAAAATTGCAGAAAAATCAATCAAAAACTACTTTTTAAAAATATTTTAGGGCATTTCCTAACAGAAAAATAATCTGATTTATTACAGAAAATTATACACATAAAATTTAATTTGTCTATAATAAATTATATACACAGAAAAATATAATATCCTGACAGTTTTCATGCAATTTAAATTTGCTATGTATATAATTTATTATAGACATAATGAATTTTCTGTGTAATTTTCTGTAATAAATCAGATTATTACGTTAAAAAACGTATAATTTTCTGTGTATATCTGAACAGTATTCATGCATTTAAAAAATGGCATCGAAATTAATATGAATCTTCGTAAAAAAGAACCTAAGCAATTTTCGTAAAAAAGAACCTGGCAATGGCGTGTGACCTGGCTCTTCTTCCTGTTGAGCTCTTCTTCCCGTCAATGGCTCCCGTCGTCCACATTCTGCCTCTGAAACCCTTCACGCATCATACTTATAAAAAAATTTCGCCATTTTTTTAACTTTCTGCACCGTTTAGGGTTTTCGCGGGTTTTTTGTTCTGGCAATTTTTTCCCGACTACTCGCGTGCGACTGTTCCAATTTTTTCAGGATTACACCCGATAAAATCGTTGACTGCGTTGACAGAAAAAATCACAGGGAATTGATCGGCCAGGCCTGCGATCAACGATTAATTGGGTATAATCGCGATTTTTTGTAGAGTTTTGCTTCTTTGGTTTTTAGTACTAGTTTTGCCTTGGTTTACGTTGAAGCCATCCATGGATCCCATGAATTATTACATATTTGCTAGAGGAAAAGAAAGTTGCTATCACCGCACTTATCTTTCCACCTCGCAAAGGCAATGTAGGAACTGCAGCCTATCTCAGTGTGTTTTCTTCAATCTTCAGTGTTGTAAAGGGCATACGAAGAGATTATTGTAATGAAGAAGGATTGCCAGATACTCTTGAATTGCTTATTGATGATATAATTCAAAGAGACTAATTTTAACTGTCTGAACCTTAGTATTACTTTCAACTTGAATGTAAGAGATTATCAGAAACTAACTTACTATACAAAGGATTTGGAAGATAACTAGGGAAATCATCCAAGAAATCTCAATTCTGATGGGGAAAACTTGCTAGTTTATGAAAAATAGTATGGCAATGTCTTTATTGTAGTGCAACCGACTTTTGGATATGAAAGTGACCCCATAAGGCTTCTTTTCACAAAATCAGCAAGTCCAAATAATCGATTGGCTCCTTATAATTCATTCATTGATAAAATTTTCAAAGTTGATGTTGTCTTACATTTTGGAACTCACGGATCCTTAGAATCCATGCTTGGTAAACAACTGGTACTAAGTTATGTGTGTTATCTTAACAGTTTTGGTAGGAAACATCCCCTATATATATTCAATGCCCCTAACAATCTCCTTGAGGCTACCATAGCAAAATGCAAAAGCTATACTAACACGGTTACTTCTGGATTGTATGCAGGTTTAAAACAGCTTATTGGGCTTTTTTCTTCAAATTTTTTTTAGTGGATCATATGGCCCATAAATTAGCAGGAAGACTTAAGAGTAGTCAACCATCCGGTTGTATCATGAGGGTTATGTGAATTCCTTATATGCTTAACAATCACTGTATTAGTTTGGAAGTCATCAAAATTTTAAGGGTTTGCCGTCTAAAATGGACCAAGTCTAAAAAATAAGTTCCAATGGTTTGCATTTTGTTATTATGGTGATAGCACATTGTATATGTAGCACAATGGTCATCTAGTGTAAAATATGATTTAATTTTTGTATCCCTGTATCTCAGCAGTCACTATTTGTAGTAGACCCTTGTTAGAGGGTTTTGCAATTTGTACTGACATTTTTGTCTTTCAAAATTAGCATTAATGATGTTTGATTGCACATGAAAAGCATATCAATTTTACAATAATTTGTTTTATCATATTGTTGAGCCTTATCAAATAAATGAATTAAATAAAGACAATGAATATATGCAGAGGGAAGATGAATCAACAGTTATCCAGTTGCAGACTGAATATTAAGCTCCTGGGCAGCATTTTGTGAAGCAAATGCATCAAAACGCTTAATGTTTTACTAATGTGAGGTATCAAGGACAAGTATTAAGAAATGACAAGTCGTGGTTACAAATGGCCATCACATTCCCTTGACCATGTGCCTATGAAGTTATGAACTAGGGAATTTGATGGTGTTAAATAATTTAGAATTTCTTACACAGCCATTACATAACTGATGCAGAGGCATCGTATTCAAATCCTCTAGGCTGCACTTGTTCCACTTCTGTGACTATTTTTTTATAGTTTGAAATTCAAAATTTTGGCAACCATGTAAAATTTAAAACTCTGCTGCTGTATGAACTGAGGGAGGCATTTCATATACTCCCAGCAACATTAATGCGCAGCAGCACTGGAAAGGAAAATGAGCAGGAGATCTAGCAGAAATGGAGTTCAGTTTGAGTGAGGTTAAGATTAATGGTGGAACTTAAACAAATGGGTAGGTAAATGCAAAAGGCAGTTTTTTGTACATTTTTGGAAGGAAAGAAAACAGAGAGAAGAGCTCAATGTAGGCAGAAAATAACAAAACAGAACAGAAAGGAGCAGGAACAAAACAAGCTGCAAGGAGCTGTGTGTGTGCTATGAGTTAGGAAGAAGTAAAAGAGAGAGTAATTGAAGGATGGGCCATCATGCCAGAAAGAGAGGCTATGTTGTCAGTGCAGGACTACAAACTCAAGGCAGAACAGGGAAAGTTAATTGCTGCTCATGTTTTTGTAATCTCAATCTATGTATGTAAATGACAATTGTTTCAGTTAATGAAAAGGAGAACAATTCATTTTGACACTGCTCCTTATGATGTGCCCGAGCATGTGTGATTTCTGGTTTTTAATTCATAGTTTGTGCTTGACTACAAATTACCTGTCCTGTATAATTGTTTTTTACTACAAATTACCTGTCCTGTATAATTGTTCGTGTGCATGGGTTATCATTGCCAGTATATGTGTGTGTGTTGCCATTGACCTACAGCAACAAGTAAGCTGAGAGTGAGTTACAAGACAATTGCACCGAGCAATTGCAAGACAACTTGCAGTAATTAATCTATTGCTTCCCCTAAATGCTACATTAGTTAAAACAACACAACCTCCCCCTCGATTGCATGTGTATGGAATTGAACGAATTTTGGTGCTGCAAGAAGGTAAGTCCATCGGCATTGTGTTAGAGCAGTCTATAGATCTAGGAAAGAGTGTTGATTTTGGCTTAGGTTTGGAAAGATCCCAATGAAGCAGTGACTGTGGGTGTGTATCCTTGTAGCAAAGAGGGTTGCAACTAGAAAGTTGTAATGGTTAGAAAAGAGAGACAGGGCATAACAATGCATCCAAGGAGAAGAATGGTAGAGATTGTTGTAGCAGCAGAAGGCATCAGGAGAGTACAAGTGAGGATATATGCCCTAAAAGTGCAGGAGAAGAGGCAGAGTTCATGAAAGAGCTGGAAGTGAGGGAAGAAGATTGAGCAGGAATCGTATGACAAGAAGATGAAGATATAGAAGCAGAACTAGGTGCAAGAGAGAGGAAGCTATTAAAATCCATCTCCAACAATGGAAAAGGAATAAGGATGGAGCTGCCAAGATTCTTGGGCAGTTTGAAACTAGATGAATTAATTAATTGGCTGACAGAAATGGAGGAGCATTTCAAGTATGATGAGGTAGAGGATGTATGCCCTAAAAGTGACAGGAGAAGAGGCAAAGTTCATGAAAGAGCTGGAAATGAGACCAAAGAAGATGGAGCAGGAATTGTAGGACAAGAAGATGGAGATGTAAATGCAGAACTAGGAACGAGAGAGGAAGCTATTAAAAGCCATCCCGGACATTGGGAAAGGAAGGAGGATGGAGCTGTCAAGCTTCTTAGGAAGTTTGGAACTAGATAAATTAATTGATTGGCTAACAGAAATGGAGTATTTCAAGTATGATGAGGTAGAGGACCCTAGGAGAGTGAAGGTTTCTCAAGCTAAGCTGAAAGGACATGCAACACTTTGGTGGAATGAGGTACAAGCTGAGAGGAGATATGGCAGAGAAATAATCACTAGGTGGTATAGAATGGTGAGTATGATGAAGGCCAAATTTTTACCAAGTGACTATCAAATTGAGCTACTTAAGAATTTGCAAAACTTATGACTAAGGGAATCAAGTGTGAAAGCCTACACTAAGAAGTTTTACAATTATGAGTAAGTAGCCTGATATCGTAATGGACTGAGGATGAATATCCAAGATGAAGTGAGCATGATAAGGCTGCAGACTGTTGAAGAGACCTATTGGTATGCTTTAAAAGCTAAAGAAAACTTGACAAGAAGGCATCAAGACACATCTAAAAGAAATGGTGGATTTAGCAGAGGAAGAGGACGGGTGCAAAGAAAATACGACTGTGACAAAGAGATTAGACCACCATATAATCAGAAGGATAACAATGAAACCAGAGGAAGATCTTATCTTTTAAGAGGCAGACGTGAACCTAGGAAAGGCTGAGGATGAGGTTTCCAAGGAACTTGTTTTATGTGCAAACAATCTTACACCAATTTTAAGAAACCCACAATGCAAAGGAAAAAGGTCAAGGAGGAATGAAGTTGCAAGTGCACATGTAGCCAAAGGAGATGAGGAACCTATAGGGTCTATTACCTAGCCAAATGAACTAGAGAAGGGAGGAACACATGATGAAAAGAAACTTGTTGAAACCAGCAAAAAGGGAAGATGAACCTGTCCAAAGGAGGAATTTGTTTAGATAACAATGTGCAAGGTAGGTGGTAAATGCTAAAAGGTTATCATGGATAGTGGGAGTATGAACAATCTAGTCTCAACTGAAATGGTGGATAAGTTGGGGTTAAAAAGGACAGCTCACCCAACTTCTTACGAGGTGTCTTAGTTGGAAAAGAGCACCAACTCTTGGTTGATTAGCAATGCTTAGTGAATTTTTGCATACATACCTATAAGGATAGGGTGTGGTGTGACATCATGCTTATGGACATGTATCATTTTCTTTTATAAAGATTGTCGCAATTTGACAAGAAGGCAATCCATGATGGGAGAGAAAACTCACACTTTGAAGAATGGACACAAACATGTTCTTACATTATTGGCAACCTATTGTGACGTATTCACACATCGCCCCATTGCAAATGGGGACCCCTACTTTTTGCTTTCCTGGGTTTGTTTTCTGGGTCTTTTGGGGACCTGTCTATTAGCCTTTGCGTTTTGAGTGTTGTCCGAGGGACCACTAGGATGGCAGGCTCTGTTTTAGCTAGGGTGAGTCAGTGGATGCTCAGGGTTAGGGTCATCTTTGAAAGTCTTCCTTAGAGCGAAGTTTTGCTCTAGTTGCTAATTGTGTCTTGTTTTTGAAGAGGTCAATGAAGCTCGGTGAGTGAATATCATTTTTGAAGGTCTGAGTTAGGTCAAAATGGTAAGTGATGAAGTCTTGAGCATTGATTGATGAGTAGTTGACCTATCTATCCTTTGGAGATGCCTTGGACAAATCTAGACATGATGATTTGATGAAATGGTCAAGAAGCCTGAGCTAGACTTGAATTTCACTCCTGGCCCTTCCAAAGGGTCCAGAGCGAAATTTCACCAAGGACCCAAGATTTCACCTAAGTCAAAGAGTGGTTGAGCGAATTGGCAAGGATATGGAAGGATATGCACCAAGGGTTGAGTCTAGGGAAAAGTCAAGTTAATTCCAAAGTGAATCAAGCCTGGAATCAAGAATTTTGCTCCTGACCCTTCCAAAGGGTCCAGAGCGAAATTCTTGAATGACCTTATTTTCTCACTAAGACCTTGAAATAAATGCCACTTTGAGAGCAATTTGACTTGATGATGATAGGAGGAGGTCTAAGAAGTTATATTCAAGCCAAGAAAGGGAGGAAAAAGGTGAGAAATGAGCCCAAGTAAGAATTTCGCTCCTGACCCTTCCAAAGGGTCCAAAGCGAAATTCACATAATCTTCATTTTCTTCCTTGTTATGGTCAAGTTTTGGACTTCTAAGGCATGATTGGAGTGACCTTGAGGTGTTCTAGCCTTTGAAAAGAGGTTTGAGGTGATGAAATGGTGAAAATCAACCTAGAATGGAAATTTCGCTCCTAACCCTTCCAAAGGGTCCAGAGCGAAATCCTCATTTGACCCTCTATTTTGCCTAGGACATTGGAAAGACCTTGTTTTGAGCTAAGTAAGTGGCAAACAGACTTGATGGTGATAAGGAGAGGTGAATTTGATCAAGTTTGAAGGTGAATTGAGGCAATGGAGTGTGAAACCAACCTAATTTATGAATTTCGCTCCTGACCCTTCCAAAGGGTCCAGAGCGAAATCCTAGATAGGTCCTGTCCCTGGCCATGTTTTTTTAGCGAATTTCTCCTAGCAAGCCATTTTGAGGTCAAACAAAGTGTTGCATACATGGGAGAAGGATCCAAATGGAGAGTCAAGGTAGAACAAAATGAGAAGAGTGGAGCCAAGTAAGACAAATCAACCTAAAAGAAGAATTTCACTCCTGACCCTTCCAAAGGGTCCAGAGCGAAATTCCTCAAAGCACCTATTTTCTCCTTGTGTGAAGCCAAGACATTGATTCCTATGGCATACTTGAAGGAGGAGTGAGGTATTCTTGTCTTTTGAAGTAAATTGGAATGAAGAAAATGAAGGATCAAGTCAAAATCAAGAATTTGCTCCTGACCCTTCCAAAGGGTCCAGAGCGAAATTCTCAATTTCACCTAATTTGCTCATGATGAAGGTCAAGTTGTGGATTCCTAGGCTTTGGTGAAGATAAGGATAGCGTATGCTTGCCTTGGAAGGCATTTTGGAGTAGAGACATGATGGAATTTGTCCTAAAATGCAAATTTCGCTCCTGACCCTTCCAAAGGGTCCAAAGCGAAATCCTTAAAAACTCCATTTTGCTCCAATTTTGCATCAAGCTTGGTGTTGGTTGAGATTGAGGTCATCCTTGGACATGTATCTGAACAAGTATGGTCACAAGGTGAGAAGAATTTGAGCCAAGAATGCAAATTTCGCTCCTGACCCTTCCAAAGGGTCCAGAGCGAAATTCCTAAGTGGTCTACTAATTTGCCTAGGTCCTTGAGAAAAACCTTGTCCTTGGCAATTTTGGTGGTGAATGACTTGATCTTGGTGAGGTAATGTTGAAAATTAGGTCTGATTGAGCAACTTTGTCAAAATTCGCTCCTGGCCCTTCCAAAGGGTCCAAAGCGAAATTTTTATAGGGCCTGTCCCTGGAGAGGATATTGAGCGAAATTCCATTTTGATGTCTTCTCATTAATGATTTAAGGTGGAAAATGCTATGTTGAAATGAATATGTCATATGTGCTTAATCATCTTTTGGTTTGTTTTGCAGATAGGAGGAGACCAAGCCAAGACAAGGACGACCTATTTCAGTCCATCCTCATCTAGGACATTCCAAAAGCATAAAGGTGGACTCAAGGCGTTTTGAAATATTGAAAGACTACATGTGTTCAAAACCTTCACTTTGCCACACAAAGGAACCACAAGGCGACAAAGAAAAGCCTTACCAGCACTTCAAGGTGAGATATGCTACTGGAGAAGGAAGACTTGACAATAAGGAAGCCTCATCAAGCAAAGGAAGTACATCATTCATCATATCAAAGACAGAGGAGGATCGACCAAGTCACAAGCGTCAGACAAGGTGGCATCCCAGTCATCATCCCTCCAGTCGGATTGGTCCACCTCAGCATGTCCAGATTCAATGTATTTGACTCATCAGAGGTGGCACAATTCTCGATGTACCTACCCCTGCTTCCTATTGGTCCTCACTCCTGGAATGTAATTTTCTTATTGGCTAGAGGAAGTTTGTTGTAACAAACCCTAATTAGGGTTTCTATCTTGTAATCCTAGCCATTGATTCTAAGTCAATCAGAGTCGTCAATTTGTAAAGGCGTCTCTATATAAAGCCTTGGCTCCTCATTTGTAAAGGTTAATAGTTAGCTAATAGTGAATAGTTAGAGAGTAGGAAATAGTTAGAGTAAAGTAGAAAGAGAAGGCAAAGATTGTTGCCAAGATATTGTTGCAAAAGACTTGTAAACTTCATTGAAGAAATGGTGAATTCTATGGGTTGATTCAACAATTTGCATGGTCTCTATACTTCTCAAATTTGATTTCATGTTATTAGGTGAATGGAAGAAATTTGTATGATCAACGGTGAAATTCGTATATCCATACTACTAGCGGTTTGTTGATTGCAGACTTGCCTTGCGTAGTCAACTGGAATCATTCAGCTTAAGCTTAACTTCAATTATCGCTTCTTCATTGATATGCATCAACCTGATGGTGTCCATGCTTGTAGCAGTGATCTAAACATCATAAAGCTTTCCTCAGAAGATCGCAGTAATCTTGTGGAGATGATCTTAGGATGTCAAAGCAAGACTTAGTTAGAATTTCATCAAAGGTCATTCATTGCTCTTACGTTCTTAGTGTTAGAAATAGATCTCGTTCCAACCCTTATCCTTTTTCCTTTTTTTCAAAATCAAAGGCCAGTGAAATTCTACGTTCCAGTAATATCCAAAGCAAATTAGACGTTCAGGTCGTCGAAAGTAAGTCCCCTTGTGATTCCAGCAAAATCACATCGTACCGCAAAGAGCTTATCCACGAGTAGAGAACCTACATAACAGAACCTTGGAGTTTCTTCGATTGATCCTTCTGTGAAATCTTCAGCATTCGGGGAACTTTATTCAAGAGAGGATAAGATACCTCTGGGTATTTTATTTTGTGTTTGGTCGTGTATAAAAGACACATCAAGACAACCAAGGAAGAAGACGTGGAGAATTGTCCAATGATGTTGCTAGTGTAAGGAAAAAAATTCTTGAAGGAGCTCTGTTGTGACCATTTCGCACATCGCCCCATTGCAAATGGAGACCCCTACTTTTTGCTTTCTAGGGTTTGTCTTCTAGGTCTTTTAGGGTTTTGTCTGTTAGCCTTTAGCTTTCGAGTGGCGCCAAGGGGATCACCTGGATAGCAGGTTCTGCTTGAGTTAGGTCAAGTTGGTGAGTGATGAAGTCTGGAATGTCCTGATCCTAAAATTTGGCTAAGTCTGGAATGTCCTGATCCTGAAATTTGACTAAGTCTGGAAAACTGAAAATCCTCCAAAAACTAGATTTTGCAATATAGCTCCTGGAGGTCTAAAACCACTCTCAAACATCCTGAAAGTATATATGGAATATAACTTATACTTAAATGT
This sequence comes from Cryptomeria japonica, assembly GCF_030272615.1. Taxonomy (NCBI): domain Eukaryota; kingdom Viridiplantae; phylum Streptophyta; class Pinopsida; order Cupressales; family Cupressaceae; genus Cryptomeria; species Cryptomeria japonica. The sequence goes on along the minus strand of NC_081406.1, from coordinate 149,565,461 downwards.
TATATTCCATAAAATTATCCTGACGGAGAGTCTAAAAATGTCAAATTTCGCTCCTGACCCTTCCAGAGGGTCCAAAGCGAATTTCGCTCCTGACCCTTCCAAAGGGTCCAGAGCGAAAATCTACATAGGACATTCTAGTTTGACCCAAACTTAGAACCAACTCGTTCCCAGGCATCTTTGAGGGCAAAACACTTGTTTGGATGGAAAAATGTGAAAATGAAATGATGGATTCTAGCCAGGAAGAGGAATTTCGCTCCTGACCCTTCCAAAGGGTCCAGAGTGAAATTCATTATAAACTTCATTTGCCACCTTGTTTGAGATTGAAACCTTGTTTCTAACTTGGAAAACCATCTAATTTTGCCTTGTGAAGTGGTTTGAAACTTGAACACTGAGCAATTTGGCCTAGAATGAAGATTTCGCTCCTGACCCTTCCAAAGGGTCCAGAGCGAAAATCTTATTTGAGCTTATTTTTCACTAATTTTGGCTAAATTGTGATGTGCAGGGTCTCTTGGAGTGAAGATTGGACATCATTTAAAGATTTGGAAGCATGCGAAATAAAGATTTTTGGACAAAATGGTGAATTTCGCTCCTGACCCTTCCAAAGGGTCCAGGGTGAAAATTCTAAAACCCACCTTTTCCTCCAAAGTTTGAACAAAGCTAAGCCTAGGCATGGGTTTAAAACGACATTTGGATTGCCTTAGAGTGGAAATGGATTGCCATGAATGCAAGTTTTGAAGTCCCAAGGAAGAAATTCGCTCCTGACCCTTCCAGAGGGTCCAGGGTGAAATTTCTAAATTCAATGAATTCCTTTCAAGTTTGTGCTAAAACAAGGCTAAGACCAAGGTTGAAAAGGCCTTTGAGACCACTTGTGAGTAGATGCTTGTTTTAAAAAATGATGATTCTAGGTCAGATGGTGAAATTCGCTCCTGACCCTTCCAGAGGGTCCAGGGCGAAAATCTAAAAAACCCCTATTTTACCTTGCAATGACAAACCAAGCATGCATGAAGTGAATGAAGAGGATCATTGCCTAACCTTGTGAGGTGGATTGGAGTTAAAATGATGGAGTAAGCCTAGGCAAGAAAAATCGCTCCTGACCCTTCCAGAGGGTCTAGGGCGAAAAACCCTAAATCCACCTTTTTCTCCAAGTTTTGAATGAGACTAAGCCTGGACCTCAGTGAAAGATGCCATTTGGGATGCCTTGGTGAGGTTTTGGACTTATAATAATGAGAATTTTGGGCTCAAGAGAGAATTTCGCTCCTAACCCTTCCAGAGGGTCCAAAGCGAAATTCCCTAAAATGCAATGTTTCCTTCAAAGTTTTGATGAGCTAGCCCAGTGATGGAGGTAAATGAACCCTGGAGATCGCCTTGAAGGAGTTTAATGATCAAACTAAGGTCATATTTTGGCCTAAAATTGAAAAATAGCTCCTGACCCTTCCAGAGGGTCGAGGGCGAAATTTGCATTTTCACCTAATTACTCATGGGAAATGATAAAAATTGAAATGTGAGACCTTGATTAGGCCAAAACAAACATAAACTTGCCTTCCGGGAGATTTTGGAGTGAAGGGAATGAGGTATTCAAGTCTTAAATTGAAAAATCGCTCCTAACCCTTCTAGAGGGTCTAGGGCGAAATCATGAAGAAGCTTCATTAAGCCTCAATCAAACATTGATATTCCCCAATTTGCGCTAAATTCCCTATATTAAAACATTTGGAAAGATTGAATTAAATGCGCATTAATTAAGGCATTTTTAATTTAATAAATTCATTTTTAGGCCTGGAAATATTTAAAAAATTTTACCTTGGAGGCACTAAAATAAATTTTTTTTAAATTAAAAAATACAAATGAGTGCTCAAAAAACATTATTTTGCCTTTATAGGCAAGTCGGCCACCTTTTCAAGGAAATTTTATTTTATTTAACCCTTATTTGCCAAGTTGGCCTTGAAGAGAGTAGGGTGAGCGCTCTATATAATGGGGGAGTATTGCTTCAAGTTTCAAATCATTCATTCATCCCTTCTAAGTGCGAAATTGATGAGCAATTTGAGGAGTGAAATCCAGCAGATTGGAGGCGAAATTTTGCTAAGTGTTGGAGGCTAAAGAAGGAGAAGCTCTTTTGGAGGCTAATGGAGGTATAATTCATCCAAAGGAAGACCACCATTCAACCCTTGTCCAGCAAAATCCGGTCTTCTTTCATCATTTTTCAAGGTTCATAGTTAGGCTTTCAAAGGAGAAGGCATGAAGAATCATTTTGAAGTTCTTATTCAAGATTTATTTTTGATTTCATTGCCATTAATTTGAAAAACTAGAATTCTGGATTTATCATGTCATCTCCAAATTAATATCTTAAATCATTCTTTTGGAAGGTCCTAAATTCTATGCTTTAAGGTTTGATGCTCAAAGACTAACTTTAATCTTTTGTGTAGGCATCAAATGGCGGCCCCGGAGTCGGAGGATCAATTACTTGGCAGACCCTCATCAAAGAAGATCAAGCCAGGACAAGGACGACCTCCTCCAGTCCAGCATCAACAAGGACGACCTCCTCCAATCCAGCATCAACAAGGATGACCTCCTCCAATCCAACATCGACAAGGACGGCCTTCTTCGGTCAAGCATCATCAAGAATAACCTCTTCCAATCCAGCATTCCAAGGCGAGGTACATCATCATCCTGCACATCAAAGACAAAAGAAGTCAGAGCAAGGGTTCGTTGAAGAAGCAGATAGTTTCAGATGAATTAATTAAAGCTAGCTTCCCAGCATCATCGAATTGGATATCTACCAAGTTGCAAGTGTTAGACAAGGTGGCATCCTAGTCGTCACTCCTCCAGTCGGGTTGGTCCACCTCAGCATGTCCAGATTCAATGTACCTGACTCATTAAAGGTGGCACAAACTTCGATGTACCTACCCCAGCTATCCATTGGTCGAATATTCCAGAGAAGACATGTGTCCAATTAATACAATTATTTCATTGGTCAGAATTGAGTTTGTTGTAACAAACCCTAATTAGGGTTTTCATTGTAGAATCTTGGCCATTGATCTCAAATTGATCTTAGCCATTGAATTGTATTAAGAGCACCATATAAGCCCCGGCTCTTCATTTGTAAAGGCTAATAGAAAGTAGTTAGTGAATAGTGGAAAAATAGTGGGTAAATAGTTAGTGTAGTCAGTTGATAGAATAGCACTTAGAATAGAATAGAGAGAGAAGGCAAAGATTGTTGCCAAGATGTTGTAAAAGACTTGTAAAACTTCATTGAAGAAATGGTGAAATTTATGGGTTGATTCAACAATTTGCATGGTCTCTATACTTCTCATATTTGATTTCATGTTATTAGATGAGTGGAAGAAATGTGTTTGACTGATGGTGAAATTCGTATATCCATACTACTAGCAGTTTGTTGATTGCAGACTTGCCTTGTGTAGTCAACTAGAATCATTCAGCTTAAGCTCAACTTCAATTGTCGCTTCTTCATTGATATGCATCAGCCTGATGGTGTCTATGCCTGTAGCAATGATCTGAACATCATAAAGCTTTCCTCTGAAGATCGCACTAACCTTGTGGAGATGGTCCTGCGATGTCAAAACAAGACTTAGTTAGAATTTCATCAAAGATCAATCATTGCTCCTACATTTCTTAGTATCAGAATTAGATCCTTTCCTCGCCCTCGTCCTTTTTCCTTTTTTCAAAATCTAAGCCATTGAAATCCTGTGATTCCAACAAAACAGATGTTTAGGTCGTCAAGTGTAAGTCCCCTTGTGATTCCAGCAAAATCACATCATACCACAGAGAGCTTATCCACACGTAGAGATCCTACATACAAAGAACCTTGAAGTCATCCCGATTGATCCTTTTCGCGACATCTTCAGCATTCGGAGACTTTATTCAAGAGAGGATAAGGTACCCTTTAGGTATTTTATTCTGTGTTCGCATGTGCATAAAAAACACATCAACAAGCTCAAACATGAAAAACTATGTTTTGCATTAGTTCCTAAGGTACTACAAGTACAATTGTTGATAGTAATGAAATACCTTCAAAAGTGAACAAACTATTGAGAATTTGATGATATTGTCCAAGGAGTTGTCAAAAAGACTACTACTTGTAAGGAGTATCAACCATCACATTGATTTGATTTGTATAGAAAATGAACAGGTGAACAAGCAAACTTTGGGAGCTATTGGAAAGAGGACTGATTATAGAAAGCCTCAGCCCATTTGTAGTACCTGCCATGTTAGTTCTCAAGAAGGATGGTGAATGGAGGATGTCCACAAATTCACAAACCATCAACAAGATAGCTATTAAGTATTGATTTCCTTTACCTAGAATAGATGATCTTCTAGACTTCTTGGGGAAGGTTAAGTACTTTAGCAAAATTGATTCAAAAAGTGGTTATCACCAAATTAGGATAAGAGAGTGATGTATGGGAAACAACTTTTAAGACCAAAAAGGGGCTATATGAATGGTTAGTGATACCCTGCAGATTGACAATTGTGCCTAACACATTTATGTGGCTAAAGAATTAAGTATTGAGACTATTTCTAGGCAAATTTGTAATGGTTTACCTTGATGATATGCTGATTTTTAGCAACAGCAGGGAAGAACACTTGTTGCATATTAGCCAAGTCTTGCAAAGGCTCAAGAAGCACAAATTATTAATTAATTTGAAGAAAATGCAGTCTTCTAAAGAAGGAATTGGTCAATTAGGGGTTTGTTATTTCTCCAAAGGGTCTGTAAATGGATTCATAAAAGGTGGGGCCAATAGTGAATTGGCTTATGCCTCGGAGTTTGCACAAAGCCTGTAAATGTTTATTCAAAATTTCAGTGGGATTCTAAATCCATCACCAAGACCATTAGAGGAGATAGGAAAGAGTTCACGTGGACAACAATAACAGATAGGAGCTTTGAGTTCCTAATGAAGGTCACTGAATAGCCAGTGCCAGCTTTACTAAATATTGCAAAAGCATTTCAAATGAATTGTGATGCAAATGGGATAGCCATAGAAGTGGTTCTCAACCAAGAGGGTAGACCATAGAACCTGCTAAGGATGTAGCCTCATTCGGATTGAAGCAAGCAATATATTATGAGTAAAATAATACATATATATATGTTTGAATGGAAATATATATATATATATATATTTCAAAATCATATTGAATGAAAATAACATTAACATATTATCATTGTATTATCCGATGACTTTCAAGTCATGTTCGATATTACTACTACCGAATTGCTATTGTTAAGCACAATAGATGATTTGGCACATAACTATGATGGTTGACAGTATATGGTGAAGTGCTATGGACACGTAGGGTCATGATCCTACGTGGGATAGGGGTCATGCCTCTACGTAGACATAACCCTTCATCGATATATATATATATATATATGCCAATGATATCGGTGCTTGCTGATAATGAAATCAATAACCGTAGCATTTACATTATACAGCAAGCAGTCGATAAGTAATATATTCATCAGTTATTATTTGTCAGAATCAAATACATATCAGCAATCACTTTGAAAATCTGTTCTTACCATACAGCATTATTCTTATTGTATTCTCAGATCAAATCTGAGATTATCCTTACGAAAGAATATCTGAAGACTGTGATAAAATCTGAAAGTAAATATCAGATATAAATTGAAATAAAAGACTATTGTTTTTCTCTATCACTGATCTATATTCCTTAATAGAACCATCACCTATTTTAGCTTCCTAATGATTCCAAGAACAGGTATTCCGTCTATGATCAAGAGTTTTATGCTATAGTGCAGGCATTATAGAAAGGAGGCATTGTTTACTTCCAAAGGACAGACCATCATGCTTTGCAATTTATTGACCACACTAAGGTTAACCAATGACATGTGAAGTGAGTGTACAAGGTTACACCTTTTTTCTCAAACCTTAAAATGGGAGTTCAAACAAGGTAGTAGATGCCTCGAGTCACAAAGTAACATTAATAACTAAGATGAGGGCTGAAGAAGTTAGTTTCGATGCCATGAAGAAGTTGTACAAGGAAGATTTAGATTTTAAGGCTGCATGGACAGTATCTAAGGAGCCTACTAGCATAGATAGGACACTATGGATGGACTACTTCATATGTAATGGATTATTATTTAGAGGATAGTAGTTTTCCATATCTCGAGGATTGGTGAGGGAAAACTTAGTCAAGGAAAAGAATTGTGGCAGATTGATTAGGCATTTTGGAGCTGATAAGACTTTAGTACAACTGAGTGAGAGGTATTATTGACCGAGGTTGAGGAGTGAAATCAGAAAATTTGTGCAATGATGCCAAGTTTGTCAATATGTAGAAGGAGGGAGTCAAAATATTGGAGTATATCAGCCATTACCCATCCTAGAGAGACTGTGGCATGACATTAGAAATGGATGTTGTGCTTGGGTTGCCAAGAACACAAAGAGCTAAGGAATTAATCTTTGAGGTAGTTGACAGATTCTCAAAAATGCCCATTTTATAGCCTGCAAAAAGACCACTGATGCCACAAATGCCGCAAAATTATTATTTACAAAGGTTCATCTGGCTGCATGGTTTACCCATAGTTTCAAATCATGACACCATATGTGTAGGAATTTTTTGGAGGAACCTTTCGAAAATGTTAGGTACAGATTTGAAATTCAGTTTTGTGTATTATCCTCAAACTGATGGGTAGACTTAAGTTGTTAAGTAGAGTTTGGGAAATCTGCTAAGATGCGTTGTTGATAATACTAACCAATGGGACTTTGTATTGACTCAAGTCAAGTTTGCATACAATGACTACGTAAATAGAAGCACAAGTAAAACCTCATTTCTAGATGTTGTTTACAAGTACAACCCCAGTAGTTTTGCAGAATTAAGGGAACTTGAGAATGTTAAGGATTATGTGAGAAGTGTTGAAGGTGAGGAGTTTGCTAACTATAAGTGAGAGTTGCACCAACAAGTAAAGTAAAGACTCAATTGGAGTAGCCAATAGTACAAAAATGAGTGTTACATCAATGGGACTTTGATCCAATTTGATGTACCAGAGATGTAGACGACTTATTTGAGCTACAAACAATGATTTAGATGCAATAATAAATGCCAAGACTCAAATAACAGAGTCACTCTTGTTATAGAGTAGAAATGAAAGAAAACGAAATGCAAAGTAGTAACAAAAACCATGCATTGAACCTCCATATTTCAGATGTGCTCCGAGATGAAGGATGATGGTATGTGGATGCTTCTTTGCTAGATGTTACTTAATTTGACAACATAAGGGTACTCTATGATTCATAGATGAAATGACTTAGGCAAACCTTTATTAAGTAGATTTCTCCAAGGGAGAACGGAGGGCTAGGATGGAAGGATATGACAAATGGTTAGGATTTAGTTGCATGGATGGGACTCTTAGCCTTTTGACAAATTTCAAAAGAGGGAGCAAGAATATTGATCAATGGAGAAGATTTGATCAAATTATGAGATGGAATTAGGTGAGAGAAACTAAAAGTTGATTAGATGATGAGGTGGAAGGACAAGCATACTCATGTATGTATAAGTGTGAGTGGGGATGAGTCAAGATTAATGGATGAGGTGGAGGTCAAAGATGCATCCAAGTTAGTATGCTCACATGTACGAGCAAGAAGTGGGATGAGTACACGTAAGAAGATCAACAATCAAGATTTTGATCCTTGTTTTTCAATTGGATGGTTACTATTAAAATGTATGAAGCCTTTTGTCCATTAGTAATGATGTGGATTTTTAAATTAGAGGAAAATGTTGAGTGATTAGTTATCCTAATCACTTAATTAATCATTTATTAATTAGTTGATTGGGTGGAGGAACTGAAAGCTAAGGTTAATCAATTAAACTGACTGAATTAATTGACATTAGAGGAACAAAGAAGAATAATTAATAAAAGTAATTAATTAAATAATATTTATTTACTCAATTTGTAAGAAATTAATAGGAAACTTAAAAATAAATTTGAGATTTCTACATAACATTCTTCTTCTTATATGTCTTTTATCATTAGTTTCAAAATATTATATTTTCCATTAAATGTATGTCAAGACATTCCAATGAATAAAGGCTACCTCATTGTTGTCCTCCGAGTTTTAGAACAGGGCTTGAATAGCAGACCATTATATTCAGAATAGATGGATGGCTTTGGTAGGCTGCATATGGATAGAATGTTGTGCAGGACTATCATACGGCTTCAGCATATATGCTGAGGCCATGAAGACTTGCTTTGGCTACAATCAGCAGCAGCTGGACACCATCTCCGTTTACAGCAGCTTAGGGTTTTTGGGGGGCATAATCTCTGGCCTGATAAACCAGTGCCTCCCAGCTTGGCTTGTTCTGTTCATTGGAGCTCTCCACAATTTGACAGGCTACGGGATCCAATGGATGTTTGTATCCGGAAGACTAGCAATCCCTCCATTGTGGGAGATGGGTTTGTTTGCCTTTGTTGCCCGGAATGGCCCGTTATACTACAACACAGTCTCGATGGTGACCTCTGTAAATAACTTCCCAGATAACAGAGGACTAGTGGTGGGTTTGATGAAGGGAAGCGTCGGTCTAAGCAGCGGCATTCTGTCAACAGTATGGAAGGTATTATTTCCAAATTCAGATGGGTTTTCCTATTTGTTAGTGACGGCCATAGTCCCACCTACAGTGGCCTTTCTGGTCATGTCAATTGTGAAGAAATATGAACCAGTAAACTGTAAAATTGGGTCTTCAAGAACAATGAAATACCTGGCCTTGGCGTCTGCACCCATGGTGACTTTAGCAATGTTTTTTATGGCTTCCAGTTTCTGGGATGGACAACCTTTGCAGGTTAGTAATTTCACAGTTTATGGCGTTACTTTTTCTAATATATCACTAGCAACAGAGATTCTTTTTAACTTTCTACAACCATTGGTTAAAACTTTTTAAAAAGTTAACTAGGAACAGTTTTGGAAGGTCCTATTATTAGTTCCTGTCGATAGGCACGATTACTTATGCATTCGTTAGATACAATTTATTCTTTTTGTTGTCCAATCATGTCATTGAATTAAAAAAATCTATTAACATTTCTATAGTTTTCTTATTTTTACATATTTTAATAATATTATCAAAATGATTTATTTCTTTTCCTATTGGCTTATATTTGTTATAGTCATTAGCATAATTTAATTTTTTCCCTTTTATTTGTTCGAAAAATATTTATTTATCTAATCTTAATAGTTCGGTCTGAATAAAATGGGAAAAAGTAAATTTAGAAAGATCTAAAAAAGTCAAAAATCTTATCCTCTTCTTTAATGCAAGGAGAAAGGATCCAATCAGATGTAACCAGTTGTTAGAGAAATGTGGACAAATCTTATCTCATTGAATGTGTCTTTGAATGCAGAGAATGATATGACTTATGCATCCGTTAGATGCAATTTATTCTTTTTGTTGTCCAATCATGTCATTGAATTAAAAATCTATTAACATTTCTATAGTTTTATTATTTTTACATATTTTAATAATATTATCAAAATTATTTATTTATTTTCCTATTGGCTTATATTTGCTACAGTCATTAGCATAATTCAAATTTTTCCCTTTTATTTGTAGAAAAATATTGTTTCTCTAGTCTTAATAGTTCAGTCTGAATAAAATGGGAAAAAATAAATCTAGAAAGATCTACAAAAGTCAAAAATCTTATCATCTTCTTTAATACAAGGAGAAAGGATCCAATCAGATGTAACCAGATGTTAGAGAAATCTGGACAAATCTTATCCCATTGAATGTGTCTTTGAATGCAGAGAATGATATGAAATTCTATTGAGCCTTTTGTTGCGCTGCAATTTGGCAGCCTTTTTCTTGCAAAAATATCAACGGCCATAGCATGAAGCTTTTGTGCAATAATGTAGCTATTACAAATTCACTAGCCAAGGGTTTTTCTTTTTAAGAATCGTATTTAATATTTTCAGTTTGCCCAAGTTTAATTTATGGCTTTTGATTAATTCATTTCTTATGTTAAGAGGCAACTAAAGTTTTTTACGCTCTCACAGTTTTTTTACTACACCAGAATTGACATTTTTTTATGTTATTGATTGTTGATTATGTTTGTTGCTTGCTCTTTTGGCTTTTGTTATGGCCAGGCGGAGGTGCAGCGGGTGGTGGTTTCTCTATAAGCGGGTTTGCCTATGTCTGGGGGCTTCTGTTATGCTTCTTTGGTTAAAATTTGGAAGGGAATGTTCCCTGATTTTTACTTGAAAAAAGTTTTGTTTATTTTTTCAATTGCAGATTTCTCTTCTGCTCTTGGTATAGGATAAAATGATACAAATGGTCTTTTTATATTTATGACGGAGTACTGAATTCACCAAGGATGTCAGGGATTTTGGAGATTCAATTCTCAGATACCTTCATTTGTTTCTGCAATTCTTCTAATATTTCAAAGTCATTACTGTTAAATTGTTTGGAAGTCTTTCTTTTTGCTTGTTAGTGTAGGTTTTTTCATTTTCCTTATGTTAGGAGGTATTTATTTTTCCTACACATATATTATTAAGCTTGCTTGAGTTATTAGGTGTGGTTAATATGAGGACACGTGGCGGAATACATTAGCTACATGTGTAACTCTCCACCTCACATGGGTAGTTGAGTTACACACCCTCTTTTGGCTTGTTGTGCCACCTCTCATAACCACTATTTTATCATTTCCTAAGTGGGTTATGGGGTAGTTGGGTTTCTCACCTTCTTTTGGCCTTATGTGCCACCTTTTATAACTCATTTTTTGTTTTTATGTAAGAAGGTTATGCCACATGTTTTGATATTTACCAAGTAGGTAAAAACCTCCCACCTTTTATGGGGTAGTAGGTAAAACCTCCCACTTTTTATGGAGGTGGGAGTTAATGCACCTCTTGGTTGTATATGCTATTATTTTTCTATATAATAAGCAATATACTCTCACCTTCACTAGTGAAGTGATAGCTCGGTGAGAGTCTTCTCTAAATTCTCTTCTTTATCTCTATTTTTCTCTCATATCAGATTTATCTTCATTCAGCTATTTTGATCTTCGATCATCTGTTGCTTGGAGTTGCATGTGATCTATGACCGACATCAAATCCTGCCTCGATTCTTGCTTCTCACATAATTTAACATGGTATCAGAGCCGTGTTGTCTGGTATAGCTCATTGCTTTTCTGATTTATTTGAGAGATTTGAGATTGTTAGATAGCTAATATTTTTCTTAAAAACCAAGTATGCTTTTCTCCTGCATTTTCATGTGATCTGGAGAATCAGAATAGTTTAAAGGAAAATAAGCTTCTAGTTAAATCTGGTTTTATATATGTGTTCTTTGAGATCTGGGTGATTGCAGCATTTTTGGTAATATTGGAGGCTTCTTTAGCATTTCCAGAGTGTCCAGAAGGCTTGTGAAAATCATAAGTGACTTTTATTTCACCAAATTCAAAGTTTGGAGAACACAGTAAAAAAATCAGAGTGAAATATTTTACTAGAGTTGTTTTCATTTCGGCCCTAGTGTTCTAACCTCCGTTCATTTTTAGAAAAAAATATTTCTGGGTTTTGTTCCCAGCATCGAAAAAATTCTGGGTTTTGGAAGGTTTTTCTAGAAAATTAATAATTTTTGCAGAAATCGAGTTTCAACAAGGCTTAAGCCGTTTTTCTATCAGGGAAATTCAGCAACCTTTCTTAAAAGTTGCATAACTTTTGCCTCGGGTGTCAGTTTTTTGCAAATGAGTACTTGACGGAAAGCTGGAAATGAGCACTCTTCATAATTGCAGGTCTTATTGAAATATTCTATCCTTCTTTGTTAGATATTGCAGGTTGAATCAGCTGCATGTTTTTTTTCCCTTCTATAGATCATATCTTTCTTCTCACAACTCTATTTTACAAAAACGAATAGTTGTTGGAAAGGTATTAAGATACATTGAGTAGCTATAAGGCTAATTTTTTCATATTTTGTGTTAAATTTATATGTATTTAAACTTTCTATTTTGGCCATTAAAGCCTTAGAAAGCATTGTAATCTGATAAAAGCCTTGTAAATGCACTAATTATAAAGTGTCAACCTTGTAATATTGGGGGGGGGTGATTTCAAATACTAGTGGAAAGGGGGGTGTCTCTTGTGTCTTCTTTCTTGCACTCTTCTTGACTCTTTGCAATCTTCTTTTTTGCTATCATGGATGCATCTACAATTCCACTTTTAACACCATATAATTACTTTGAATGGAAATCTAAGATGATAATATATCTAAAAAGACATGGATATCCTCGTGTTACTATGAGACTTGAAACTGAACCTCAAGATGCTGCAGAAAAGATTAAATGGTTTAATAAATGTGATGAAGCTTTTGGTACATTGTGCATGTCAGTCTCTCCTGACCTTCTTTTTCACATTGAATCTGCTACTACACCAAATGCAGTATGGACTACTTTGGGAAACCTCTTTGGTAAGCAGAATGAACTAAGAGGTCATCAATTGGAGAATGAACTCATAGGGTTGAATCCAACCAATTTTGATACTATACAAGACTTTTTCACTAAACTTAAGTCTATAAGATTGTAGTTGGAACAGTGTGGAACTAAGAAAGATGATAAGCAACTGATCTTGAGTATTTTTTCTAAGCTTGGTTCTAACTATTCAGTGTTTGTTTCTACATTCTATGCTACCAAATGTGCCCTAGGTACCACATTCAAAATGTCTTCTTTAGATGATTTTGCTGCAGAACTCACTAGGGAGCAGGACAAATTGGTTCAAATGGGTACAATAAAGCCCTCTAAGTCACATGCCTTAGTTGTAAATCAAGGCACAAAAGAACAGAAAGGGTCTAGTAAGCAAGATAAGAAACAAAAGAACCAAGGAGAGAAGAAGAAAGATCAGAAATCTGCTACTTCAAAGGCAGACAATGAGACCTCTTCATCAAAAGGTGAACAACCTAAGAAGGAGAAAGTCAAGTGTTCTTATTGTAAGAGGCCTGGTCATGATGAACATAAGTGTTTAAAGAAACAAATTGATCACCTTTCAAATCTTCTTGAAAAGAATAATATCAAGGTTCCTGATTCAGTCAAACAAAGTTCATCAGAAGGATCTTCTAAAGACATAGATAAGAGTAAGGGGAAAGGAAAGGGTAAGGCCCTAGTTGCTATTGCTTCACAACCAAATTCTTGGATAATTGATTCAAGTGCTTCACACCACATGGCTTCTTCAGAAGATGATTTCACATCTTTAGAGCCATGTTTTATGCCTTCCATCCTAATGGGTGATGACACTCCAGTTGAAGTGCATGGGAGAGGGTCTGTTGATGTGGGTGAAGGAACATTTCAAGATGTCCTTTGTGTTCCATCTTTATCAACTAATCTCCTATCTGTTTATCAGATCACTCACACTGGTTCTGGCAAGCGAGTTGAGTTCACACCAGATGCAGTGGTAATCAACGAAATGCATAATGGGTCTACTGTTGCTGTGGGAAAAGCAGATTATCATTATAGATTATATCAGTTTTCTCACTTTGTTCCTGACTCTCCTTCGACAGTTTTACTCACTCATGCAGATGAGGTGAGTTGTTTGTGGCATCAACGGTTTGGCCACTTGAACTACCGTTACTTGCAACAACTCAGTCAACAAGAAATGGTTTCAGGGTTGCCTTCTATTCGATTTTCTGATGGAGTTTGTCAGGGGTGCATTCTTGGTAAGCATCCAGAGGAGAAGTATGATAAAGGTAAAGCTTGGAGAACTACACAACTATTGGAGTTGGTACATAGTGACTTGGCAAGACCATTTCCACAACCATCTTTCAACAAGGCTAGATATGTCTTGACATTTATTGATGACTTTTCCAGATATACATGGGTTTACTTTCTCAAACAAAAGTCTGAAGTCTTTGAAAAAAATTTAGATTTCAAAGCTTTTGCAGAGAAACAATCTGGGAAGTTCATCAAGATTCTGCGTACAGATAATGGGGGTGAATATGTTAATAATCAGTTTGAACAGTTTTGTGCTTCAGAAGGTATCAACATGCAGCACATAGTTCCATACAGTCCTCAACAAAATGGTGTAGCAGAACGAAAGAATAGGTCCTTGAAGGAGATGGCTAATTATATGATTCACTCCAAGTCTTTGGCACCTCAGTATTGGGCAGAGGCCATCAACTGTGCGTGTTACATCCAGAACTGAGTTCCTCATAAAGCTGTGAAGGGGGTAACTCCCTTTCAAGCTTGGACTGGTCGAAAACCCACAGTTAAACACTTTAGAGTGTTTGGTTCTCTTGCATGGGCCCACATTTCAGCTGAAAAACGCAAGGCTATGGATCCGTAGAGTAAGCCTTGCATATTTGTTGGATATCCAGATGATGTCAAAGGGTATAGGCTTCTCCATCCCACTACTCATGAGTTGTTCATTGAGAGGAGTGTTCGTTTTGAGGAGAGTTCTTCTAGTTCTTCTTATACCACTTCTCCATCCACTATCACATTGGAGAAATTGCATTATGATGACATTTCTTCAGAGGATCTTAATCCTCCTAATCTTGATGAGGAGTCTTCTTCCTCTACTTCAGATGATGATAGTGATGATGAGGATTCACATTCCTCTCATAGTCATCATTCAAAGGTTGATGATTCTCCCCCAGACTCTCCAGCCTCAGTGCCTCTTTGGGCTCGACAAACATTTGAGTCAGCAGGAGATTGGCTTGGTGATCCATTAGATACTAGAAGAACAAGGTCACAATTTCAGCAAGCTCCACATCTCTTCATTGCTTCAACTTCTGATCCACAGTCCTTTCGAGAAGCTTCAGGTGTTCTTGAGTGGGATGCTGCAATGCAAGAAGAGTTCAATTCCTTGGAAAGGAATCACACATGGGATTTAGTTCCTCTTTCTAAGGGAAGGAAACTTGTTCGATGCAAGTGGATCTATCGAACAAAATTTGCAGCGGATGGGTCGGTTGATAAGTATAAGGCTCACTTGGTAGCAAAAGGTTTTTCCAGGGGTTGATTACTATGAGACTTTTGCTCCAGTTGCTAAGATGAATTCCATCCAACTTGTTCTTGCTATAGTTGCAGCCCATCGTTGGGAAGTTCATCAGATGGATGTGAAGAGTGCATTTCTTCATGGTGACCTTCAGGAGGAAATCTACATGGAGCAACCACAGGGGTTTGTTTAGGATCCTTCACTTGTGTGTCGACTTCGAAAGTCTCTCTATGGCCTCAAACAGGGTCCTCGAGCTTGGTATGCCAAGATGGACTCATTCCTTCTGACAGTTGGTTTCACTCGGTGCCATTCTGATCCGAACGTATACATTCTGCAACAGGATGAAACTCTCACATTTCTGGTTCTCTATGTTGATGACTTGTTACTCACAGGGAGTCACTCATCCACCATTAAAGCAGTGAAAATTGCTCTACATGATAGATTTTTGATGTCAGACTTGGGTCTTCTGCATTACTTCTTGGGAATTGAGATCACTCAATCATCTTCAGGAATCTTCCTTGGACAACCCAAGTATGCACTTGATATGCTCTCCAGATTTCACATGGCTGATTGTAAGCCTGCACCTACTCCATTTTTGTCAGGGTTCAAACTTGAGGCTAAGTGCTCTTCACCCTTGGTTGATGGCACTTTATATCGACAGCTTGTTGGAAGCCTCATTTATTTGACTCATACGAGACCCGACATTTCTTATGCTGTGGGTATGGTCTCTAGATTCATGTAGGAGCCACATGAGTTGCATTAGAAAGCAGCTAAGTGGATCCTCCACTACATTCAGGGTACTCACAATTATGGAATTCAGTATGTAGCAGGTGTGGATATTGACTTGGTAGGATATACGGATTCAAATTGGGCAGGTGATTCTCAGGATCGCAAGTCTACTTCTGGGTATTGCTTCTCACTTGGTTCTGGTCCAATTTGTTGGTCGAGCAAGAAGTAGTCTACAATTGCTCTTTCATCGACAGAGGCTGAGTATCGAGGGGCAGTCAATGCCACCACTGAGGCTATTTGGCTTCAAAATATTCTTACTGAGTTTGGTATTCCAGTTAGAAAGCCTACCATCATCTTTTGTGATAATCAAAGTGCTATACAGATCTCAAGAAATCCAGTTCATTATCAGATGACGAAACACATTGAGATACATATGCACTATATTCGGGAGCTCATTCAGGAAGGCATCATTGATCTTAAGTATTGTTCTACATCAGAGCAAACTGCGGACATCTTCACCAAACATTTCACCGAAAGCAAGTTCCTTCATTTGCGATCTTTGCTTGGGATGCAAAAGGTGTCTACTTCAGGAGGGGCTTCTTAGTCCTTCATTCTTTCTCTCTCTATTTAGGGGGCTCTATTCCTCTTATGGGGGGGCTTCTTCTTTTGGGGGGGATATTTATGTACATGGGTACCTAACATGGCCTCATTTGTCGGGACCCATCTTTTCACCCACCTAAGCTACGCTTAAGGGGGGGGTGTTAGTGTAGGTTTTTTTATTTTCCTTATGTTAGGGGGTATTTATTTTTCCTACACATATATTATTAAGCTTGCTTAGGTTATTAGGTGTGGTTAATATGAGGACATGTGGCGGAATACATTAGCTACATGTGTAACTCTCCACCTCACATGGGTAGTTGAGTTACACACCCTCTTTTGGCTTGTTGTGCCACCTCTCATAACCACTATTTTGTCATTTCCTAAGTGGGTTATGGGGTAGTTGGGTTTCTCACCCTCTTTTGGCCTTATGTGCCACCTCTTATAACTCCTTTTTTGTTTTCATGTAAGGAGGTTATGCCACATGTTTTGACATTTACCAAGTAGGTAAAAACCTCCCACCTTTTATGGGGTAGTAGGTAAAACCTCCCACTTTTTATGGAGGTGGGAGTTAATGCACCTCTTGGTTGTATATGCTATTATTTTTCTATATAATAAGCAATATACTCTCACCTTCACTAGTGAAGTGATAGCTTGGTGAGAGTCTTCTCTAAATTTTCTTCTTTATCTCTATTTTTCTCTCATATCAGATTTATCTTCATTCAGCTATTTTGATCTTCGATCATCCGTTGCTTGGAGTTGCATGTGATCTATGACTGACATCAGATCCTGGCTTGATTCTTGCTTCTCACAGAATTTAACATTGCTATACTCTAATTTTTTTGGAAAAAAATTGACATTTTTAGCTAATTCTGTTCTGAAATTTTTTCCATTATTTTGGTTAAAATTGTATGGAGATTTTCTTTATTTTTTTAATTAAAAATTATAGAAATTATTGTTAAATGTGTAGAATATTTTCATAGCATGCCCGATTCTTCCATAGGCTATCTCCCAATATTTCCTATCAAAGTAAACATTTTAGATTCAAAATTATAATAAATTTACACACCGAAATGAACTTATTGTTTGGGTATAAGTAAAAAATTTAAATCTTGAAATTGATTTAGTGGTTTGGGGAAATGGCCATGGTTTTGACAAATTAAAACTGTTCATATTTTAATATGAAAGTTTATCTGAGACTAAAATGCTAACTCAAGAAAATCACTTGAAATCATTTATTACTATTTATCAGGTAGTCAATTTTTCCTGATGCTTATAGTTTTACTATTTACTAGGTAGTCAATTTTTCCTGATGCTTATAGTTTCAACCTGCAGTTGAAAGACATGGTAGACTGCATCAAAGCTATTGATCTAGCTGTTGTTGTGGTTGAGGAAATTTTTAGACACTAGGCAACTTATGCTTTCCCCACTCCGTATTATGCCGGGTTACTTTTACTTCTTTAAGACCACTTTGTCCAGCTGTTAAAGAATTGGAATCTACATTCTTTTTGTCCGTGCACTACGAGAATGTTGTACCCATTGATAGATACGGATACAGTAAATTCTGGAGACATACTTCTATATAATTCCCTTGAAACGAACAATATTTCACTACATCAAATGTTAGCCATAAGGAGTGTAAATATTAAGTCCCTTCTTCCTTGATGAATGTCATCGCATTCCAACACTAGCTATTAGTGATAACATAGTTATAGAGTGGATTTAATCATAATTACTTTTGTGATTGTATATTTTGCAAGGTTAATTTAAATCAAAACGGTGCAATTATCTTAGGAACTATATAAATACATAATGGTAGATGAAATGGTCATTAAACTGTCACTTATTTCCAGATCAGTATTAAGTTTGAACTTAACTTCACAGTATTTTTAATAGTAAAACCATGCACAAATTCCTAATTAGTAGAGATTAATTATTTATAACATTCCAAAAGAGGAAAGCATTATTGAAATAGATATTATACATACAAACAGGAAGCCCAATGAAATACAGTGATCCATAACTTCAGAAATACCAACAAAATAGCGAATAAAATTTCCAAAAATCATAAATTCATCATTTTTCATGAAAAATCAAATTATTACTTTTTTCAATGTATTTGTATTGGTTGAAAAAAAATTAAAAGCAACCAAATTATGTACAAATAATTATGAAGTATAATGCCCAAGAAATGAGTGAGTTGTAGGAATTTATATGAGCAAATACAATACAATTATACAACATCTATTGAAAAAATTGCAATTAAGAAAGACAGAGATGACCAAAATAGAATTTTAATTAAGAAAGACAGAGATGATCAAAATAGAATTTTAATGAAGAAATGGATTTTATCTAGCTCCAGCAGAGTTGGAGGTCCCTGGTCTTTTGATGGGTACAATTAATTATTTTTACATTAGAAGATAGTATATTTTTTCTTTTTTCAACAAAATTCAAACTCTATAGATAGAATTGATGAGTTCTAAAATTCTATCAGATTAATCTTATATTATGATTTTTTCTTAAATGAAATTAATTTCAAACTATTATTTCAACTTATAATTCTAAACTACAAATTAATTTAAATACTAATTTAATATAATATAACTTTATATTTAATAATATAGTAATTTATCATTATGAGTTGTCTTATATTAATAGCAATTATTTTGAAGAGTGATATCACAACAAAAAAATTTAATTGAAAGATGATCATATGCAACTTTAATAGCAACTATTCCTTACAGTAATATCACGATTGAATTTTCATATTAAAAGAATATCCATTACTACTTTCTATGTCAAATCATGTTCAATAAAAAAATAGCATTTGTATTTATAAGACCAATTACAAACAAAACTTTCTATAATTACTTCTCATGATTTGCTTAATTGCTAATCAAACAAGTATTTTTGTAAAATTCATAACTTACAAATAGAGGAGATTAATGATAGGTTGTTGTCTTAAATTTGTTCATTCAGCAAATTTTACAATTCCTTTCTATGGCATTTATTTGGTTACTCACAAACTCTGATGATACAGAATGCATATGTTTCAAAGGACTCAACCTCAAAGCCTAGTATGAGGAGACCTCATGTCCTCCATTGTCCCAATGATCAAGCTAAACAAAACATTTCATACAAAAAATTATAACACTAATCTAAAACATCTCGGCAAGAACTTGATGCTTTGTGTCTCTTGTTATTATTGCTTTCTTTGAGGGCATTTTGGTTGTTATTATGTATTATTTTAAAACAATAAAAGAAATTAAAAGTTTTTCTTTTCCTTCATTATTGTAATTAAACTTTTAACTGCTAAGTATAAAAATCTTACAATTTTATATTAAGATATAATGTTCCAATATGCATAAAGTGGTGGGTTTTGGATATCCAAAAATCTTTATTTAGGATTTTGTTATCAAGGATTAGTCAAATGTTTTAGCAAATAAGTGTAAAGTCATACCAAGTTCGTTATAAATTTGTGGTAAACCCTTTTATAAATGTGACATCTTCTTTCCAAATATAGGTCAATAAACTCTTTTCACTGTTGTCTTGACAATATGAGTGATATAAATACACACATATATCATCATATTTCTCATATATAGTTGATTCTTATAAAATAGTAAAATGCATAGAAATAACATGGTGGTAAGAATGTAGTTTGAACACCTTAAATCAATAATATTTCATTATTTTAATTCCATATCATGTAAAAAGTTGGAAAAAATCTATCATTTCAAACATTGACTCAAAACTATGTATAATTTCCATCACTAAATGTTTTTGTAGAGCTCATAGTCACGCTTTCTCTTTATTGACTTTTATGCATGCTAATAAAGCTTTATGAATCTATTATAAAAAAAAAGTTATAATGTCTTATCAATTATAAATTAAAAAATCTAGATTTGTCCCAAATCAAGCATTAGTCTTTTCAAATCCTAAGCCCCTAAACATTTTTCTCCCCCATTTAAATAGAAATTTAACACATAGTAACAAAAGGGTACACCATATACAATTATGCAAGAAGGTAACACTAACCAAACTAAAAATTCAAAATCTCCAGCTCTCATCCTCCATGCCCCACTCTTGCTACTCCTACAACCCCTACGTTCACTCACACAACTTTGAGGACTTGCTACTCTTGTTGTTACAACCGTGCCTCCTCCTCAAGTTCCCTCCATTGTTGATGTATCTGAGCCTTCTATGTCAATTAAGGTTGAATTTGATCTGGGTTTTCCTATAGTCTCTTTGGTTGTACACTTTGTTTCTTCACCTTTCCTTGCCAAGAAGGTGGATGTTGGCCCCTTCCCTTTTGGTAGCACTACTATTGGTGTCCCTTAGGTGCAGGTGGTCATAGGGGCTCTTCTATTGTCCATTTGGTCTTGATCCTATGAAGCCATCTACAAGGCCTCATAGCAATGATCAAGGTACCAGATTTGGTCATGTTTGCAATCCGTGTGTGATTCAACCTCTCTCTTGTGCTAAATCTTCTCTCATGGTTGTCTGTGGCTCAAAAGTTGCTAAGAATGAGGATTTCTACTAGCAACAAGGCTTGGTGTGTCATTTGTCCAACCTCTAGCCTACTCTTCTAGACCTACAGTATTGGGTATAGGCTTCCACTAGACCTACAATATTGGGTATATGCTTCATGGAAGCCTATTATGTCTGGTAAGTTTGAGCTCTTCCCCTACATTAAAGGTTTCTTCATTGCTTCTTTTGAGGATCAAAATTTGGTGTTGGGTCAACTTTGGGCATGGGGAGAGAACTCTCCATTAAACCCTAGTTTTCTTCATTTAATCCCCTCACCAAACCACTTCATGTGCTCTCAATTTGGGTTATACTATTAAATCTTCCCCTCCATCTTTGGGAGAATTCTTATTATGAGGCCATTGGTAACTCGATTGGACGTTTTTTGAAGATTGAAGATTCTACTTCTCAAATGGATCATTCCACCTTTGCCTGCATTTTGTTGGCATTTCCAAACCCCTTCATGAGGATGTGGTTATGATGGTTGGGGATCAACCTTGGACATAGTCATTGTATTATGAGGGCCTCCCTTTCAAATGTCGGTATTGTTTCACTACTAGTCATCTAGCTTCAAATTTCTCTTTCGCATTAGAAAGGTACCTCTACTTGGCTGAAGAATGCTAAGGAAGATCACTTGATCATCAAGGTTCCTACATCTTCTAAGGATTGCTCTTCTCATGATTCTGACATGAGAGTCTTGCTTCTAGTGTGGCTTTGACATTCCTTGAAGCCCCTATAGTAGTTCCTCTTGCGTCATGTCAACAACTCAAATTGTGTTAGGTGCTTCCTCAAAGCTTTAGTCTTCTCATGTGGTTGATAATTGTCTATCACCTTGTCATATTGTCCTCTCTTCAATTATAATTGATCCCCTAGTGGGCCTGGGTGTTGTGTGTTGCACAAACACGTTGTCTAAGACAGGGACTCCCTTTCCTTTTCTTGCCTTTCTGGCCTATTTTTTCCAATCCTACCTTCTCCTAGGAGTGTTTTTGAGAAAGTTTTTCTTTTAGGTCTTGAGGGCCTAAAATTAAGTATGTCATGGTCAAGGTTAAAAAATAATGCCATTTAAACCCAAGATGAATTGTGTGAATAGGTTGAAAATCCAAGTGAAAGTTCCAAATCATAAGAGATTGCAAAATGGTTAGAAAAAAAGAAAAAGTGTGAGGAATCCATGAACATGTGGAATCCCTAAAGTGCAACAAACTACTCAAAACTCAAATTTCCCTACACCACTCAAAATCCCAACTTTCCATAACATTTTCCAAAACCTTACATTCCCTATTTTGGGTGAAAGTCTAAAATTCCTTAAGGAGGTCAAAAGGTTGAAGTTTTCTAAACTTGAAGTTCCTTGCATCACTCAAAATCTTGACTTTCCATACCATTATTACAATGATCATTTTATCAGTTCCCTTGTACATGGCATGTAAAGCAGACACTAATGAGAGAACATCAATTGTAAACAAAACACTTTTGGAGCCACTAAATATTGAAGCAGATTCACATAATTTTAATAAATATGTCATTATTGAGTATGCTAATACCTCATTGTGGAGAACAATTTGCAACATTGATTTTTTCCTAGTCTTGTTTTCTTTTGGAGTTGCTATAGCATCAGGTGAAGTCATAATTAATAACATGAGTCAGGTTGCAACATCTCTTGGATATGCACAAAAAGGCATCACTATATTTGTCACTTTGATTGATATCAGCAAGTCAATTTTTAGGCCGCTTTGGGAGTGGAGCTTTATCTGATTATTTGCTATGTAAATTTGGAGTAGCAAGGTCGATATTAGTTGTGTTAGCTCAGTTAATTTTATGTTGTGGGTATTTCCTTATAATAATAGTAGATATTTTCCCTCAAGCTCTATACTTGGGTTCTATTTTTTATAGGATTTTCTTTTGGAAAAAATTGGTGTTTAAGTTCCATTATCATATCCGTTTATTTGGGCTACACCATTTTGAGACATTATACAATATCATGATTAATATAATTGAGTCGAGTACCTGGAGTGTGGGATTTTTATCGAAAGGGTTTTCCCACGTATATGTTGTCTTATAAGTTTATTTTGTTTTGAATATTTGTTTATGTTTAATTAGATATGCATTTGAATATGTAATTATTAAAGGGTTTAAAGCATTTTTTTGCATCCACTCTCCTATACATATTAGTATGGTAAGTTGTATTTTATCGCTTAGTTTCCTTTTAGATCTTTTGAACTTACTGAAGAAGATTAAGTGCTTTGGTAAAATCAATTTGAAAATTGGTTATCACCAAATTAGGATAAGAGAGTGATGAATACAAAACAACTTTGAAGATCAAAGAGATGATTTATGAATGGTTAGTGATGCCCTTTGGATTGAGAATTGTGCCTAACATATTTATGTGGATAATGGATGATGTGTCGAGACCATTTCTAGGCAAATTTGTAATGATTTACCTTGATGATATGCTAATTTTTAGCAAAAACAAGGAAGAACACTTGTTGCATATTAGGAAAGTCTTGCAAAGGCTTAAGAAGCATAAATTATTTATTAATTTGAAGAAATGTAAGTTCCTAAAGAAGGAACTGGTCTATGTGGGGTTTGTTTTTTCTCTTAAGGGGCTATAAATGGATTAATAAAAGGTGGGGGCCATAGTGGCTTGGCTTATGCCTAGGAGTAGGCACAAAGCCTAAAAATTTCATGCTTTAGCAAGCTTCTAGTGAAGGCTTATTCAAAATATTAGTGGGATTCATAAACCCATCACCAAGACCATGAGAGGAGATAGGAAAGTGTTCAAGTGGACAACTATAATAAATAAGAGCTTTAAACTTGTAAACAAGGTCACTAATAGTTGGTGCTAGCTTTGCTAGATATTGCAAAAGTAATTCAAGTGTATTGTGATGCAAATGTGACAGTCGGAGGAGTGATTCTCAACCATGAGGCTAAACCGATCACCTATTTTAGATTCTTAATGATGTCAAAATAGGTATTGTTGTATGTAAAATTCATCATTATTCAGTTAGAAACAAAGGGAAATCATGAATCCCTATATAACCAAAGAATCCTAAATAAACCAACGAAATAATGCGAAGCAAAGTAATAGGAATATAAAGTTTTCAATTAAGACTCTCTATTCCATGACTGCATATGGCTTCCATTATTTTTTTCTTCTCTATGGTATGATGGCTCTCAGATATTACGTTGGTAACCTGCAAATGACACAAAGATCCGAAGTCTGTGATTGTATTGTGATCGTGATTGAATGATCAATTTATAGATTATTGGAGAGGATTGATTGAGAGGTGGAACAAATTGATCAAGGGGTGGAACTCGGGTGAGATCACATGTTGATTGATAATTGAATTGTTGATTTAGAGGTGGAATAGAATAGACTGAATTGTTAATTGAGTTAATAGATTGAGAAAAAAATTGATTGAAAGATAAAAAAGAATGATTGGAGGATAATTAAAGAATGATGTAATTAATCAATTAATTGAAATAATCAATTAAAATAGATTGAATAGTTAACTGATTGAAAGCTTTTAGGAAAAAAGCAAAGTGGAAGATAGAAATAGAGATTGAAAAGATAATTGAATTAATTAATTAATTTAGCATGTGTTTGCACTTTGACAATGATTTTCAATTTAATCTTTGCATGAGATTTAATTCAAATATTGAATTTACTTTAAATTCAATTTTGTTATTTGAATAAATTTTGAACTTGACTTTGATTTCCATTTTGTTTTTGAAATCATGCACATGTATTTGAAATTGGAAGAATTAATGAAATTATATTAAATTAGAAGAATTTGGGGATTTGGAATTAGAATTAGAAGAATTAATTAGCTAATTAAATATTGTAAAGAAACTATTTAATTATTTAGAAATTGAATTTAATTAAATAATAAAGATTATTTAGATTAAAGGATTAAAATCATAATTAATTAAATAATTAATATTTAGAAAAGGGTAAATGATTAATTGATTAGAAATAGAAATAGAAATTTATTTAAATAATAAAGATTATTTAAATTGAAGGATTAATAACCATAATTAATTAAATAATAAATATTTAATTAACATTAGAAAATGGTTTAAATGATTAAACGATGATAGAATTGAATTTAAATAATTAGTAAGATTATAGAAGAAATATGAAATTAGAAGAATAAGATTAATTAACTTAATTAAATAATTATATTGAGACATTTTTAGGTGTCTACATTTTCCCCTCTTTGAGACAATGTCGAAACGATGTTGTTTCAAAGAAAATAAAAAATCTTGCCCCAGTATAGCCCGATGACGCTTAGGGTGTAATGCCCTGTTGAGATATTGTTTATGCATTAAAGGTATGAATGATCTCTCGAAAGAAGAAGAATGTGAGATAAAAGAATAGTTAGTTGATTAGAGATAGAGATAGGTGATGTGAAGATGATATTGAGATAAAATATGAGAGAATGAACCTTGGAATGAAATAGAATGAAAGATGAGAATTAGAAGCAATTGAGGATGATTGATATGAGATGATAGATTGATAATGATAGACTGAAAATGAAGATGATGGTTTTCACGAACTTTTGTGCCTTTATTCGTAGCGCAATATATATTCATCACTGAGACTTACTATGTAACAATGGAGCTTTGCACATTAGGGTATAAGGAACCAATATGTAAAGATATCTCATTGAAGAAACAAACACGTAGCAAACAAGGAGTGAACCCTCCATTTTGGGAATAATGTTAGGGGTTGAGGTATGTGGGGTAGTCACAAGCATAGTTATCCTTCATGGGATACTTGCTGAATGAACGTACTAATCACAAACACCCATTGGAACTATTGCCTCAAAACTTCATTGGTCCACACCACAAACAACAAACAAAGAAAAATATCATGACCATCTTGGCTCCTCTAGTCACTTGTAGACATCCTTGAGTAGCATAGGAACATAATGTGTCATCAAATGATAAAAGATAAAGACTGACCCAGACAAAATTCAATAGCTATACTGATATGTGCCTTCGTTCTCAGTTGCTTGATGTGATGGTTGATAATGTTCGATCTCATAAAGTTGCAGACTTCGTTTAAGAATGATCTGGTTGATTTCAAGTGTATCCATCTCTATTTAAGACAAGATAGTGATCACTTGATATGGATATTTGATACGATTGATAAGGAAGTTTGATCAGTTGATTGCATATGTTTGACTGGTTAGTTGTATCCTTTGTTAACTTCGTGCGAAGTGTTTGTTGGATATCTACTAGGGTGTTTGATTCTTGCAAGACATTTTATTGCAAGTTTTTATTGTTTTTTTTAAAATTGATTTTTTGATTGTTTAGTTCTTTTTTAAGAGCTTTTTTTATGTTTTTGTGCTTTTTTTAAGATCATATTTGAATGTTTTTGGTTGATTTTTTGTTTTTTCAATGTTTTTGGTAATTTTTTCAGGACTTTATCTGCATGTTTTTGGTTGATTTTTTCAGGACTTTATATGATTTTTTAGGATTTTTTTTCAATTTTTTTTGGATTTTTGTGTTTTCCCAATGTTTTTGGTATTTTTTCAGGACTCTAAATGATTTTTATGATTTTTTTCTTTTCATTTTTGGATTTTCTCAGGACTTTATATGATTTTTATGATTTTTTTAAGCTATGCCCCTAGTATGCAGACCTATATGACATGATGATATGCCATTTGCATGTGGAGAATGAATTTTTGACATGACCTATGTTAATGCAACATGCATGATGAAGATGCATTTCCTATTCGAACAAGGATGATTGTATTTGTTTAGCATTTTGTAATACACCAATTGAATTGGAGGTACAAAACATTTCATAGATAAGCGGTCAATCGATCCTTAAGATCCCTTAGAACATCCAAATTAACACACTTACTGACTAGGATTTACAAATGGAGACACGGAGAATTTTCCCATTGGTTCTTGAAACTTTTATCTTCTTTTGCCCATGTGTGTGCAAATGAGTTAATTCCCACTCTTGTGTTCACTAAAGATCCTTAGCATCCTATATGACTAGCTACGTGGATTATTCTAACTTCAAAAGCATCATGGATAGAGCCTCGTTGCCAACAAGATTTTAGAGCTTCGATGAGGTTATAGACTGTAATTTCTTGAATATGGCTCCATTGCCAACAGGTGTCCATAGCCCTGATGGAGTTATTTGCATGTTCCCATGGTCAAGCTTTTTGTCGCACCTGCATGTGTGATATTTCAGTTATATAAAATAGCTCTTTTGCCTTGAGATGAATATTTGGCATAACATTTTTTTTCTTTTTTCTTTCCTTGCCTTAACTTGTAAGTATTGAAACCTACTTGGGTGTAACAATTACAACGATGCTGAAGTAGAATTTTAGATTTTCCACTAGTCATATGATCAATTGGGTGTCTCAAATGAATTAGAGATCTTGTTAATGTGTTTGAAATATAGCAATTGACAGATTTTGGGTTGCCAAGACTCAAATATTGAAATCGCTACCCAACCATAAGTAAAGCGTCGTCACAGGGTAATGTTGAAAATGAATGACCTTAGGACCTCAAACACTTCGTGTCTGAATATCTAAGAAAGGAGATGAGCCTTGTTTCTCTTGAATGCAAACGGATGATAAACTTGGACAGTTGCCTTGTTTTATTGATGTTGCTATATATAAATGCAGAAACTATATGCTATGAAAATTGTGAATATGATGTGCTTGGAAAGAAACTATATGGATGTAAAGCGGAAAATCGAACCCTAGGTGTTCTCTCCCACTTCAAGGAGAAAGGGGGTCACTAGGATTGACGGTTTTCACTTAGGAGGGACTTTACATTCAAAAGAGGGGTTGAAACCCACAAGATCCAATCCCACACAATGCAAGACTGGATTCTAAATGAGTTTCAAGGGTTGAGACATCAAGGATACCCTCTTTTGTAAAGAATGTAGATAGAAAGATTGAACTAGGAATGCATGCAAAGTAAGAAAGATTCACTTATAAACAGAGATAGGGATACGGGATGAAGCTGCGGACCTGGAATTAGCAGTAAAATGTCGAGATGATGTTGTTCTGCAAATTCGGGCGAAAGTTGACGGGACAATGGCACCCGACGTGCACACGGTCCTCCGAAAAATCCGCGAAACAAAGGGGGATCTGTTCGTCTCTGCACAAGGGTTCCAGATCTTCAATTACAGCCGCGTACCTGCAACCTACACACAAAAAAGAGAGGACGATTGGGGGGTTAGGGATTAGAGGTTTGCCTTTAGGTCAAACCCCGGTTTTGGAATTAACCAAGAAATGAGAATGTTGTAAATGTAAATGTTTGTAATGTAAACAAGTACTGATACCTTGTTGTAAGAATGTTTGTGTTCTTACATGCGAAGGTGTAATGAATGTTGTATTTTGTATGTTGTAAGTGATCTCCTCTTCAATGGTTGAATCCTTGTCTTGAATGCAACACTTAGCCTTGAATGGAGACTTAGAATGCTCAATTGCTTGAAGGAATGCTTGAATGCTTGAATGTTTGAATGTTTGAATATTGCTTCCGCCTCTTGCTTGCATATGTCTTCCTTTTTCTTACCTCCCCAAATGGGAGGGGAAATGTAGTTTATATACTTGTCAATTAGGGCAGATAGACTAATTTTTCCGACCTTAGGCCGACCTAGAAACAATATTTTCCAATTTGCAAACTTAAAGACCCGATGCCCAAAAGAGACCGGGCCCAAAATAGGGCCAAGGACTAGGGCGCTAGGCGCCATGGTCCTGGGGGACCAGGGTGCTGGGCGCCATGGTCCCACCTCCCGGGACAGCAGGGTGCAAGGAGGATCAGGCCAGGGTGCTGAAAAATGCAGTTTTTGGTGTCGTAAACAGGTTTTGGGG
The DNA here is from genome assembly GCF_030272615.1 of Cryptomeria japonica. NCBI lineage: Eukaryota > Viridiplantae > Streptophyta > Pinopsida > Cupressales > Cupressaceae > Cryptomeria > Cryptomeria japonica. The sequence goes on along the minus strand of NC_081406.1, from coordinate 149,536,846 downwards.
TTTCCATTCAGGTTCAACGTTGCGCTGCCATCGTGAAGACCCAAATGCAATCGAAATTGCAAGTGTCGCAATTTTAGGATGCTACATTTAGCCCCCACTTTAGCGGGAGTATAAGCGTACGCCCATACTTCCGGTAAAGTACAAGGAAACAACATTGAAAGACTTTCACCACGTCAAGAAGGCAAGATATGCCAAGCCCCCAGTGGACTAAGGATCTTACAACTTTGATTGACAAAGTGAAAGGGAAGATCACGAGGGAGAACCATGACTGTCAGTAGTAAGCTTCCCTCACTATGAGTCATGCCAGAAAGATATCAAAAATTTTCAAGGCAAAGCTAAATTTGTCAAGAAATTTTCAAGTATCTTGAAGAGATATGAACGGGGTGTATGCCCCCCTACGTTAAAGCGATCGCACACGCCTCATCGGGGGTGATTGCTTTAAGGTAGTGATACATATAGGAAATGAGAAGGAAAGGAGCACGTTATCACAAGGATTTAGCCCCCAAGTGTGAGATAAGCCCAAGGATAATAGATACAAAACACAAAGCACAAGGTGACTTCGCTTTCCTTGGGGTCAGTATGCTGTATGATAATTCATGTATATCATATGTATGTATGCATAATTGTTCTTCATTCCCCAATCAAGGAAGGTCGCCTAGAAGAAGGGAACACATGTGTCTTTTGAGTCAACATGAGAGAGACCAAAAGAGGTCGCAATGCTTTGCATCGTCCTCAAGCAGACAACACTAAGGACAACCAATAGAAGAATGAGAATAACACATAGAAGAAGTAACAAAAGATCAAGAGAGGAGGAGAGAGTCCGCTATGCTAATGAAACTAGTCTAGCACGTCATCTACCCCCCGATCTTGCTGATCAATATTTCGGGAAGGCAGGAAACACGCTAGAGGAGGAACATCCAACACAGCAGATGGAGCTATCACAAGATCCAAGCAAGGGCTATGTTCATGTTCCAGGCCACGTTGTTCTTGTCTAGGAGCTAGGATAAGTGCTTTAGAAAATTCGTTAGATAAATGGTTATCAACATCAACATATTCATATTCACTATCAGAATGAAAAGAAGTAACATTTTCATCATGAATAACATTTTCATCTATATCATCATCAAGATTTATAAAAATAGGATCTTTAACTCGCACAGGATCAAGACCATCATGCATCTTATGTTTAGGAGATTTTGGCTCAATTTCCAGCTAAGGAGAAAATGGAATAATGCTAGCTGAAGGTGTTTTTGGGGATTGCAAAGTTTGAGAAGCAGCTGCCTGAGCTCTAAGACGACGCTTTCGTCGGCGTTCACGTGTAGAACGATTTCGTCTAGTCTTAGTAGGAAGTTGAGAAGATTGAGGAGGAGGAATATTCTCATCCTTATCACTTGGGTGTTTGGGTTGTGGTCTCTTAGGTTGGATAATAGGAGAAGAGGAAGGTCTCTTCTCTCTATAAGAGGAAGGAGGAGGAACTGCTCCATATAAAGGAAGAATATTTGGTTTAGGAAGGAGACCAAGTCCATCATGACGAGGAGGTATAGGTCTACTTTTAGAAAGTTTATTAGGCATAGACATAATCACATCCATAGGGATGGGTTGGGAATCTTCTTGAGGAAAGACATTAGTTTTATCTTTCAAAGGAAGAACTTCCTTCTCAAGAATGATAGGAATATCAAGTTTGGGTGTTCTAGGTTCACTTAGAGATAGGATCATATCTTTTTTCCACTTTTGATAAGATTTGAAAAGATGATCACTTCGCAGTGGAAGAGATTGGAATTGTTTAGACCAGAAATAATCAATAGGAACGCTAGAAGTTCTTTCAGCTGGTTTAAAGAGACTATGATTGACAGTAACAACTTCACCATTATGGGGAAATTTCAAACACTTGTGAATAGGAGAAGCAATAGCTTTCATGGAAGATAGCCAAGGATAGCCTAGCTTCACATGAAATTGTTCGGATGATGGAATAATAGCAAAGTCCACATCAAGGGGTTTGTTATGGACCTCAATAGGTAATGTAATAGAACCAATTGCAGGAGAAGAAAATGCATCAAATAGTTTCACAACCACATTTGTTTTGTCATAGATCACTTGATTCAATTGCAAAGTAAAAAGAAATTCTTCAGTAATGATATTAACCATGCAAGAAGGATCAATAAGCACTCCACGGCAAGGTGTATTCTTGACTTTTGCAACTATATATAAAGGACCATCAGGTGCCTTGATAGTTTCACTGGAATCAAATGTGATGGAAGGTTCTTTAGGGATTTTCTGCTACTCTACAAAGTTAATCACATTCGGAGTCATAGACACAAGATCATCAGGTGAGACAGAGGAATCATTAGTATCAATCACATTAGAGGTATGAGAAGGTAACGGATCAGTAAAAATCTTGAGATTTTGGTTAGGAGGAGCTACAGATGTATTGCCTTTATCATTCACACCAGAAACAGAGATAGTATTATTATCAATCAAATCTTGAATTTTACCCTTTAAAGCAAAACATTTTTCAGTATCATGCCCAGGTTGACGATGAAATTGACAAAAAGATTTGTTATCAAAATAGGGTGAATTAATCTTTGCAGGATCTATTTGCCTTATAGGAGGAAGAGTAAGCACATTTTGTTCCAATAACTTATTCATAATACTATGCAATGATTCATTCAAAGGCGTAAACTTTCTTTCTTTCTTGAAAAACTTAGAAATAGGAGGCACACCTGATGTTGCATTCACATTGTTGTTGATGATATTTTCATTGAATTTAATGGACTCTCTGTTCGGTTTAAACTTCCCAAATGGTTGTTGACTACTATCACCCTTATCACTCAGAGCCATAGGATTTGCTTGTTCCATTTGACTCACAGTCAGTTGATAATTGTGAAGAGTTGCACACAACTGTTGGAAAGAAGTAAACTCAGAAAACATAAGTTTTTCTCTAATATCTTTTTGTAAATTAGAAATAAAGATTCTTTGAATATCATTGTCAGGTACTGGAAAAGAAATTTGAGCATACAAATGCTTATATCTACCAATAAAATCAGTCACTTTTTCTTTAACACCTTGTTTACAATGCATTAAATCAATCAAAGTAACTTTAGGACTTATATTGTTTTGAAATTATTGAATAAAAGCATTTGCAAGTTGTTGGAAAGAAGTAATAGAATAGGAAGGCAACGAGCAATACCATTGCAGAGCCTTGTCTCTTAATGTTCTAGTAAATAGTTTTGCAAGCAATCTTTGGTCATGAGCAAAATCAGTACATATTGTTTGAAAAGTCTTAACATGTGTTAGAGGATCACCTTTACCATTATAAAGCTCCAATTGTGGGAGTTCAACATGCTTAGGGGGAATAGCTCGAACAATGTCAAGAGAAAGTGGGCTCGCAACATCAAATGTGGTCACACTAAACTTAGATTGATTCATAGAGGCAATTTGTTGCTGTAAAGAAGAGACAGTTTGTGCAAGATTGTTAATGGTTGCTTCAGTCGAAGAATTCATATTAGACGTGTTAGATTGAGATGGAGGTATTATGTTATTGAAAGAAGGTATTGATTGAGAGTAAGGTGGCGGGACACTATGATAGTTAGTCATAGGAGATGATTGGAAAGGAGGAACACTACAAGGAGGAATGGAATGGTTAAATGAATTGCCCCCTTACGTCATGTTCATTTGTGGAGATGTAATAGGAACACTTATTGAAGGAATGAATGAAGAAGTCAGATTGAATAAAGGAAGAGGGTTAATTGAAGAAGAAGGATTGCCCCCATGACTGGTGATCATAGGTGGAATGTCTTGTATTGAAGTAGTCATTATGTTTGATGTGAAAGTACGTATACTAGCAATAGAAGTTGTCAAAGGAATAGAATGATTGACTTGAGTAGGAGGTTGTGTATAACCCAAAGTTTCAGCACAACTCTTCATAGGCATCACATTCGAATCCACAATGTGTGCAATACTACGCAAAATATCAATTCCATTCTTATCATTTTGAACCATACGTTTTAGACCCTCAATTAAGGGAAGAGCTTGACTATCGGGGTATTCTTGAGACATCCATTTTCGAAAATCATCAAATTGGTTATCCAATTTCGAAAGTTGGTCTACAGAAACCTCATGGAGAGCTTCTTCATCGTTAGGAGGATTAGAGGAATTACTCGTGTCCTCGTTAAATAGGCCATTCAAATTAGGTTCCATCTCCTTAGTAATTAAACCTTGGAAATACTTAATTCTAAGGCTTCGCCTAACAGGAATAGTGTAAGTAGGGCTTATTGTTGTAAAACTCATGCACTAAAGAGAGAGAGAAGATTTTGAATCTTAGAGGTAGCAAATTTCAGTAAAATCAGCCAATCTCCTAGATTTAAGCTGTTAAATGCAATCAGGGCAATCTCCCGAAATTTCGAAAAAAATGTCCGGGACCGTGGCGAACGGAGTGCACACGGTCCTCGCAACTTTTTTCAAAATTTTCAGGGATGAAAGTTATGATGATTTTAAAGCTAACCTGAAAAAATTGAGTGATTTTACGATCTGTAGATAGGTCAAATTAAAGTTGCAATCTCAAAATTGAACCCTACCAAGATTGTCGAAAAATGCAAAATTTGAATTTTGAAAAAGAGAGGGAAACTGAAATTTTGAATTTTATGATTTTAGAGGGAATACCAAAAGCAATGCAAGCTTTGAAATTTAAAAGTTGACTCAATTTCATGCAAAATTCAATTTTGAAAGTGGAAATCAAGGTTGTTGCAATTAAACATTTAATTTCAAAAGTCACAATTTGCAAAAAATTGAATAAAGCACTGAAATTTCGAATGAATGTCAACACACTTTTCAAATTTAGGATAGTAAGAAACACAATTTTGACATGAATTTCAATTTCAACAATTTTTGAATGATTAGAAGCCTCAATCCAAGCAATCACTAGACCAACTTTGACTTTAATTTTGAAAGTGTTAGAATTGATAAAATCAGCCAAGATTCTGGATTTTAGCAGAAAAACACAGTAAGATCTAACTCCCGAAATTTCGAAAAAAATGTCGGGGACGATGGCGCTCGGGGTGCACACGGTCCTCGCAACTTTTTTCCAAATTTTCAGGGATGAGAGATATTATGATTTTGTTGCGGAATCCAAAGTTGCAGCCGATTTGGAGGTGTTTTAATCAGTGAAATCATCAGTCAAAGGCTGAATCAAGAGGGTTTTAAAAATTAGGGTTTTGACACTTAACCACTTAATTTTCAAAATTAGAGCACAGATATGATTTGATAATTTGCAGTAGAAGGGTAGATCTGAAACAAGCATTAACAATTAAACATTTCGCAAGCTCAATTATTAAAAAGAAAATTTAGGGTTTTGTGCAATTAACCTCTAAAATTTGCAAAAGATCAAACATGGAAATGTAATTAAGGGAGTAAATTTTTCAGATCTAACCATGAATAATCAAAATTAGAATGTTCACGTCGGGTTCACCAAAATGTAAAGCAGAAAATCGAACCCTAGGTGTTCTCCCCTACTTCAAGGAGAAAGGGGGTCACTAGGATTGACGGTTTTCACTTAGGAGGGACTTTACATTCAAAAGAGGGGTTGAAACCCACAAGATCCAATCCCACACAATGCAAGACTGGATTCTAAATGAGTTTCAAGGGTTGAGACATCAAGGATACCCTCTTTTGTAAAGAATGTAGATAGAAAGACTGAACTAGGAATGCATGCAAAGTAAGAAAGATTCACTTATAAACAGAGATAGGGATACGGGATGAGGCTGTGGACCTGGAATTAGCAGTAAAATGTCGAGATGATGCTGTTCTGCAAATTCGAGCAAAAGTTGATGGGACGATGGCACCCGGTGTGCACACGGTCCTCAGAAAAATCTGCGAAATGAAGGGGGATCTGTTCGTCTCTGCACAAGGGTTCCAGATCTTCAATTACAGTCGCGTACCTGCAACCTACACACAGAAAAGAGAGGACGATTGGGGGGTTAGGGATTAGGGGTTTGCCTTTAGGTCAAACCCCAGTTTTGGAATTAACCAAGAAATGAGAATGTTGTAAATGTAAATGTTTGTAATGTAAACAAGTACTAATACCTTGTTGTAAGAATGTTTGTATTCTTACATGCGAAGGTGTAATGAATGTTGTATTTTGTATGTTGTAAGTGATCTCCTCTTCAATGGTTGAATCCTTGTCTTGAATGCAACACTTAGCCTTGAATGGAGACTTAGAATGCTCAATTGCTTGAAGGAATGCTTGAATGCTTGAATGTTTGAATGTTTGAATATCGCTTCTGCCTCTTGCTTGCATATGTCTTCCTTTTTCTTACCTCCCCAAATGGGAGGGGAAATGTAGTTTATATACTTGTCAATTAGGGCTGATAGACTGATTTTTCCGACCTTAGGCCGACCTAGAAACAATATTTTCCAATTTGCAAACTTAAAGACTCGATGCCCAAAAGAGACCGGGCCCAAAATAGGGCCAGGGACCAGGGCACTGGGCGCCATGGTCCTGGGGGACCAGGGCGCTGGGCGCCCTAGTCCTAAAGGACCAGGGTGCTGGGCGCCATGGTCCCACCTCTCGGGACAACAGGGTGCAAGGAGGATCAGGCCAGGGTGCTGAAAAATGTAGTTTTTGGTGTCGTAAACAGGTTTCGGGGTCTCCATTCAGGTTCAACGTTGCACCGCCATCGTGAAGACCCAAATCCAATCGAAATTGCAAGTGTTGCAATTTTAGGAGGCTACAATGGAATGTAGTGCATTTTCAAGAAAATGATATGCAATGCGTAAAGTAAAATCTATACTAACCTAGCCCTTAGATGTAGTATCGTTTAAGGTGCATGTTGTTCATAGGATCAGGAATTTTTGTGTAGGTAGTTCATTGGTCTTTGTTTGAAGAGTCAGATAAAGATGTCTTTTCCAATAGGATATAAGGACTCAGATAAGTGCACATGTTTGACATCTCCAATGTTGATTTCCTTAGTTTTGGGATTTTATGGATCATTAGAGGGAAATCCAGCTTTGACACCCATGAATTCAGCTATAGCCTTATCATTTTTAAAGCAATCCAACTGTGGTAGATACTCTTGCCCCCAATTTATCAAGTGTAGGTGTATGAGGAAAATAGATTTTGGTTCCAATGTTGTGACCACATTGGCATGTGAAAATGGCACAAATACAATCATTGATAAATTGTTCTCTGTAGTATTGGGATCATGAGGGGGACTAGGAGAAATGGTAAGTTCATTTGAGAGGGAATCTTTTGAAGAACATGGAGGATTATGACATGGAGATGAGGGGATGGAGGGATCTTGATCAGGATTTGGAGAAATAATGGGATCTTGCTTAGGACATGAAGGTGAAGGAATACTTTGATCTTGACTTGGAAAGGGATTATTAGGAAGGATGGAAGGGATGTCCTGATCTAGATTAGGAGGTGGATGTTGGATAGGACTTGACAGGACACTCTGTTCTTGAGATAAAAGGGTATCATTATGAATGGGATAGAAAAGAGCGAGGGGATCATCATAAGTTTCTTGGTCGGCGGGATCTTGATAAAAAATTGGGCTAGATGAAAGAGTTTGTTCTTGGTCTTTATTTGTTTCAGGACTCATTTCTTCTAATTTTGGATCATCCTCTCGACACGGGGAAGGAGTTTGGATATGCATGAGAGATTTTTGGAAGGTTTCAACACTTTGGCCTGATGAGAAAGGATTTTGAATGAGACTCTTTGAAGCGGGTTTTCTTGGAAATGTAATATATGATGGCATTGTATCTTGAATTTCTAAAGCATGTGAAGGACTAGTATTATGACTTGGATTAGATTGGATTTGTATTATGGATAGCCCTTGGGAGGTTGTGTTATTGGATAAAGATGGTGTGGACTACTCTTGTGTGACTTCAGGGTATGAGGAAATGGCAGAAGATATGGATGCTACTTGAGGTGCAAAGTCTTGATGGGAAGAGGCATTGCTAAACATGGGCAGATGACCTTGTTGCATGATAGGTGACACATTGACCATGTTCAATTGATGTCCAAAGGGTGACATGTTTGTAAATACACTTGCATTTGTTTGGGACACCCTTGGTGGTGTATTTGAACACATAGGAGGATATTCACAGACTTGCGATGTGATTGAAGGCAAAATTGACTATGTAATTGTGTGTGACCTTGGTAGTGGTTGACTTGTTTGCACAATTTGTGGTGATGAGAGTTGTGTTGTTTGTTGTATTGGTTGTTGGACTTGCATCGTTGGATGTGTTTGTTGTTGATATTGGTTTCTCATGTTTATTTGTGTAAGAATAGTTGGTATGTCTGATTTCATAATAAGAGCTTGCACATCAATTGGCTCTAAGTTCATATTGGGATATCCAAATTTTTGAAATAGTTTTTGTATACACCTAAAAATGGTCTAAAGATAGTTAATTAAATACGCAATTATTTGATTAATTCCCCTTCCCAATTAATTTAATTCACAAGCAATTTAATTAATTTCCCTATTCATCTACTAGTAAATAAATCTAAATGATTCATTTATATAGTTCATCTCACATCCCCCTTTGATTAATTAATTCTAAATTAATTAATGTCTCCTCATATTAATCAATTCTTCTAATCCCTAATTAAGATTAACAAACTCAAGTTTGTTGAGATTAATTGTTATTTTCCAATTATTTGAATTTCTAAATTCAAATGAGCACATGGCTCCTAACTTTTAACCACCTAACCTAACCATCTCCTAACTTAACCCATTCAATCTAATCTTGGGTCTAACTAACCCTATCTTATCTTGCACATTCTAACCTCCTTATCCTAACCTCCCATGGTGTGGATATTCTCTCCTTGAGACACATGGCACTTTTACCACATGTCTCCTCCCTTGGACACTTGCCCTCTCATGAGAAAGGCTCCTTGACACTTGTCACCAAAGAGATGACAAGTGTCCCTTCCTCCAACCTCTTCTCCAACTTCATCAATCTTGGCCCTTGATATCTTCAGATCAAATCTGGACCGTCAATTCCTGCAACCTCAGCTTTGGCCTTGGAATTCCTATAAATATCCCTCATTTTGGAGCAATATGGATCCCATCTCATATCAATTTAGGCATCATTACTATAGGAAATTTGCATTTCAATTATCTAGTAATTAGATTTTGGATTAATCATAGCATGTTAATCTAGGTTCTCAAATCATGCATTTCATATCATCTCCATAGTCAATCATGATCAAATAGTTACTCAACTCTCGAGTTGTCATTTTGGAGGTCATTGCTCTATTGAGAGGCCATCAATCCAACACCTTCAAGGTCCTCAAGAATAGAGGAAAATGGGACATTTCAAGGAAGGCTTGTGGTTTGCATTTCTAATCTAGTTTTCAATTAAGCTTTTCAATTTCATATTATATTGTCTCATTATATGTTTATGCCTCTTATACTAACAACATTTTTAGCATCACAATTTTAACATTTGGGATCTACTCTCTTCACTTTTTTTAACATTTTGTTCCAAGATCTCTATTTCGCGAGCTAGTTTCTCTTCAAGTGATGGAGAAATAGGTATGACACTTGTTTGTTCCTGATAAGTTTGATGCACGTTTTGGGACATGTATATGTTGGATTGAGATAAAAATATTGTTTGGTTGCAATGACATGGTCCCACGAAAGTTAGAAGTTTGATAAGGGTAATGTTGTCTCCTAGAATTTTGAGAGCTTGTTTCAACCATTGCACTATATGCCATTTTTTTGGATTTTTAAAGTTTAGGGATGAAATGCAATGCAACTAAGGGATGAAAGTACAACCCTATTTTTTGGGATTTTGAGAATTTTGAAAATGGACAAATGCAACTGAGGATGACAAATGCAACCTATGTTTTTGAATTTTTTGACAAATTGGATTAAGGAATGGCAAGATGAAATCCTAAAGAATGACAATGCAAATTTGGACTTGAATTAGGGAACAACCTAATTTTGAATTTAATACAAAATGGAGATAATGATTTGACCCTATTTCTTATGAGGATGAAGACTATGCAAGGACTAAAAACTGGGATTATGACGATTGTGCAAGGACGTATGCAAAGATTAAGACGACTCTGCAAGGAGTTATGTGAAGATTATGACGACTGTGCAAGGACTATATGCAAAAATTATGATGACTATGCAAGGAGCTATGTGAAGATTATGACGATGTATAGGGGAACTTTATGAGGACACAAATGAAGACTATGCAAGGACTTATGCAAAGTAAGGATGTAAATGGGGATGATGATGAGGACGATAATGAGGACTATAATAAGGATGGTAATGAGGACTATGATGAGGACGGTAATGATGACTATGATGAGGACTATGCAAGGACTAAGAACCCTAAGAACGATTATGATTACAAGTATGTGAAATTTTGGACTTTGTTGGATTTGTCAAATGTTTCAAGGTAGACTCTGTTTCAAATAACTTTGTTTGTAAGACAAGTCTATTTTTTTAATCTTGAGAACATTATCTAAACATAAGTATAGCTGAATGAACTGTGTTCTGACAAACTCCAAGAATTCAGAGATACGCAAGGTAGGACCTGAAATAGCCCAAATATTGTCTCAATATTGGTTTAGCACAACAATACACATAAAAAAATAGAAGACAATCTTAGGATAGAAAGTGGAAATCATTTAATGGGGCCCCCGCAACACAATACTTAAACAAGCGAACAAATAGGGAGTCTAGTAGCACTGGCTCCACTCCATGACACACACTTCTCGGGCATGCCAGTCTCTCTTACCCCAAAGATTTGAAGATCTTATCACTAAGGATTTTCTATCTCATCATACAAGGTACATAGAGGGTATCTATGGGGTACGATCCGCACACCCGGAACCAATAAACGTGGGATTTGGGCTACTAACTTGGTTCTTATTGTAAGTTTCAAGGGGTCGCGATCCAACAATGAATTCTCAGAGCAAGTCACTTAAGGATTTAGTTAAGCTTATCGGTGCAATGAAGGTCCCCACATATGTTGAATTCACTCAACACTCTAGCTGCCTAACCAGTATGTTTATATAGTGGCTCAAAAAACCCACTCGAGAGTATGCTGGGAGAGATGATATCCCCAATGCATCCCAATTCAAAGTACCTCGATGGGGTGATGAAATCTCTAGTCAAAGATACCCCTCACTACTAAAAATAAAAAATTGAGTGTCGTTAACACTTTTCTCTTGCACCCAGGTCCATGAAAGGCAATGGAGAGGATAATGTGTGTTAACAGTAGGACCACTCCAAATAGAGAGAAAGTGCTCGAGATTCCTTCCTTAAGATATAGCAATGTGTGATTTATTCTATTCATAAGCTTGATTCACGTTCATTTTAAAGCCCAAACTAAGGTGTGAGATACGCATGTGCATGTCTATTTTAAAACACCAAATTGAAGTGTGAGATCATGCATGTCAATTTTTAAACCTAAGATCAATTTTAAGCACCAAGCTAAAGTGTAAAAGCATGCATGCCAATTTTAACCAGATTTGTTTTAAGCACCAAGCTGAAGTGTGAAATCATGCATGTCAATTTTAACCAGATTTGTTTTAAGCACCAAGTTGAAGTGTAAAAGCATGCATGTCAATTTTAACCAGATTTGTTTTAAGCACCAAGCTGAAGTGTGAAAGTATGCCTATCAATTTTAACCAGATTTGTTTTAAGCACCAAGCTAAAGTGTGAAAGCATGCATGTCAATTTTAACCAGATTTGTTTTAAGTACCAAACTGAAGTGTGAAAGCATGCATGACAATTTTAACCAGATTTGTTTTAAGCAGCAAGCTGATGTGTGAAAGCATGCATGTCAATTTTAACCGGATTTATTTTAAGCACCAAGTTGAAGTGTGAAAGCATGCATGTTAATATCAACCAGATTCGTTTTAAACACCAAGTTGAAGTGTGAAAGCATGCATGTCAATTTTAACCCAAAATCCAAAAGTAATTTAACCCTAAAGGATCCTGCAATCAAACTGTTAGTAATTTCCAAAATAATCTGGGATGATCAAGCATTCTCTGTAATTTCACCACATGCTGCAAACAGTGAATCAGTAACTAGAAAACACACAGAAAAACCAGAAAATAGAAAGCCAAACTACCTATTGAATGAATGTGTGATTCTAATAGAGTGAATGTGTAATGATGTCTATGAGATTGCGTTATGATGACTGATCGAATGCATGAAACTGTCAAAGTGAATGCGTGACTAGATAAACAAACAATTTTAAAAAAATAATCTTAAAAAGCCTAAACTTCACTAGAAACTTGCAAAACAGTCTGTGAGGCTCTAGTCAGATCTCTCATCAACCATTCTATATTAAGAAATTCATATTTCACTCTGTATGATAGAACTAGGATGTTGTATCTATCAATAGTTGGTTGGTCCTCTAGGTCTTGTATCTTTTTTTCTACCTTTAGAATTCTCTGATAACATCTGGCTTGCCTCCTTTGTTCTGTTGTTCTTCGAGCACCTGAAATCTTAAATTATACCTTATGTGTCATAGGATGTTATATTGAAAGCATCATATAAGGATAAAAAATCTTCAGATTTACAAAAATTAATACATAATTTAGACAAAACAGAGGATTTAAAAATAGGAAAATGAGAGTGTCTTCTATAGGAGCGATGGCGTGTCTGCGGAGGTTCTCGAGCGACCGAGCTAGGGTTTTGAGGCCCTAGCTCGTGAGTGCTCTGGTTGCAAGTGCGGTGGGGTAGGGTGGTGCAGGGCGTTGGGGGAGTGTAGCGACTACGGGGGTGGTGCTAGGCTCAGCTGTGGGTGTGGGGGGAGCAGCAGGGGTTGGTGGGCGGGGTTTTGGCTGAGCGGGGGAGGGGCTTGGGCTGCACAGGGGTGGGGTTGTGGCTGCATGGGGGTTAGGTTTAGGCTGTGCGAGGGTGGGGTTCTAGCTTGCTACATCCTGTGGGTTTCCTGGGGGTGTCGTTTGATCTATTTTTATGGTCGAATTTCAATGGGGTGGTGCCTTGGGTGCCGCACCTCCTTGAGTGGCCCCTTTGCGGTGTGGGTTCTTGGCCCTAGTGTTCTATTTTTTTGGTGCTCTGATGTCGAGTCTCGAAGGTGAGGCCTTGCAAGCCGCGCCAGTTTTGGATTTCCATGTTGTGGTGGGCTCAAAACCCCCACTTCAGAGTATGAAGACTTTTAACAATAACCTCTTCTCTTCAGATTCTGGGCTTGGGAGTGTTGTCGGCTCTCGCATTATGAAGATTAATGGTTGTCGAGAGAGATGCAGTGAGAGGCCGAAATTGGTCATTCCTCTGGAGATGATAGCTGAAGACATTGAATATTTTTCAAAACACTCCCTATACTGCAAGTTTTTGGGAATGAGGGTGTCCTTGCAGTTTTTGGAAAACTGGGCGTAGAGGTCTTGGGCACCGGAAGGGAAAATGGAGATTATTTTGTTGGCGAATAACTACTTCATGGTCACTTTCAATTGCATGGAGGATTGCCATAGGGTATTTGAAGGCGGGCCGTATTTTTACAACCAAGTGGGTTTGTTCATCAAACCCTGACATGCAGGGTTTAATCCTTCGGAGGAGCTCCCAAAAAGGGTTCCAGTGTGGGTTCAGCTTCCACGTTTTCTGATGGAATGCTGTCGAGAGGACATGCTATGGATGTTGGCTGCTCTGTTAGGGAGGCCAGTGGGATCTTCAACGCAAACCCTAGGGAGAAAGGTAATGACCTTCATGCGCATTCGTGTTGAAATTGATCTTAGTAAACCATTGCCAGATGCTATAGATATGTGTGCAGGTTCTTATTCTTGGACTTAGCAGTTAGATTATGAGACTCTTCCTTTTCGGTGTCATTTGTGTCATGAGTATGGTCATTTACAGCGTAAATTTCCTAGATATAAATCGGTGGTGCACCAATCTCAGCAGTCAGACCCGAGTCCAGATAGGGCTGAGAAAGGGAAAGCTGCCATGTCAGTTGAGGTTCAGGGTACCGATGATTATGTTGCAGTTAAGACAAATAACAAGAACCGAGGACAAAAGAGGCCCTTACAGGAGAGACAGGGGGAGGATTCCTTCAATAGATTCGAGGTCCTAGATGATTTTAGCCACCAGGAAGTTAATCTGGGGTTTATCCCTCTGGATCAAGGTGCATCAGGGGGGGCACCAGAAAGTGTAATTGAGGACTCTACCCAGGCCCTGCTTGTGGTTGGAAGCCAAAAGATGGAGATGGATCAACCAGTAGGGGTTCAGTTGGGACCCACTCCTGGTTTGGAGGAGAATATGGTTGAGGGGAAGGGTTCTCCATTAGCTTTGAAATTGGACTCGGCTGGGGTGAAAAGTAATATGTCCTCCGCCCTCCTGGGTCTGCATCATAAAGATATTAAGAAAAGTGCTTCAGAGAAGAGCTCAAAGGTTGGCAGAAAAAAGGATCTGGATAAGATCAAAATGATGGGGGAGAACCTGGTTGAGTCAGGGTCAATAAAGACTTTGGATTCACATTTTTCCAATCCCCCTAAATGATTGTGCTTTCATGGAATGTGAGGGGCTTGAATATTGGCCCTAGACAAAAAGCTGTTTGGGATTTGATTAGGAATCATTCACTAGATGTCCTATTTTTACAAGAAACTAAAATCTTAGTGGAGAGTATGATGAGTCTAGTGGCAAAGATGTGGGGGAGAGGTGAGTGTCAGTGTGTTGGGGCAGCTGGATCCTTCAGAGGGGTGGCTTGTCTTTGGAACCCTTCAAGATTTCGCCCGGTCTGGTGGGTTGCATCCAAATCTTCTTTATCTGGGGTCCTCTCTAGTCTTGAGACTGGGGAACCCATCTTGTTTTCTAACATCTATGCCCCTACAGATTTTTCAGGGTAAGCAAAACCTATGGTCCCATATCTCTTGTATGCGAAGGCTTGCCCCTTTTCATCCTTGGATTATGGCTGGCGACTTCAATGCCATCCTTGAGTTGAGTGAGAAGAAAGGGGGTGTCATGCGATTGGAACCTTCTTCTGTCTTGTTCTAGGATAATATATCCTTGTTGCAATTGGTTGACATTAAGCCTAGCAATGGTTTGTTCACTTGGAACAATAGGAGGATGAGAGAGTATTGGATTGCAGAGAGGCTGGACCGTTTCCTGGTCTCTAGTTTCTGGATTGGTGGAGGGTGGTCCACTAGTTCCGAGATTCTCGACTAGAGAGGGTCAGATCATTGGCCCATCAAGTTGGTTTCTTCTTCGGCTTGGGTAGCTCACTCTCCTTCTTTCAAATTTTAACTTATGTGGCTTCGGGATCCTTCCCTACAGGCCCTTGTTGCGGAGTGGTGGAGGAGGAGGAAGCCACCCTTTGGCACTGCCATGTACTCTTTTGCCAAGCAACTTCAATTTATTAAGTATCAGCTTAAGCAATGGAACCACCAGGGCTTCGGGAATATTTTTCATGTGAAGAGTGCTGCTCAATTGGTGTTGAATGGGATCACCAGCGAAATCAGAGAGCAAGGCCTGTCTGAGGAGATGCTTAGGGACAACGTAAGGGTTGTCAAGGTGGTCGAGGAATGGGAGCTTTGAGAAGAAATATACTAGAAGCAGAGAGCTCGTATTGATTGGCTGAAGGAGGGGGACAAGAACACAACTTTCTTCTTCAACTCAGTAAAAGCCAGAAGACATGGTAACTCTATCCCTATTTTGGTCAATGCTAGAGGTGAGCAGTGTTTATCCTTGCAGGAGATCTCTAGGGAGTCGTTACAGTTCTTTTAGGCCCAATTTAGCGGGGACCCCCCAGGGGATTCGGTGGCAGAGAATCAGGTTCTGGATTGCATTCCATCTCTGGTCACAGGGGAGATGAATGAGCAGCTTTTGTGTCCTATTTTATTGGATGAGCTGGAAAGGATTGTCTTTCACATGAGGAAAGGAAAAGCTCCTGGTCCGGATGGGTTCCCAATGGAATTCTTTCAAGAGTTCTGGGATATTATCAAACTGGATTTATTGGATGTGGTCCAGGAGTCCTAGAGGAACAAGTAGATGCTTAGGGCGTTGAATGTGACCTTCATTGATCTTATCCCCAAGTGTGAAGGGGCCGATCGGTTAGGTCAGTTTCACCCGATCTCTCTCTGTAATGTGGTTTATAAGATCATCTCTAAGCTGATAGCGGATAGACTGAAGAAGTGCCTGGGGAATGTCATCTCTGAGGAGCAAAGTGGTTTTGTGGAAGGTCGCCAAATTCTGGATGGTGTGGTCATTGCTACAGAGACCATTCATTCTATGGCTTCATCCAAGGAAAAAGTTATGTTTATCAAGCTAGATATGGCTAAGGCGTACGATAGAGTCCGGTGGTCCTTCCTTCAGAAAATCCTTAGGGCCTTTGGTTTTGCTGGTGAGTGGGTCCAGTGGGTTATGAGTTGTGTTACGACTACTTCTTTCTCAATGCTTATTAATGGAGACCATACTGAGCTATTTGGGGCTTCCAGGGGTCTTCGCCAGGGGGACCCTCTCTCACCTTATTTATTCATTCTTTTGGTTGAGGGTTTAGGGAGGCTGATTAAGCAAAATGTGGGGTTGGGTACTATTTAGGGTTGGAGATGGGGTAATGACCTCCTGTCGTAGTCACATTTGCAGTTTGTGGATGACACGACCCTTATGGGGCTGGCTCGGGTTAGAGAAGCTACTAATTTGCGGAAGGCCTTGGATGTTGATCTTGAGGCCTCGAGCTAGTTGATCAATAAGGATAAATCTTCTATCATCTTCTTCAACACTCCTGAAACTATTCAAAGGATGATTGCTCTTATATTGAGATTCCAAGTTGGCTCCCTACCCTTGATCTACTTGGGTATTCCTATTTCTCCTGGTAAACCTCCTAGGGAGTCTTGGCAGGGAATTCTGGATAAATTTCGCACTAAAGTTGTTCACTGGACTCACAGATGGCTATCCTTTGCTGGGAGGGTTCAAGTGATTCAGTTGGTGGTTCAGGCTCTTCCAATCTATCGATGTATGCTTCATGTGGCTCCTAAGTGGTTCTTGAAGGGATTGGATTCACTGGCTAGGCAATTCTTATGGGCAGGCAATCTTTCCTCATCCAAGTGGAGTCTGGTTAATTGGAACTAGTGTGTAGCTCAAAGTAGTCGGGGGTCCTTGGTCTAAGGTAGTCTATTCTTTTTGGGGAAGCATTGGCTGCTAAATTGTATTGGAGGTGGTGTGTGGAATAGGATCATGGTTGGGCTAGGATTTTGGCCAACAAATATATGACGAGGATCGTGATGGAGGAAATCCCTAGGTTCCCTCTTGAGGCAAAGGGCTCTTCAATTTGGATCACTCTCAAGAGAGGGGCTGCTCTAATTAAGTCTGGGCTTTTTTGGATTTGTAGAAGGGGGGAAGAGGTCCTTTTTTGGATTGATTCTTGGGATGGTTATCCTCCCATCCTTGATCATTTCCCTCATCTTGGGAATCTGAGCCAAAGGTTTTTGGAGGCGGGTTGGTCAAGGGTGAGTGACTTTAAGACTTCTTATAGGTGTGGTAGGCTGGATTTGGAGTGGTGGAAAGCTCCTAATGAGTGGTTGATTGCTGGGTTGGAGGATGAGTGTGCAGAGTTGCAGGGCATTCTGGCGAGTAGACATTGCAGCTTCCTTAAGGGAAGGGATGGGCTTGCTTGGTCTCCAAATCCTAAGGGATTTTTTACGGTGGCTAGTGGATACTGGGAATTGTTGAACCGAGGTCTAGAGGAAGGGGAGGTGAACTGGTGGAAATAGGTGTGGAATAATGTTTCTTGGCCGAAGTGTAACTGCTTCGTTTGGACCTTGGCTTTGAATAAATGTCTAACCTGGGACAATATCCGCAAACGGGGATTCTTGGGGCCTTCTATTTGTGTTTTGTGTGGTAATGGGGAGGAAGATTCCTCACACTTGTTCTTCAGATATCCCTTCTCGATGCTTATTTGGCATTATTGGTGGGGGGTGTGGAAGCATTCATGTGTCCATGCAGACTCTCTGGTGGAGTTCTGGAGCAGTTTGGGCAGACCTCCTATTGTGTCCTCCTTCCTTCAGACTGTCTGGTATATAGGGCCCATCTTCATTATGTGGCAAATTTGGCTTGAAAGGAACAAAAGGATCTTTCGTGAGGTCAGATTGTTTGTTTAATCGATTTTTTATAGGATCATTGCCATGATCCGGGAGACTGTGGAAGCTAAATGTGAGGTGAACTTTCTGTTGAGTAGAGATGAGGCAGACATTGTGAGTAGGTTTGGCCTGCAAGAGCTGTCTCCGACCTCAGCTTGTGTCAGGAGAGGTAGAAGGGCTACAAAGAAGGTTCAAAGGGTGGGAAGGTGGATACGCCTGCGGGATGGGATTATCAAGATTAACACTGATGGCTCATCTAGGGGTAACCCTGGCCTAGCTGGTGTTGGGGGTGTTGGCAGGAATAGCAGGGGGGAGGTAGTTCTCCTCTTTTCTGTTCATAAAGGGAGGCACTCTAATAGTTTTATGGAGGGATTGGCAATTCTCTATGCCCTTGAACGGGCGTGGGAGCAGGGTCAAAGGAAGGTGATTTGTGAATCAGAATCACAAATTCTTGTTAACTTGTTGAATGAGTAGAAGGATAATGGGATACAGTGGCAGTTGGCAGGGATTGTTCGACAGATTCTCCATATTAGTTCATTAATGGAGCAGGTGTCCTTTATCCACATCTCTAGAGAATGGAATAGAGTAGTTGATTGTCTGGCTAAGTGGGCCTCGGAACATGGTAGTGATTGGAAGGTTGAAGGCTGGGAGCATCTTTCCAAGGATCAATCTCAGGAATTGCAAAAGATTTTTACTGAGGATATGGAGGGTTAGGTTGTTGGTTGTTGTGGGGTTGGCTTGATGGTTCTATCCTGGAGCCTGGGGCTCTGGTGCTCTTTGTAATTCTTGTTCTTGAGTTTCAATAAAGTTTCTACCCCTTTTATTCAAAAAAAAAAAAAGGAAAATGAAATAAATAGAATGCCTAAATATGAATGGCGAATGCGTGAAGGTATTAGCACGAATGCGTGACCCTGACAAGTCGAATGTGTAGTGTTGTCTATGCGATTGCTTGATGATGTTTGTACGATTGCATGATGTTTGATTCCACTTTTGAAATCCGTACAAAACCTGCAAAAAAATCTAAAATTTGTACGATCTGCAAAAATCACAAAGAAAATACGGAAGGTCAATTAGTTGTTGATTCGCGTTGGGTTCACCAAAATGTCGCATGTAAAATTCATCATTATTCAATTAGAAATAAAGGGAAATCACGAATCCCTATTTAACCAAAGAATCCTAAATAAACCAATGGAATAACACGAAGCAAAGTAATAAGAATATAAAATATTCAATTAAGACTCCCTATTCCATGACTACATATGGATTCCATTGTTCTTCTCTTCTTTGTTGTATGATGGCTATTAGATATTACGCTGCCAACCTGCAAATGACACAAAGACTTGAAGTTCATGATTGTATTGTGATCGTGATTGAATACTCAATTTATAGATTATTGGAGAGATTGATTGAGAAGTGGAACAAATTGATCAAGAGGTGGAACTCAGGTGAGCTCACATGCTAATTGATAGTTGAACTGTTGATTTGGAGGTGGAATAGAATAGATTGAATTGTTAATTGAGTTAACAGGTTGAGAAAAAAATTGATTGAAAGATAAAAAAGAGGAGGATAATTAGAGAATGATGTAATTAATCAATTAAAATATATTGAATAGTTAACTGATAGAAATAGAGTTTGAAAAGATAATTGAATTAATTAATTTAGCATGTGCTTGCACTTTGACTTTGATTTTTAATTTAATCTTTGCATGAGATTTAATTCAACTATTGAATTTACTTTAAATTCAATTTTGTTATTTGAATATATTTAGAACTTGACTTTGATTTCTATTTTGATTTTTGAAATCATGCACATGTATTTTGAAATTGGAAGGATTTGAATTAGAAGAATCAATGAAATTATATTAAATTAGAAGAATTTGGGGATTTGGAATTCAAATTAGAATTAGAAGAATTAATTAGACAATTAAATAATTTAAAGAAACGGTTTAATTATTTAGAAATTGAATTTAATTAAATAATAAAGATTATCTAGATTAAATGATTAAAATCACAATTAATTAAATAATTAATATTTAGAAAAGGGTAAATAAATGATTAATTGATTAGAAATAGAAATTTAAATAGAAATTTATTTAAATAATAAAGATTATTTAAATTGAAGGATTAATAACCACAATTAATTAAATAATAAATATTTAATTAACATTAGAAAATGGTTTAAATGATTAAATGATGATAGAATTGAATTTGAATAATTAGTAAGATTATAGAGGAAATATGCAATTAGAAGAATAAGATTAATTAACTTAATTAAAGAATTAAATAAATTTTTAATCAATTTAGACGAATAATTAGTAAATGATCAATGAGACATTTTTAGGTGTCTATAGGTATTTTGTCAATGATCAAGAGTTTTATGCTATAGTGCAGACATTATAGAAATAGAGGCATTATTTACTTCCAAACAAGTTTGTGCTTTACGTAAACCATCATTTTTTACAATTTATTAGCAGCCAAAGTAAGGTTACCAATGGCATATGAAGTAGGTGAAGTTCCTACAAGGTTACACCTTTGTTATCAAGCATTAAAATAGGAGTTCCAAGAAGGTAGTGGATGCCTTGACTTGAAAAGTAATATTATTAACTGAGATGAGGGCTAAAGTTGTTGGTTTTGATACCATAAAGAAATTGTACTAGGAAGATTTAGGTTTTAAGGATGCATGGACAATATATAAGGAGCCCAACCTACTAGCATAGATACGACACTATGGATGGACTATCATTTATAGAAAATAGTTTTCCATATCGTGACGATCAACCACAAAAAACTTAGTCAAGGAAAAAAATTGTGGTAGATTGATTAGACATTTTGGAGCTAATAGGACTTTAGTACAACCAAGTAAGAGGTATTATTGACTAAGTTTGAGAAGTGAACTCAGAAAATTTATGCAAGGATGTTGAATTTGTCAATATGCAAAAGGAGGGAGTCAAAATATTGGAGTATATCAACCATTACTCATCCTAGAGAGACTATGGGATGACATTAAAATGGATTTTGTGCTTGGGTTGCCAAGAACACAAAGAGTTAAGGACTCAATCTTCGAGGTAGTTGATAGATTCTTAAAAATGACTCATTTTATAGTTTATACAAAGGCCAATGATGCCACACATGTATCAAATTTATTCTTTATAAAGGTTGTTTGTCTAAATAGTTTACTAAAAATTATAGTTTCATATCATGACACCATGTTGGTAGGAAATTTTTGGAGGTACCTTTTGAAAAGGGGCATAGATTTGAAATTCAATATTGTGCATCATCCCCAAACTAATGGGTATACTGAACTTGTTAATTAGACTTTGGGAAATTTGTTAAGATGTGTTAATCCTAATCAATGGGACTTTTGGTATCGAACCAAGAAAAGATTGCATACAATGACTAAGTAAATAGAAGCACAAGTAAAACCTCATTTATAGTTGTTTAAAAGTACAACCCTGGTAGTGTTGTAGAAATAAGTAAACTTGTTGATGTCAAGGACCATGTGAGAGTGTTGAAGATGAGGAGTTTGCCAAGTATATTTGGGAGTTGCACCAAAAAGTAATGGAAAGATTTTATTAGAGTTACCAATAGTACCAAAATGTTGTGTTGCATCATGGATCCCATTTGATGTGGCAGATACATAGACCCCTTATTTAGGCTATAAACAATGAGTTAGAGGCAATAATAAACCCCAAGACTCAAATAACAGTGTCACACTTGTGATAGAGTAATAATGAAAGAAAATAAGTAATGCAAATAAATTAAAAAAATTGTGCACAAACCTTCATTGCTTAGGATGTGCCTCAAGATGAAGGATAATGGTATGTTGATGCTTCTTTTCTAGATGTTACTTAATTTGATAACATAAGGTTACTCTATGATTCGTAGATGAAATGACTCAGGCAATCTTTATTAAATAGATTTCTCTAAGGGAGAATGGAGGGATATGTTGAATGAATATGATAAATGGTTAATGATTCAGTTGTATGGATGAGACTGCTAGACTTTTGACAAGTGTTAGTAGAAGGAGTAAGATTCTTGATCAATAGAGAAGATTTGATCAAATTATGAGATGGAATTAGGTTAGAGAAACTATAAGATGATTAGATGATAAGGTGGAAGGACAAGCATACTCACACTTCTATAAGCATGAGAGTAAGGATGAGTCAAGAATAAGGGATGAGGTGGAGGCCAACGATGCTTTCAAGTTAATATGCTCACACGCATGACAAAGAAGTGGGATAAGTACACATGCAAGAAGATGGACAATCAAGATTTTGATCCTCTTTTCAATTGGATGGTTGAGATTAAAAGGATAATTTTTTTTGTTTGTTAGTGATGGTGTGGATTTTTAAATTAGAGGAAAATGCTAACGAGTGATTAATTATCCTAATCAATTAATTAATCATATATTAATTGATTGGTTAGAGGAACCGAAGCTAAGATTATTTAAGTTGATTTAATTAATTCACTCTAGAAGAATAAAGATTAATAATTGATAAAAAAAATTTAATTAAATAAATTATTATTTAATTAATTTATAAGAAATTATTTTGAAAAATTAGAAATAAATTTGAAATCCCTACACCACATATCTACTTCTATAATATGGATTTTGTCATTAATTTTAAAATATTATATTTTCTATTAAATATATGTCAAGGTATTCTCGTTAGATTTGGTTTAGAAATCCTTTGTTGGTGTGATGTATTACAGTATTTTAATTAAAAAATGTTACCTTAGATTTTTGCAGATCATATTTAGATGACTTTATTTGTTTCACATACACCATGGCAGTGAAGAATACAAAAGATAATTTCATGCATAACAAATGATGCATGGGAGTCACTTTTTTCCATAGATTTTAAATAGATTTATGTGAGTGTGGAACAAAATGATAAGATTGAAGATGTGATAAGTGCTAAAAATTTGAGAAAATGCATTTGAAATTAGATTTTAAAAGAAAGTAAAAAATATTCATTTAAAAGTTTTTTTTAATTATTAATTATTGATCTTTAATAAAATTGCAATGTTGTTGGTTAGTAAAATATTTTTAATAATATACTATCAATAATTGTGATTTCAAAGTTATTAGTATGTATTATGAGTATTTATAATTGAATGAAATATATTCTTTAGATCTAAAAAACAACAAATCATGTGATGCCACATCTGTCGACCAATAAATCATGACTTAGTGCACACCAACTAATCTAGCATTTTTTGAGAGCCTTTTTCAACACCTCAACAAAAAAATGGTCTAAAGATGAAGCTAAAAGAAAAGAATATGTGATGTGTCCAAAAAAAATGTAAATAGTGTGGAAGACCTTCATCATTAGTTCTAACAAGATAGTGCCAAGATCTTATCAAATTTTAGTTTTACTTATTAAACAAAACATACTTTAAAATAATTGAAGTGCTCAAACCAAATTAAATTACTAGCACCAACACCAAAAGGAGGTGCAATGGTTATGCTCATAGAGAACTATATGTAAGCTAATCTACTAGAGAGTAAAATTATATTAGTGCATTAAAAGATTTATTGTTTTTATTTAACGTATTTCTATACAAAGATATTTAAACCATGATGTATTAGAATGAGTTTTTTTTTTTGTTGATAAAAGTGGATATACCACTAAATTATATTAATATTTTTAAATTTTTTACATGGTGTCTGGTTCAATGAGCACTGGAGGGAACAAACTAATAAGAAAACCCTTCAGTATTGCTCCAAAAAACTTAAGGCCTACCTACCCAGTACAAAGAGGTCTCCTGGGTACAATCCAAAATACCCCATCCCATATTTCATAATCTTTCCATTAGATACAAAAGAAGCTGCCATAAAAGGCATACAAAAAGATATCAATAGTATAATCAACCTTTCTGCTCACTATGATGAATACCACAATAAGGGAAAATAAGAACAACAACCAATTACAACTTTAGAACAACCAAAAAAGAACATCCTCGAACCACCCCTGGCTACACAGAACAATTGTCCAAACCATTTATTAGTATGAGACACAAAAGAAGAAATGAAACCACTGTAAGTGAGCATGCCATAATGAGAACTGTGATCAAATAGAGAATAACCCAAATAAGAAGGAGAATAGGATGCTGGAATCCCAATGGAACCAAAATGAGGCCGAGCCAAAAGATCACCCATAAGAAGAACCAAACAAGAAAAAGAAAAACAAGAAACCACCGCATATACCATAACACCTCTAATTTCCAAGATCCAAAAGACAACCACCACCTTCCAAGCCTCAATAAAGTCATCTGCATGAAGTAGATTGCACTCCCACTCAAAATCCTCATCTTAGAACAAATGAGAAAGACAATCACCATAAGGAAAGAGACACGAAGAGGAAAAAATGGTAAGAACAGAGATATAGCAAACCCGTATATATCCCAAACCAAGTGAAAGAAGACATCATAACAGATAAAACTTGAAGCGAAGCACCAAATCTCATAGAAGCTGAGATAACCAACTCTCCTGATCATAATTACCAAGCCCATGATCCAAAGAAATGATCAACAATCAAGATAAAGAGCACACACATACATAATACCCAAAACCAATCACCCAAGATACAATCCATGATAATAAGCAATGCCAATGCACAGTAATGATTACAAAAGAACTGAATGGGAAAAAGAGTGCGATAAATCATCATATTCCAATAAGTAACTAGATAGACCCGATCCGACTGACAAAGGAATCATAAAAGAGACATATCGCACGGAGAAAACTCCATCACCACCACCATTCATAGTGAAAATACTTGACATGTATGGCATCAACAAAAGTGTTACCACGAGATAAACAAGTCGACAACACCCTCCCTAATATAATACATACAAGAACATCCAAGGCGAACAGGGTGAGTGATGAAAGTATCAGACCGCCAACTTACAAAGAGGACACCACCAATCCAAATGAATAAATAAATGGTCTAAGCTCAAATTACACACCTACAAGAACAAGAAAACACATGCCAAACCACTTCAAACTTGAGGGGCACCTCCAAGCCCATAAATCAATAGAATAAGCAAAAAATGTCAACCACACAAGACTAAAATAGAATGCTAATGCAAGAAGAGGGAATATACGTAGGGGAGACTTCCAAATATTCTAAGCCCTCAACTTCTGCCTTGTTAGCAAGAAAATCAACAATACAATTAATTTCCCTATAACAATGAGAGATAGTAAAGGAACTAAAGCACTTTAATTGAGCAAGAATTCGGTCTAAAAGGTATTGTAAGTGCCAGGAGACACATTTCTTATTGGAAATCGAATGAAAAACCAACACAGAATCCCCTTCAATGACAATATCCTTAATGTTCAGAGAAATAGCTAAATCCAGATCGAATGATAAAGCATGGAATTCTGCAGAATTGTTAGAACAAAAACCAATATATTTACAGGCAACTTTGAGAATTTTCGAATTATGATAAAAAAGGACAGCTCCAATCCTAGATTTGCCCGGATTGCCCTTGGCAGCCCCATAAAAAATTAATTTAAAAGAGAGTTGCAGAGGAGGGAACCATTTAGCAAGCCTATGCTTGACAACATAAGATAAACTTAATGATACAACCCCATGAGAGGGAATGACTCGAAGAGCCTCCCAATTCCATGTCACCCAGTTATCCCAGTGGGAAAAGGAACACAAATGATCCAAATTTTTATAAATATAAGAAAGCACCACTTCAAAAATGGAAGATTGAATCCTACCTATCACATCCACCAATGAAGCAGATTTATGTTTGAAAATCCTATAGTTCCTTTCAAGCCAGATACTCCAAATAACAATAGATGAAGCAACAATCCAAAGACATGAGTAAAACAAAGTCGAATACAACAAAGGCCAAGCCAAGAATTGAGATAATAAATTAGAACAATTAGCAGATGACCATCCAAGCTTACCAAACAATCAATACCAACAATCTGAAGCAAATGAAAAATGCAAAAACACATGATCCATAGATTCCATGAAGAAGCCACAAAACACACAAGGAAACACAGTTGTAATCCCAAGCCTATCTAATCTCATCCCTATAAGAACTCTATCTTGAACTGCTAGCCAAGCAAAGGAACCAGCTTTAGGAAGACAAGTCGAATGCCAAAAGAGCTGAGAAGGCCAAGAGGGGATAGAAGAGGAATGAGACAAATCCTTATATCCCTCCCTTACTGTATAAGAACCTGAAGCATTCTTAGTCCAGATCAAATCATCCTCCTTATCCTAAAAAACTAGCAATCTCTTCTCAAGCTCATGCATATAAGCATCTTTGATTTCTTGACCTATCAACACAGAATCAATGGATTTCCAACGAAAAAATAGGATAGGGACCTGAAACATCAACAAAACAATAATCAACAACAAACATGCCCCAATGATTTGTGAGGATATCAGATAAAGGGGACCAATCCCGAATGGAAGTCATGGTAGCATGGCCATTCCAAACTTCATCCCAAAATCGAGCCTTTCTCCCATTATGAATTACCCAAGAAAGGTGGGGAAGGATAACCAATATACAACTAGAAATAAAATTCCAAAAAGTTGACCCTTTTGGAAGAGATGAAGCTGTGAATAACTGCTCTCTAGGAGCCCCCCTCAAATACTTAGCAAACATAAGAGAGGCTCATTTACTCGAGGGGTCCTTATAAAGCTTCCAGACAAGTTTAGCCCCCAAAGCTTTATTTTGAGTAACTAAATCTCTGATACCCAAACCCCCTAACTCCTTAGGAGGACAAACCCTGTCCCAGACCAATAGAGGGATCTTCTTCTTGTCCCCAATATTTCCATTCCCAAGAAAGGATCTTAAAGACACCTTAAGCTCATGAACAACCTTGGGAGGAGTTTTCAAAATAGACATCAAATAAATAGGAATAGCACTAAGAACTGACTTGATCAGAAGAATCTTACTAGCTAAAGTAAGCCATTTATGATTCCAAGAAGAAATTCTGGAAGATACCACATGAACCACTTTGTCCCAAAACATTGTCTTATCCGATCCAAGAAAAAAGGGAATGCCTAAATACTTACAAGGAAAGGATCCCACCTCAAAACCCCAAAATTGAGTCAACCTACTCTATACTAAAGGGGAAACATTAAAAAAAAATACCTTAGATTTGAGACTATTAACTTTCTGCCCAGAAAAAGAAGAGTAGTCCACAATAATTTTCTTGATGACCCTAGCCTCTGCCAATGAGGTTGAACCAAACATAAGAGTATCATCTGCAAAAAGACAATGAGATTGGGAAATCGGATACCCATCTATCCTAATACCTTTCCAAAGGCCTGAAGATCTAACAACATAAATGGCCCTACTAAAAGCCTCAACTAAAAGAATAAACAGAAAGGGGGACCAAGGATCACCTTGCCTAACACCTCGAGACGAAGAGAAAAAGCTAGAAGGGGAACCATTAAGCAATACTAAAAAACGAGCAGAAGAGATGCAGGAAAAAACCTATTTAACCCAGCTATGAGCAAAACCAGAATGATTGAGAATAGAAACTAATGAATGCCAATCCACCCAATCATACGCTTTAAGCATATCAAGTTTAATAATCATAGCCGAAGTCTTTTGAAGTGAGATGGAATGTAGAATCTCATGTGCAACAATAACACCCTCTGAAGTTTCCCTCCCAGGAACAAAACCACCCCGATCAACAGAAACAATCCTAGGAATGAGTTTAGCCAACCTAACTGAAATTGCCTTAGTGATGATTTTATACAAGGTATTACATAAAGCAATAGGATGAAAATCAAAAAAAGAATTAGGATTGTCCACCTTAGGGATAATGGCAATAAGAGTTGTGTTAAGCTCCTTCAAAATAGTTCTATTACGCCTAGACTCCTCAAGAGCTAATAAGACATCATTCCCCACAAAATTCCAGCATTTTTGAAAAATAAAGCAGTGAACCCATTCGGCCCTGGAGCCTTCTCCGGAGACATGGAAAAGACCACCTCTCTTAACTCAAGATTGGTAAAAGGAGCCATGAGCATCTTATAGTATTCCTCCTTAACAAGTGGATGAATTTAATTAACAAAGCTACTATCTGAAACCAACGACTCAACAGAAAGCAAGGACTTAAAAAATCTAATAGCCTCTGAAGCAATATCACCTTCACGAGTCAGACAATTCCCATTAGAATCATGGATGCAAGATATTCTATTACATTGTCTCCTTAATTTAGTTGAGGAATGAAAAAACTTAGTATTCCTATCACCTTTTGATAACCACAAATCCCTAGATTTATGTCTCCAATAAGATTCCTCATGAGCCAATACTTCCACAAGCTGAGCTTTCAAATCTTGAAGCCTATTAGAATTTTATTTCTTGCATAGAAAATATTTTGTATGATATTTGAAAGTATACTCAAAATGTTTTGTAATAAGTTCAAACTTATTTAGAATTTGCAATCCCAATTTCTTTTGCTTTAGTTGTCAAACAATCCTGGAATGAGCCTCTCTTTTGGCAATAAGATGATTGTGTGGTGTTACTACATATTACAATGGAAGGTTTTTGAACTCGTATCATAAATGTTAGTAAAATGGATGAATATCTTGATGCATTTCTATACCACTATGAAGAATCCATCTATACATAATGAAGGTGAGAATGTATTAGGTTGGAATACATTGAAAGTATATGCTTAAAATGATAAGAGTAGAAAGTTACCACTAAAACTTCATTTGGTAAAAAAATTAACATAACATATAAATCAACCAAAAGGGCTTAACTTTCAATAGGGTAGGTAACTCCAACCATTAACTTCAAAATACTAACATGTGGCCTTGTAGCCCTTCTAAATCTTGGTTTACATAAGATCAACTTTAAAATGAATAATAAGATTTCTAACTTCTGCCATCAAATAATACAAGAATTATAAAAAATAAGATTTAAAAAAATAACATTCTAAAATTGTAAAATATGTATATTTCCTAAACTTGGTAAAGACTTGACATGGTGTTGTAAATTGTAACCCTTTACAATTTCACACTCTTTCTTTGGCCCTTACTTTAGTGTGTATTCTCATAGCCCATTTAAAGCCTATTTTTGGCATTGTCATTAATAAATTGTTGTCATATGCTCATTTGATGACTAGATCCTATGTCTTGGGCCTATGCGCTCTGCAACCACCCTAAGTTTTCTTTTTTTGGGGTGGACTATGCCTTGTGGACTAGGACGCCTAGCAACATAGTCCCCTTAAAAAGGACCCAAAATCAAAATATTAGAGTTTCGATTCCCACCATTTGTTATCCAATCTTGATATTTTGATATGAGAATTGGAAGTTGGCCTAGAACAAGAAAACCATTGTGATCCCTTAATAAAAGAATCACTTCTAATTCATTTTCATCCTAAACATATATCCTAGCACTATCAAGTACTTTCATTTGAGCAAGCATTATTAGCAAGTATCTTCAAATCTAAGCATTATGGAGCAACAAGCTACAACAACCTATGCAAGTGTGTTTTTATGATTGATTCTTTTATGTCTTTTCATTTCATATTATTGCATCAACCCTTGAAGGTTTTATCCAAAGATAATCACATCACTGCTATTATCAAGACTAAGGTAATTACCATTTCAATGAACAAAATTTCCTTTTAAGGTTTTCAACCTTTGCCCTACAAAGGGTAGGCTCTCTTCTATTCATCATTGTTGTCGTGGAGGTTATTTTCTACCTGAGGTTTGACTTAGGCAAACTTCTGTTAAACATAATATTTTCCTTCTATGTGTGTGTAGGTTACAAATCTAACAATAGAAAGTGATAGAATTGTGCAAAGAAAACTGAGACACATAGTTCCAGATTTCAAACAGGCAAAAACCTCAAGTTAATCCGATTAGCTCCATAGTCTGATGCTTTTTGGTTGATTTTTGGAGAGCGCGAACTACAAAACCTCTTGATCCGAGATTTGAAGCTTCAACTTGTAAGACACCTATCTGGACTCTATGCCTAACTCCATGATTTAATTGTTTCAAGCCCAAATTTCAAATAATAGGTTCCTTTTTGTATTCCATTTCCACATTTGTACTTCTGAGTTGACTTTTACTTCAGTTTTGTCTATTTATATTGAATCTTGTCAATTTCCTATTTCTCGCATCATTTCTTATCCTAATCATATGCAATTACAATCAATCAACCTCAAAAGGAAACTATAATTTGTCATAGCATCCAAGTCTCCTTTAAGATTGAAGTTGGATCTTGTTGATAATTCTCCTCCAATGAATATGTAGAAATAGTGATTAAATAAGTCCTTAGTTTGTATTATGGGCTAAGACTCATATTTCCACCATTTCAAGACTGTAGAAGATAATATCTAGAGTATTGGTCATCTAAATATTCGATGCATTATAATTATGAAATACATATAAACAATAGAAACCATTTTATTCAAATAATAATTATCCTTTTTATCTATAAAAACACAAAAATCAATTAATGTTTTTAACTAGAAATAAATAAATAATGTCCATAACAATATAAGCAAAGCACACACATAAAAATGTTTTGTGTGACTGACCATTAAATGAAAATAAATAATATTCAAGACAATAAAATTTTAAGCATTCAACAATCATTGTCAAATAAACATAGCTTTGGCTATGTAGCTGGCAAAATTACTCTATTACTAATTTTCAAAAGTGTTTTCATAATGCATAAAAGAATCGTTTTGTAATATTAGTGAATTAAGAATACACAATACTTTATATTCAAATAAACTATATAATTTTAAATAAGATAAATTCAATTGATAAAAATAAGAAAATCTAAATTTAGTAATTAAATTTAATTACATTCCATTTTT
The DNA here is from genome assembly GCF_030272615.1 of Cryptomeria japonica. NCBI lineage: Eukaryota > Viridiplantae > Streptophyta > Pinopsida > Cupressales > Cupressaceae > Cryptomeria > Cryptomeria japonica. The sequence goes on along the minus strand of NC_081406.1, from coordinate 149,505,971 downwards.
CCAATCTATTACAATGAATTTTTAAATAAAACTGATCAGAATTCTAATAACATGATAATAAATGTGTATACAAAATTTACCATTGAGAACTGATTTCAGAACAGCCAGATATCAATAGTAAAATAATAAAACACTATTAAGTTTTATTCCTTATATTTATCTTTTCTTATGTTTAAAATAGACTTTGTTTGGTTATCTGAGATACTCCCACAAGCATAAAATTCATCAACACTCCTTCACACAAAGCTAGCCACTAAAAAGAATATACATTATCAAACTCATACATGCTATATACTTCTATGGGTTTTGAACTCTTTGTAAATCTCAATGTACCTATGTAAGGTAATGCATTGCATTTACCTCCTGTTGATATGTTTTAAGAAGAGAAGAAGAAAAAGATCCTCTTCTTGTCATGGATTTCCTGTAACTCCCACCATATTTTGGTGTCAAAATCAAATGAAAACTTTGTTGGTCATGGTGGGAACATGGGTCGTTTAAATGGGTCCAGTCTAAAATATGTTGTAATCACAGTAAACCCCATTACAAAAAGTTGTAATCACAGTAAACCCCATTACAGAAAAGCAAGCCATTTCTGATTGGAAGATCCAGTTCTGAGAGCATTAAGGTCACATCAGGAATACCAATTACTTGTAACTGTGAAGACTTTGTGTGGCACTACACAAAAACCTTCATGTCAACCTACATTTATTACAGAAAACATAATTGATGCAAGGGGGCCTACTGTCCCCTAAAATTCTTCAAAACTCACTACAAATTGTTAAAAATACTTAACAAAATTATTGTCCCTATTGTTTTTTTAATTGAACAAAGCATATCAAACATACCAATAGGTATCTGAAAAGGATGGCTGCGTCTATTTTGGTTCCAAAACAGATCTTTCGTACAGCTTGTTAGTGACAGGTTAGTCAATCGCAATCGATAATTGCAAAATCGACAGTGTAAAACGCGGGACTAACACACATGTTAATCAATCCATACTGTCGTTTTAGAACTAGAATAGACGCGTCCAAAAGAATTGTCTTCAATATTGCTTTCTGATTCTGTTCAGAACAGAAAAGCTTGATGTCAGCCTACATTTGAGAAAGGGGGCCTACTGTCCCCCAAGATTCTTGAAAATCTTTTTGCAATCTTTTAAAAATACTTTTTTTCTAACAAACTCATTGCCCCCATTGTTTTTTCTATTGAATAAAGCATATAAAACATACCAATAGGTACTGAAAAGGATTGGATTGTCTTCAATATTGCCTTCTGAGTTTCCAAGAGCAGGGCTTGAATGGGGTGGTGTGATCCTGTTCAGAACAGATGGATGGTTTTGGTAGCCTGCATGTGGATTGAATGTTATGTTTTGCAGGACCATCATATGGATTCAGCATATATTCTCAGGCCATCAAGACCAGATTTGGCTATAACCAACAGCAGCTAGACACCATCTCTGTTTACGGCAGCTTAGGAATTTTTGGGGGATTACTCTCTGGCCTGTTAAATCAGTACCTCCCTTCTTGGATTGTTCTGCTCATTGGGTCTCTCCAAAATTTGGCAGGCTACACAGTTGTATGGCTGTTTGTATCTGGGAGACTAGCAGTTCCTCCATTGTGGGAGATAGGTTTATTTACCTGTATTGCCATGAGTGGCTCCTTATACTTCAACACAGTCTCAATGGTGACCTCTGTAAACAATTTTCCTGATAACAGAGGACTAGTGGCGGGGTTGATGAAGGGATGCTTTGGCCTAAGCAGCGCCATTCTGTCAACAATATGGAAGTTATTGTTTCCAGATTCAGATGGGTCTGATTATTTGTTAGTGGCAGCCATAGTCCCATCTGCACTCACCTCTCTGCTCATGCCAATTGTGAGGGAATATGAAGCAGATAATTCTGAAAATGGGTATTCAAGAACTATGCAAAATCTGGCTTTGGCGTCTGTACCCATGGTGTTTTTAGCAGTGTTTTTCATGGCTGCCCCTTTCTTGGATGGGAACTCTTTGCAGGTCATTTATCTCATTGTTTATGGTATTATTTTTTTAATGTATTATTAATTTATTAGCAACAGAAGCTTTTCTTTTTTTATTGAAGATTCCAAAGTTAAAAAGATTACAAATAAGACAGTCAGGGACTGTCAAAAAAAATTACATCAGCAACAGAATCTTTCTTCAACTTTCTACAACCATTGGCTATAAGATCATTTTTTAAATGTTCTTAATTTTTTAAACTTTCTACAACCACTGGCTAGAACCTTTTTTTTAACCTTGAGTACTACATTTGAAGAACCAGAATTTGGTTTTCAATATTTTTTTTTAACTACAGTTTTCATCCCTAAAACAGTAAAGGTTTTGCATCTCTGCCACATAACAGAAAAATATGAAAAAACAAATAGCACAGTGAGATTTCTACATTTTCATTAAAATTGTTGCTTAGTTTCTGGATTTCATTGTATGAACTTTTATTTAAGACTGAATTCAATAATCTATCATACTCATTTTAATCCTACAACTCTCTCTTTTATCCTGATGATCAAATCATACCAAACCTGCAACTTAAATAAGCTGCTCTCAACAAAGTTGTAAGGAGTCTTTAGACAAGCCATAGTATATGACCGAGGATGATATTCTTACTAAGAGAATCAGTATAATTATAATGGTAGTAAAAGATGGAGTGAGTGTGTTAACAATTAATATATATATCTTAAATACATCTATCTAAAAAAATGAGAAAGATTTCAATTGAAACTATTTTATTTATCTAAAATTATTTTTTTATGAATCTACATTGTTTTTTTTCCCTAATACAAATTTGTTTTTGATTAAGGAACAACCAGGTTTTGAAAGGACCAAAACCCTTTAACATAGCAAAATTACAAAAAGCTGCTTAAAAATATACCCGTATTACAAAACAGCAGCCCCTAATACAAATTTGTTATTCTAGTTTCTAAAAGTCTATTATTTACTTATAATTTTATATTTAAATTTCAAATTTCTTATCATAATTTAAAAAAAATCATTAAAAATTAAAATTTAGAGTAATATATTTTTTAACTAAATTAATTATTCTTAATGTATACTAATAATTAAAAAATAAATAAAAATGATATACATTGTAATTATGAAATAGTGGATTAATTTTTTTTTAAATAACAAAAGAAAATAAACTTTTTTATTTTAAATATTTTATTGTATAATTTAGAAATTAATTTTTTTATATTATACTTTAATATTTGATGTTTAAACTTTAAATCAATATATTTAAAATTCATAATGAAAATTTATGTTTATACCATTGATTTTTATTTCATATAAATTTTATTTTGTTGTTTAAACTTTAAATCAATATATTTAAAATTCATAATGTAAATTTATGTTTATACCATTGATTTTTATTTCACATAAATTTTATTTTGTTGTTTAAACTTTAAATCAATATATTTAAAATTCATAATGTAAATTCATGTTTATACCATTGATTTTTATTTCATATAAATTTTATTTACCAAATATTTATTGAATTTTAATTATTTCAAGCAAGTTTGTTCATGATGCACTAGTTCAAAACCCTTCTTCTCCCAAACAAAGTGCAAACATGGATTGCCTTCTCCCTTTCAGTTGATTTGTCTTTGTCTTGGAGATCTCAAATATGCTTGGGTAGATTTATTCATGACAAAGAAGATTTATTGTAGGATCACACTCTCATCTATAGGTTTATAAAGACATGGCCAAAACTATGTGACCTCCACTCTTGGATCTTAGAATACTAGAAAGATGGGATGCAAAAAGAAATAAGTATTTACCCCCGTGCCAAGGGGTTTTTCATCCTCGAATTTGAATCCTCTAAGGATAAATGGATGGTGCTCAAGATTGGCCTTGGTTCTTCAATTGGTTTTTTTTGTGCATGAAATCTTGTTCCTCTCCTTCAATTTGAGAACTGATGTTTTCTCCTCTACATTTCTCTGGGTGCACTTAATCTACCTTTCACTATAATTTTGGGAAATCTAGTGTCTCCAGGCCATTGGCAATGGCATAGGTAATTATCATTGCATTTTGAAAGAAACTATTAATTATGAGAATTCTACATATGCTCATCTTTGTGTCAAAATGGATCTTTCCAATGGCCTCCCAACAAAAATTTCTTTAAAAGTTGACAATAGGTGATGGAGAAAACCTATCGATTATGTAAAGATCCCATTCAAATTTAGGAAATGCTTCTCAACTAATCATCTCACTTAGCAATGTCAAAGTTCATTTGTCTGGACTCACAAAAGTGATGCCTCAAGAAGTAAACCCACTTGGTGGGTTGGGGCGAAATCACACTATGTTGTTCCTCCTAGTGGTCAAATTGATTTGGTAGCCTCCCATGTTTCTTTAGAAGTAGCCTCAAAGCCAAAATTCTCTCCTCCTTCCAGTCTGCAATACCAATTCATTGGGATTGTGCAAAAGGCTTCTTCTGATGGCAATATTGAAGCTGGTTATTTTCCCATTAAGATTGTTACTTCTGAGGTTTCCCAAGGATCATTAGCAACTACAAGAAATGTTCCCGAGGGTAATGAAAGTTACTCTAAAAGAAAAAATAGTCAAGATCAAGAGTGTTCCCTCCAGACAAAACGATTCAACAAGAGTAAAGCAAAAAAAGACCTCCTATCAAACCATCCCACACATAGCCATTTGATTCTAATGCACACCAACTTTTGGGTCGATGTGAACTTTATTTGGTTCAGATATAATAATTTAATTTCTAAAGTTTATTTATTATGAAAAGACTTTATGCCAATTAATTATTATGCCATGAAATTATTATTTTCTAAAGTCTATTTATTAAAGTCTACTTGTACTTTTGGGTTACAATTAATTCTTAATAATGCCACAAAATTATTATTTTATAAAATTAATTCTTAAATCTATCAAGTTTACAAAATATATATTTTGATATATTACATTTACAACAAACTTATTGTAAATTTTTAATATATTATAAACTTAATATATTGTAAAAATAAAATAATAATAATTACTTTTAATAATTAATTTATTAAAATTATAATTATAACTAATTTATTAAAATTATAATTATAATTACATCTAAGATTAAGATTACAATTACAATTAATTAGAAAACTAACAAAGGCAAGTACTCGTCACTACATGACAATTGTTTTATTTACTTAAGAGTTATTTCGTTTATCTAAGAGTTATTTTTCTTACTTTAGAACTATTAAAGAATTATTTTATTTTGTTTACTTCAATTTTTTAATTTTTTTAACCATGTCTGATCTCTTTAACTATTATTTTTAACATACTTATGTCATTACATTCCACTTTTTGTCACCTTATAGTCACACCTTTTGAATAGTTAGAGTAGATGTCGATTCTTTTCAATTGCTAGTTTTTATACTATTTCTAATTAATATGTAATTTTATTTTAGTTTTTCAAAATATAAGATAAATGTTTGTTAAGCAGATATTTACATGACATTTTATTTAATACGATTTACTAAGAAATTAAGGTTTTACAGGTAGATGAAGTGAAATTCATTGTTACACTTGTCATTCTAGTAATTCCCTTGTACGTGGCATGGAAAACGAGCACTAATGAGAGAACTTCAGTTGTAAACAAAACACTTTTGGAGCCATTGACTACTCAAGAGGATCCAAATAATTTTGAAAAATATGCCATTACTGAGTATGCTAATAGTTCTTTGTGGAGAACAATTTGCAATGTTGATTTTCTCTTAGTCTTGTTTTCTTCTTCACTTGCTATAGCATGAAGTGAGGTGACAATTGGCAACATGAACCAGGTTGCAACGTCTCTTGGATATACACAACAAGACATTAGTATATTTGTCACTTTGATATCAACAAGTCAATTTTTAGGTTGCTTTGGGAGTGGAGCTTTATCAGATTATTTTCTCCCAAAATATGGAGTAGCGAGGTCATTATTAGTTGCACTAGCTCAGTTCATTTTGTGTTGTGGGCATTTTATTATAATAATAGAAAGCATTTCCCCCCAAGCTCTATACTTAGGTTCCATTTTGATAGGATTTTCTTTTGGAACAATATGGTGCTTAGGTTCCATTGTTGTATCTGATTTATTCGGGCTACACCATTTTGGGACATTATACAATGCCATGCTGATGGGTAATCCAATTGTGTTGTATGTTCTACCTGTGTGGGTTGCAGGGTATCTCTACGATATAGAGGCAACTAAGCAAGGAGGAGGGAAGTGTAAGGGTAGCACATGTTTTAATCTCACCTTCATTATTTTGGCTAGTATTACTATGTTTGCAACATTAGCATCATTTGTTCTCTGGTGGAGAACAAGATATGTTTATAGAAAAAGATTGGTTGATTGAATAGGTCTTGTTAGCATAGTGGTAACAAAAACACAAGTTTGAATGCCTCAATTCTATGATATCTTTCTTTGTGATCATAGTGTTGGAGTTGATTCTCAACTTGAAGTTCATGACTTTCATGATGTAATATTGTTAAATGCATTGGTACATATTAGAATGGAAAATTATTGAACTTATATCATAATGTGAGCTTCTTGTTATTTTGAAGTATATATTGAGGAGAACAAAATGTTAGTTTGTGTTCAGCAATGCAAATGAAAATAGGAAAATATAATATTAGTAACATGGACAAATATCTTGATGCATTTTATATGACTATGAAGCATCCATCAATGCATAATGAAGGTGAGAATGTATCATGTTAGAATACATTGAAAGTGTATAGTTAAAATGATAAGAGTAGAAAGTCGCCACTATCAAACCTAATTTGGTAAAAAAAAATTACATAACATATAAATCAATCAAAAGGGCTTAACTTTCAATAGGGAAGGTAGCGCTAATCATTAAGATTGCGGCCCTTCAATCTACTAGTTTACATAAGACAAAGTTTAAGGGAAATAATAAGATTTCTAACTTTCGCTATCAAATAATACAAGAATTATAAAAAATTAAGAATTCTAAAATTGTAAGATATGTATATCTCCTAAACACAGTTAAGACTATAGAAGATAAGATCTAGAGTATTGCTCATATAAAGATTCAATAAATTATAATTGTGAAATACAAATTAAAAGTGTCATCCATTCAAATTATACATATTCTTTTTAACTATATGTAAAGTGGAAAATCGAACCCTAGGTGTTCTCCCCCGCTCCAAGGAGAGAGGAGGTCACTAGGATTGACGGTTTTCACTTAGGAGAGACTTTACATTCAAAAGAGGGGTTGAAACTCACAAGATCCAATCCCACACAATGCAAGACTGGATTCTAAATGAGTTTCAAGGGTTGAGACATCAAGGATACCCTCTTTTGTAAAGAATGTAGATAGAAAGATTGAACTAGGAGTACATGTAAAGTAGGAAAGATTCGTTTATAAATGGAGATAGGGATATGGGATGAAGCTGCGGACCTGAAATTAGCAGTAAAATGTCGAGATGATGCTGTTCTGCAAATTTGTGCGAAAGTTGATGGGACGATGGCGCCCGGAGTGCACACGGTCCTCCGAAAAATCCGCGAAACGAAGGGGGATCTGTTCGTCTCTGCACAAGGATTCCGGATCTCCAATTACAGCCGCGTACCTGCAACCTACACACAGAAAAGAGAGACGATTGGGGGGTTAGGGATTAGGGGTTTGCCTTTAGGCCAAACCCCGGTTTTGGAATTAACCAAGAAATGAGAATGCTGTAAATGTAAATGTTTGTAATGTAAACAAGTACTGATACCTTGTTGTAAGAATGTTTGTATTCTTACATGCGAAGGTGTAATGAATGTTGTATTTTGTATGTTGTAAGTGATCTCCTCTTCAATGGTTGAATCCTTGTCTTGAATGCAACACTTAGCCTTGAATGGAGACTTAGAATGCTCAATTGTTTGAAGGAATGCTTGAAAGCTTGAATGTTTGAATGTTTGAATATCGCTTCCGCCTCTTGCTTGCATATATTTTTCTCTTTTTTTCTTACCCCCTCAAATGGGAGGGGAAATGTAGTTTATATACTTGTCAATTAGGGTTGATAGACTGATTTTTTCGACCTTAGGCTAACCTAGAAACATTATTTTCCGAATTGCAAACTTAAAAACCCGATGCCCAACAGAGACCGGGCTCGAAATAGGGCTAGGGACCAGGGCGCTGGGTGCCATGGTCCTGAGGGACCAGGGCGCTGGGCGCCATGGTCCTGAAGGACTAGGGCACTGGGCGCCATAGTCCCACCTCCCGGGATAGCAGGGTGCAAGGAAGGATCAGGCCAAGGTGCAAAAAGATGCAGTTTTTGGTGTCGTAAACAGGTTTCGGGGTCTCCATTCAGGTTCAACGTTGCGCCGCCATCGTGAAGACCCAAATGCAGTCGAAATTGCAAGTGTCACAATTTTAGGACGCTACACTATAAAAACACAAAAATCAATCAATGGTGTACAAATTTTATTTTTCTACTTAAACACAATGTTAGACAAATAAAAGAATGTTGTGCATAGCAATATTTAAGCAAATCAAGATAAAAAAAAGTTTTATGTAATTGCTCATTAAATGAAAATAGTGATTGTACAAGACAATGAATTACTAAGTATTCAACAATCAATCCCAAATAAACATTAGTGAATTAAGAATTCACAATACCTTAAGTTCAAATATACTATATGATTTAAAATCTAAACATAATTAAATTTAACTACATTCCATTTTTCTAGTATAATACAATGAATTTGTAAATAAAATTGATCAAAATTTTGATAACATGATCTAATGAATATGTGTATAAGAAATTATTTTGACTTTCATGGAGGCCTAACCACTAGAAAATGATAAACATTATCAAACTTATATATAGGCTATCTAACTCCATGAGTTTTGAACACTTGGTAAATCTCAATGTATCACCATACAATCCATGCTACATGCCGGTTAGCCTTCTACAATGTGTCAAATAGGATTGATGAAGAGTAAGATGAGCTTAACCTATTTCAATTGGTGCCATGTGAGCTTCTCACAAGCATTATTGACCTAATGATTACCAAAATGTGAAAAACATTGATCATGAGTAATCAAATGAAGTTAGTTAGAACAATCTCCCCTTGCTTTATTGGTATTACAATATTGATGTATGATTTTGACAATGGTTGATCTACACCAATATTGGCCCTTATGTTAGCTAATGCATCTCCTCATGTTGATATGTTTTACATATATTTATTTTTCATATTGTTATTGATGTTCTATCCCAGTCATATGCTATACAAGTATTTTTAAAAATATTTCATGTTCATATCATATGTCTATTGATGTTCATATATATACCAAGATAGCTTAACAATACATTTTTGTTCATTTTTGTAGATCTCAATTTTAAAGACGAATAGTAATATTATTAGTGAATTTATTTTCACAAACTCTTGGATTAACTCAATTGGGTATGTCGAGCACCAATGATACTACCAAAATAGTACAAATTGACTTTAACTCTAGCATCATCGATTCCCTCTCTTATTGCAAATAACTTAGTCTATCCATGTGCTTCATTTGTGCACTTAATCACATTAAATATGTACTCTTGATGTAGCAATATTGTTAACAAGGGAAAACACACGAGAGCAAATTGCTCCTATAAGAACTACATCCTCTTCTATCATTAAGCTAGGAACACCTCAAAATTGCTACAAAGAGCTCCAAAAATCACTTGGATAAATGGAGATCAACCAAGATATAATTTCTCAATAAGCTAAGAATTGTAATGATGCAATTGCTTGAATGAATGATCAATGTTTTTAAAAAGGAGACAAAATCTATAGATCCAAAACTATAGGTGAAGATTCAAATATTTTATTTATAAAATCTTAGCCGTGGCTCTATTTCAATATGTTCTCAAAATTTCACAGTCATATGCTAGCACACTAGAACTCCCTCATAGTTTAAGCTAATAAGAAGAACTCTTGATATGTTCAACCTAAACTATATTCTTGCCTAAGTGTGCAATTTTACAAAAAACTAAAAAACATTTAGAATCAAAGAAATAAATAAAAATAATATAATACATGTGAATGTTAGTATTTTAATTTATTTTCTACAACAAAATACAAAACAAAACAGTGTATGAGATAAATTATGTCTCTAAACTAGAAAGAAAAACTGAAGAAAATCGAAACAAACCTAAAACTAGCCTTAAATTTATACTACAAACAAAATTTACACACCTATTAATCCGCACCCGTAGATCCGTTGATTCTCTGAGACCTAGATTTCACCTGATGGGTTTTGTAAACAGACTACTTGATTCATCCCAAGAACTGTACTGAAACACAAGGATACCCTGAATTACCAAAAAAAAAATTACACATCTATCACAAATTGTCTATGCATATATTTCACCATTAGTGGCTTTTACCATCCACACCCCCAGCCATATATTTTCTGTCCCCTACCATTCATTTGCTCTCCAAAAGCTTAGAATTCAAGCCAAGCAAGTACCCTGGAGAAGAGAAAAGTTAAAACAAGATCCAGCCTGCTTTACAAAGAGAAAATTCTAAATTCTCTCTTCCACTTACACACGTTAACGCACAATATTATTGTTGAACAGAGCACCTAAAAGATACCATTAGGTAGCTGAATCCTCTTCATTGTTGTTCTCATGGTTTTTAAAAATACCCTTAGGTAGCTGAAGAGATTGTTCTCATTATTGCTCTCTGAGTTTCCAAGAACAGGGCTTGAATGGGGTGGTATGATTCTGTTTAGAACAGATGGATGGTTTTGGTAGCCTGCATGTGGATTGAATGTTGTGCAGGACCATCATTTGGCTTCAGTATATATTCTCAGGCCATAAAGACCCGATTTGGATATAACCAACAGCAATTGGACACCATCTCTGTTTACAGTAGCTTAGGAGTTTTTGGGGGCATACTCTGTGGCCTGTTAAACCAGTGCCTCCCTTCTTGGATTGTTCTGCTCATTGGGTCTCTCCACAATTTGGCAGGCTATGTGGTCTTATGGCTACTTGTATCTGGGAGACTAGCAGTTCCTCCATTGTGGGAGCTGGGTTTATTTACCTGTACTGCCATGAATGGCTCCTTATACTTCAACACAGTCTCAGTGGTGACCTCTGTAAATAATTTTCCAGATAACAGAGGACTAGTGGTGGGGTTGATGAAGGGATGCTTTGGTCTAAGTAGTGCTATTCTGTCAACAACATGGAAGGTATTGTTTCCAGATTCAGATGGGTCTTCCTATTTGTTAGTGGCCGCCATAGTCCCATCTGCAGTCACATTTCTGCTCATGCCAATTGTGAGGAAATATGAAGCAGATAATTCTGAAAATGGGTCTTCAAGAACTATGCAAAATCTGGCTTTGGCGGCTGCACCCATGGTGTTTTTAGCAGTGTTTTTCATGGCTGCGCCTTTCTGGGATGGAGACTCTTTGCAGGTGAGTAATCTCATTGTTTATGGTGTTATGTTTTTTAATGTATTATTAGCAACAGAACCTGTTTTTTAAATTTCTACAACCATTGGCTATTAGTATTTTTTTTAAAGTCAACTAGTAACAGTACTGGAAACTTCAAAACATGCATATAATAATTAAAATTAAAAGAATATACAATATAGAGTAGCAGTCTGGTGGAGGAATATCCAAGCCAAAAAGTCTGAAAGTATCAACACAAGCTCAATATAAATATTACATTAACAAGATAGCTGAAAGCTCGTCTTAAGCGAAAACAAGTTATAAGATGAGAAAATATTATTAATCTTAAAGAGCATAAAGTATAAGATCTTTTGTAATGATATTAAATTTCTTAAGTAGAGGTCTGTTGTGGTCATTCGCTATAACTGCCAGCTGAGACTGCACTCTTGATAATTGTACTTGGAGCTCAAAATTGCTGATGTGATTCTCCTCCAAGACTTTACCAAGTGCTACCTGATGCAAAATAATATCAAAGAGCAATCCATGCATAATCACTTCCATAAGAAGAAAAGTGTTAGAAAAGATAGCTTTGCATCGGGTCATCCAAATATATAAAAGGATGCATTGATGAGAAGATTCTGAGGTTATATTTTGTGGGCAGTGGAGTCCTAAAAGGGCTGATTTCCATTTTAATTTTATGATAAATAAAGCTAGAATAAGGGTCATGATTGCTTGCCAAATTTGTTGAGTATGTTTGCAAGTTCAAAAGGCATGTTTAATAGTCTCTAGCTTCTGACATTAAGAGCATTTGGTGGAATGGTTGGTAAGAAAAGTGAGACGTTCACCAACAACAATTTAATAATAAGAAAAGTGAGACGTTCAGCTTTGGATTTCCACATCACATAGCTCAACTTGAACCATTTGGGTTCAGGGCAATTGAAATTCCATTTCAGATTTAGTCTTGGTCGGATTTGGATTGCAAGGAGTTTAAGGTAAATTAGTTTGAGAGGGAAGTTGTCAATATTATAACCTGGACACGGTCTTTATAGAAGTTGCATGCAATAGGGCTAGAAAGTTTTAGTTGTAGATCAAAAGGAACAATATTTTGCACCTAATAAATGTTACATTTATTGAGCTATGTAGTTATTAGAGACATTTTTTATCTTCAATCCTTAACAATCAAGTACAAAAATCTTACAACTATACAGAAATGGATCTCTTGTTCATAACTGTCTTTTGCCATCAACAAAAATCTTATAAAATAGATCTATTAATTTTGATATATATTTTGAATATGAAAAAATAATTATTTAAGATTTTATCATCAAAATTTATACTAGATTTTCAAAAATAATTGTACAAACCACACTAAGTTGGTTAGAAATTTATGACATACCTCTCCATAAATATTATGTCTTCTTGTCCATAAACTTATGACACTATTATATTTGACAATGTGAATGAAATTGATGTGATTTAATGCTTAAGATTTTAAAGACTACTATTAATATATATTATGAAATTCATTCCTATGAAAAATAGGATAGATGACACGGATGAAATCTTACCATGATTTTTTTTTTGTCATCATTTGTTATGTAGCTCATAATTGATAGTCTTATGACGCTCACTAGACAATTTGAAATTGATGCTTGTTGTCTTCCTTTTTGAAGTAGATCTAATGCTTCCAAGCTTCAAAATCTACTGTTCTATTTGCCTTCCTACTCTTTCGAATTTTTTTCTTTAACTCCAACATTCAAATTAATCTATTCTTCTATTTGGCTTCCTACTCTTTGGGATTTTTTTCTCTAACTTTTGTTTATACTACATACTTTTATCTTTTTGCTCTTAGGTAATATTTTATGGACATTTTTCTATTATTTTTAGGGGAAGAGCATTAATCACTGCCCATGTTTCAAAGCCCATTAATAAATTTCACATGTACCAATAGTCGCCCATTTTATCTCAGTAGTTAGAATTTCGGACTTTAATTGGAGGAGTTGTGCAACTTGATTCATACTCATAGCACATGACTAGGGAATTTATGCATAAGTATTGGTTATTTTTGAGGTGGTTGTAGTGCACGGTTATCGGGGCATCTTTAAGTATGTATCGAGCGAAACTTTGAATTGACCACCTTTTGACCCTTGCGCACATAATGGAATCCACAACATGCGTTGTTACTACCTAGAAGCCAGAACAATAGCTATAAATAGCTAAGTCGCATACAAAGAAAACAACAGAAAAAAATGTTGAAATCCGATGTATCGTTTATGATTTGTGAGTGCATGAAATTAGCTATAACACTATTGGTATGCTTCTCCTATATTTAAATATTATAAATAATTATCTATATTTTAATTAATTGATATGTTGTAATTTCAAATAGTATATTTAATTATATATATAATTTAATTAATTAATATGTTATAGAAATTAATTAATTAAATTACGATTTCAATTTTATTGAAAATAAAATTAACAAAAATCATTGAAGTAACTTTTATTTTACTAACAAGTTTGTTAAAAGTTGAAATTTAATAATTAAGAAAACTATATAAATATCAAGCAGATATTTTCTACTTTTATATGAAATTATTCAATTAAAAAATATTTTAAAAAAAATCTAATTTCAATTTTTTTAAAAAAAATTTCTCGAACTTGTACATATCTCTAATCTTATTCACATTGATAGTTTTATTCCACTCTCACGAAGTCTATTTAAAATCTATAGTAAAAAGTGACAATCATATGTCATTTAAATTAGTGTTACATACAATATGGGTTTTTAATATTCTTTATTTGAGATGTCACGATGCATGCAAAACAAGAGATGGAATGCGTTAGTTTAGAGTAGGAAACAGAAAAGCATTTGGAACAATTCTATTTTTAATATGAAAAACTCATTTGCTTACATGCAAAAATCTCGAGTATCATTAGTTATAAAATAATTTGGAATATATTTGTTATTTGTGGATGACATTCAACATGCAATATATCTAAATGCTAATTCAAGTTTAAAATGTTGTGCTAATGTTCTTGAATGTTGATGTAGTTATAGTTAATGCTCTAAAACAATTAGAGGAGTCCTTTCAATGCTCTAAGATGACTTCCAATGCCTTAGAATGAATTAGAGGAGTCCTTAAATTCAATTCTAAGGGTACAAGTAAAATGTTTCAATTTTAAATCAACACATAATTACTAAGTAAAGGTAAAAATAACATGGATTAAGAATAGAAGAACATGAATAATTGTAGATGGAGCATCGCAGGAGACTAGGGCTTCGGCCAAGGGATTTGCAGGGTTTTCGAGCATAGGGAGGATATTCTCAGGAGAGAAGGTTTGACCTTCAAAATGCGCATCAAAGTTTCAACCAAATGCGAAATGGTAAACGACCCTGGCAAAAACCAAATAGGGCTTGGGAGGATCCAAACAAGTTTTTTTACCCTCACAAACAGTGGGGGGAGGACTCTAGAGTCAGGGAGGCAAATTTTGGCAGTAATGAGAATTTTCGCAGTTGGGGGCATCGTAATAAAGAATACGGGCCAAAAACTATATGGCAGCATTGCCAGGAGAAAGAATGGCGTCCAAAGTCAAAAATGCAAAAGGCAAATACTACCCAAGTGAGGAGAGAGGAGGAGAGATTGGAGAAAATCTTGCTGATGCTGGATAACCAAAGTTGGAATGGATCAATGGCATTTTTCTGGGCGCGGGGCCTTTTTTTAAAATGTTTTGGAGATTGGCCATATGTGGGTAAAATGAAAGGATGGTGTGCGGAAAACTGGAAATGCAAGATTGAGCTAAAAGCAATGCCAAATGGTTTCTTCTTGGTCATCACTGAGAATAAGAAGGATAAACAGTGGATTCCGAATAGTGGACCCTTTTTTGTGGGGGCAGAGGTTTATATATTTGGGAGTGGGAACCAAATTTCAACCCTTTGCAGGCATCAGTTGAAATGGTACCCATTTGGTTACGTTTATACAACCTGCCCAGAGAATACTGGAATGAGGAATCTTTCCAAACTATAGGTAATAAATTAGGGTTTTACATCAAAGCGGATGAGGCGATAGAGTCCAAAGATTTCAGTGTATATGCACAAATATGCATTGGTTGGAAACCCCATTACCCTCTTCCAGCAAATAAAGAGATAATCACCAATGAAGGGCAATGGCTTCAAAAGATTGAGATTGAAGAATCAAGTGAAAGATGCAAATACTGCAAAAAATATGGTCACATGGAGGATACTTGTCTGATTGGCCCAAAAGGGAAAAATGTGGAATCAACAATCCAAGAAGAGTTAAACGTATTAGCGAGCAAAGATAAATAAATGGGTGAGAAGGAAGCATAGATTGGCATTATTAAAAATACGCAGATGCCTCTGATCCAAGAGGAGGCTTCGCCGGATGCAAACAAGATGATCTCTTCGAAGGAGTAGATAATAGTGGATGTTTCCCTAAGAGATAAACAACTGGAGGTAGTAGGGTGGGTAGAAGAAGCTATTGTTCGAGTGGAGAAGGTAGTAGACGTCTTGGATGAAGCGAAGTCAAGAGCCACATCCCTTGTGGGAAAGGGACAACCGATGGAGGTGCCTGAGAAGATGGAGGGTTTGCAGGAGGATGCCCTAGAAAAGGGTGGAGTTAATGTAAGCAGAGAATTTGAAGGAGAAGAGGATGATGATGAATGAGGATGAATGGATGAGGAAGACATCCTGGAGACAAGGACAATAGAGCAGACTGAGCCTGAATGGAACAAGATTTGTCTGGGAGAAAAAAGATCTAGAGGTAGGAAATCAAATCAAGTTAGAATTGTAATGGTCGGAAGTGCTAAGGGACAATGCAAACTCACAGTAGGGAAGGGAATTACCCTTCTTGAAGGAAAATGAAAATCATAACATGGAATGTCAGGGGCTGCAATACCCCTGATAAACGCTGATTGATCAAAAGAGGTTTGGATCAATTAAGGTCGGATGTAGTTTTTCTGCAGGAAACTAAGCTTAATAAAGAATATTCAGATATGCTCATTAGATCTTGGAAGTAGTGGAAGGGAGTCTTTGTTGATTCGGAGGGTGCGTCGTGAGGTTTGGGTATTCTCTGGAACCCATCCAATCATAGGGTGGAGGTGTTGGGTGACTCCCGTATGTGGCAGGTGTGTAAGATCCATTCCTTCCCTTTAAATGCTGATTTCTTTTTGATTAATGTGTATGGACCAACTAAACCAAATCAACAAGGAAATTTCTGGTAATCCCTTTCCTCTCTCATCCAAAAAGGAAGGAACTATCATTATTGGGGGAGACTTTAATGCAATTCTGGAAACAAGTGATAAAGTGGGGGGCAAGAGAGGTCCTACATCTTCCCAAGAAAATTTTCAAAATTTTGTGATCAATAATGGTCTCAAAGAAATCAAATCCAAGGAAGGACAATTTACATGGTCGAACAAAAGGATTTTGGGGAACCATGTAGCAGAAAAACTGGATCATTTTTTCCTGGGAGGGGCTTGGGCAGATTCCCCCCTCCTTTTTGTCTCAAATATCCAATCGATGGTTGCTTCTGACCATCTATCGGTGGAGCTAATTAAAGAATTTGATGGCCCTCCCATTAGGTGCCCCTTTAAATTTGAAAAGATGTGGCTGAGGGATGGGAGTCCGCGACACTTGATTGTGGAATGGTGGGCTGAGACTCTTGAGGTGTAACAATGGCTTTTAGGTTTGTTAAGAAATTGCAATTTGTTAAGTCTAAGGTTAAAGAGTGGAACCAGACTAAATTTGGGAATATTTTTGCTAATAAGCAAGAGTTGGAGGAGAAGCTGGCCGCATTACAAGAAACAATAATTCAAAATGGAATGTCCTCAGAGTCTTTTTTGCAGGAACGTGATCTTCAAAATCAGTACAATGAGATTCTAACACGGGAAGAAATCTATTGGCAGCAAAAATCGAGGGAGTACTGGCTTAAGGAAGGGGACAAAAATACTAAATTCTTCCATAATTCGGTCGAGGCCAGAAGATCTTGGAACAAAATCACCTCCATCCATAACAAGGGAAATGTCCTTTTGGAAAACCTGGAGGATATCAACAGTGAGGTAATCAGTTTCTTCTTGACTTTATTTTCGAAGGAGGGTAATATAAGTTTAGAGGATCAACAAAATGGACTTAATGCTATTTCAAAGCTGATCATAGAAGCACAAAATCAAGCACTCATGAAACCTATCCAGTTTGACGAGGTTCGGAGGGCAGTTTTTAGCATGATGGGGGACAAAGCCTAGGCTCAGATGGCTTCCTGTCTCTCTTCTATCATACTTTTTGGGATTTAGTTGGGAAAGAGGTTTGGGCTATGGTGGAGGAATCGCAGAGAAAGGCGTATGTCGCAAAGGAATTGAATTGTACACTTATAGCCCTTATCCCCAAAGTGGAGCACCCAACATCTTTTAATGATTTCAGGCCAATCTCTTTGTGTAATACCATTTTAAAATAGTAATGAAAGTCATCTCTAATAGATTGAAGCCAATTTTAAATCACATTATCTCAGAAGAGCAGAGCGGGTTTGTTCCAGGAAGATCGATTGTTGAAGGAATAATAATTGCACATGAAGCCATTCGCACTGTAAGATTAGCAAAAGTGGATTGAATGTTGATTAAATTGGATATCAGAAAAGCTTATGACATGGTGGATCAGGAATTCCTATTCTGGGTCCTTAACAGATTTGGTTTCTCAGAAGGATGGATTAACTGGGTTCGTGCATGTTTAGATGGAGTTTGGACCTCACTGCTAGTAAATGGTAGCCCACAAGGTTTCTTCCAAACCTCTCGTGGAATCAAACAAGGGGATCCTTTTGTTGGCATTACATTAAGTTTGTTGGTATGATGATATTGAGAAGGTTGTTGGAGTTTGATGATATAATTGATAAAGGATGATTACCGTCTTAATAATATTATTTTGTCATTGATGTCAAGCAATTGATTTTTTGGTTCGGGATAATGTTGCCATATCTTAAAGAGTATGTTTTGATGAGTATAAAGATGTCGGTAAGTGACACTGAAAGAATGTGAAAATGAAGGGGAGTAATAAGTTATTTAATGGGCAACTATTACCGAGTTAGACAGTGATGAGATTATGATATTTTGATTGTTTTGATACCTATATATGTGTATTCGAAGACTGAATAAGAAGGAGAAAAGATTTCATGCAACAGAATGAGTAAAGGTTTGATATTGTTCTATTTTACTGAGCAAGGAGCTAGTCGGTAAACACCAAGGTTATCAGTGTCGGTTAAAGAAGAAAGAAGTTACCGAGTGTCGTCAACAAGCAAAGCTACCGAGACAATAATCGAGACGAATACAAAATGTATACTGAGTAAAGTTCAATATTTACCGAGCGTCAACCGAGCAGTAACAGAATGCATTGGATGAATAAATACATTATTAAATGAAGGATGCCAATGAGCTGGAGATTTATAGAAGATTGGAATGTCGTGCAAGAAGTTTGTTAAGGATCAACGGCAATGAAAATTCAAGAGTTAGACAACACAGATTGAACGGTCATAACCGAGCACAAGTACCAAGGAAGGATTACAAGTTTCAAGGCAAGACAAAACGTTTTTCAGTTCAAAGGATTCAATGAACCTAGTCAAGTTTGAAGATCTGATGGCTAAGATTAATCATGGGAAATGTGATTAAGGAGATTAAGCGGTTAGGAATTTCTTATAAATAAAGAAAAGTTGATGAACAATGTATGCAGGCAAATAGAAGAGCAGTGATACTGCAGAGGTGATTATCGAGTACAGAAGATTGAAGATCTGATTGAAGAACAGATTGAGAAGCCCAACAAGGAGGAAGATAAGTCTTATGACAAGATTATTTTGAGCACATAGAGTCTACTTTAACATTTCAAATGTGAAGTTGCAGATATATTTTATTATTGTTATTTATTTTTGTAAGTGACGGGAAATCTCTTAATCGAGTGGACCTAACAGTCTTATTTGTAAATCCTCTAGCGAGGTAACATTCTGAATGAGTGTTTGAAATCCTTTGACAAGGTCACTTCTAACAAAGTGCAAGATTCAGATAAATCTGAGGGAAATCCCTTGACTGGGTCACATCTAGTAATGTGTTTATGTAATCTTTAACAGGATTGGCTTTTAACCGAGCATACTCTAGAAGAGTATATTTTCTTTGTGGGTCCGAAATCCCACAGTGGTTTTTCCCTATTTGGGTTTCCATGTTAAATCTGGTGTTAAATGTGTTTTGATGTTTCAAGTTTATCAGTTTATGAGTTTGAATGATTTACAGTCATAGTTGCATATCAAGTAAGTTCTACCGAGGTTGAATCTGAAGAATATTTTGAATTGTGAGTTTATCTGATTCCCCCCCCTCTCATCTAACTAACACCTTTATCCCCCTTCTTATTCATCATTTTGGCTGAAGTGTTGGGAAGATTGATTCTTTCTCAGAGGAATCGAGGTAGTTGGAAAGGGATTCAAATAGTGGAAGGAATGGATCCGATCACCCATCAACAATTTGTGGATGATACCTTGTTATGCGAACATTCTTCACTACAAGAGGCTAGAGTAATTAGAAGGACAATAAATACTTTTTGCAGGGCATCTGGTCAACAAGTCAATTGGACAAAATCAGAAGTTCTATTTTTCAACACAGGGGGAGGAAGACAACAAGAAAACATAAACATTCTAGGAGTCAAAGTGGGCACCTTACCTGGAAAATTCTTGGGTATCCCTTTATTTGGGGGGTTGAACCATATGGAATTATGGCATAACCTTATTGACAGTAGTGTCAATCATCTTGAAGGATACAAAATTAAATGGCTTACCTTGGCTGGAAGATTAATGCTCCTCAAATCGGTCCTATCTGCCCTACCTATATATTCCATGATGGCTCTAAAGATCCCGGAGAAAGTGATCAGATGCATTAACAAAGGAATGAGAAAATTTCTTTGGAATGGAAAAGAGGCAAGTGACAAGATCCCCTTGATGGCGTGGGACAAAGTTTGTCAACCCAAGTTGACGGGGGGGTAGGTTTGAGGAAGTGGACATTGCTTAATGAGGCAATGGGAGCAAAGCTGGTATGGCAAATATACTCTCATCCGAACCAAAAAAAGGTACAAATTTTAAAACATAAATATCCAGATCAGATGAGCAGGGAACGAATTTTCACCCTCAGAATCCTCCCCAAAGGCTCTGCTATCTGGAATTTCATATGTTCTTGCAGACATGTGATCACTAAGCATATCACATGGGAACTAGGTAAAGGGACAATGGCCAATTCTGGATGGACTCCTGGGAGGGCAGGCCATCACTCAACCAAAGGCAAGGTTGTGAGGAAATAAAATGAATTACAGAAACACAGTGGGGTGTGAAGGTAGCAGATTTCATCACTAAGTGCAGGATAAATAGAGTGGACCTTTGGGAATGGAAGAAGTCGGACAATATTCCTATGACTTCAAACCAGAAGGCTCGGTTGAAGTCCATCCTACAGGAGTATACGCCACCTCTGTCGAATAAGGAAGATACACTTAGATGGTGTGGATCAAAATCTGGGCAGTATTCAGTCAAAATTGGCTATGGCATTTTAGAAAATTTGGAAACAAGGGTGGACTTACCAACTAAACTGTTGTGGAGCTCTCCTATCCTCCCGAAAGCAAGAGCATTCTCATGGTTGGTTTTAAGAAAGAGAATCCTGACTGGAGAAAGACTGTGCAGATTAGGCTTCCTGGGTCCATTTAGGTGCATAATATGTAAGAAAGCAGAAGAAACTCTGGATCATCTGCTACTTCAATGTGAGGAGGCACAGAAGGTATGGAAATTTCTTCTTGGTAAACTGAATTGGGCCACCCCGCTTCCTAATTCAATTTTTGACATTTTTACAAGTTGGAGAATACCCTGGCAAAAATCAGTCTTTTCCATCTTATGGCTAGTGGCCCCGTCTCTTGTTGTATGAGAAATTTGGAAGGAGAGAAATAGGAGAATTTTCCAAGATAAATCAGAATCTGAGGAGAATTTGTGTGCAAGGGTGGAAAGAGCAATAGCTGAAGCGGTTTCTGTGGCGGCCAGGAATCATAATTTAACAAAACATCCATTCACAAATGAAGATAGAGATATCCAGGCAAATTGGCCTCTGATCCATTGCCAACCTATTAATGGGTCTTCGGGGGTTGATCCAACTTTTTCTTTAGAGAAGATTAAATGGGAACCACCGAGCAAACAGTGGATAAAGATCAATTTTGATGGTGCATCAAAAGAAAATCCGGGAACCTTAGGTGCTGGAGTGGTGGCGAGAGACGACAACAGATTTATCCTATTCAAAGGATCTCAACAATTGCAGGATGGTACTAACAATGAAGCAGAGGTCCATGCGGATTTTCTAGCAACAAGACTAGCCTTAAACATGAAAGTCCAACGACTGCACTTAGAAGGGGACTCTCAGATAGTTGTCAATGCAATAGCTAAAGAAAACGTGCCATGTTGGAAGCTAAACCGATGGGTGGCTATGATCCAAGAGAAACTCAACACATTTGTGGATTTATGTGTCTCGCATATTAGGAGGGGAGCAAATGCAGTGGCAGATTTGTTGTCAAACATTGGAAGTGAACTGGATAGTTGCATGGCCAAATGGTCGAAAGGTGATGGTTGTGTGTGGGAATGGTACTAATTGTAGCTTTTTAGAAATGTGCATTCTTCAACTTATTAATGCGAGAAAAATTTGGCAAGTACATATGCCAAGGTGGCAACTGCTCTTTGAAGAAGGAGTTGTCTGTGGCAGGTTGCACGATCGGAGCGAGGGGAGGATTGCAAAAAATCCTGCTCTTGATCTCATGGCATTAATGCCTTATCCTTCGCACTCATTATCTGTCCTATACGATGGAGGCAAAATTTATTACCCTTTGAGCTGTGTGCCAGGGTTTGTTTGAAGTAGAACTAATTGTATCTATGTAGCTTTTGTATGACAATGTATTGCAGGAATTGCTA
This sequence comes from Cryptomeria japonica, assembly GCF_030272615.1. Lineage (NCBI taxonomy): Eukaryota > Viridiplantae > Streptophyta > Pinopsida > Cupressales > Cupressaceae > Cryptomeria > Cryptomeria japonica. Next base: position 149,483,605 of record NC_081406.1, on the reverse strand, counting down.
TTTTAAAATTGGAGGTGACCATGGAGGCTAATTTCACTCTGTGAACAAATAAGAAGTTGGTGCCCTTTTTGGGCAAGGTATCAGATAAGTGGATGCATGGACTTTTCCGGTTTAAGAAGGAGAAGTTGTGGGCGGTATCTCGTCTTATGCTTGCAGAGGAGGTGGCTTATATCCATCACCGATATCGAACTAACATGGAGGTGTACTCTTTGCTTCTAGTGTGGGCCTGTGAGTTCGAACCGAAGGTGGAAAAGGTAAAACTCACATTGATCAAATTGATCGATGGGGAGTTTTTGATTAACCTGGATTCAATCTTGGAATGGGTGGTACCGTGAGTTGGCATTCGAATCAAGGAAGGGGACGACCAGGAGGAATTTCTTCCTTTTATTCATGGTCCGGAGGATGCAATCAAAGACCAGTGTCATGAACGTTCTCGAGTGGGGTGGAAAGCGATGAAACTCTTTGTGAAATTAACCAGAGTGGATGAAGTCCTTAAGGCCCTACATGTGGTGGCAAGAATGGAGGTTGGCAGGGACCTGAGAGATAGATTTGAAGAAGGAAGGGCCATTCAGTTTCTGGTGAGCTTGGAGGGTGACCCTGACTTCGGATGTCTGGACTGCATCCCAAAGATGAAAGCTGAAGCGGCAAAAGGGAAAGCACCGATCTCTGAGGAGGAAAGGGTGGAGGCGACCCAGGGGGATAGTGAGTGAGCGGCCTATCGGCCAGTGTTTTTTATTTGCTCCTAAATATTTTCATATGTTAGTTTTTACTCCAAAACTTTTATTATTGCTGGAACATTTGGTTTGGAGAACCAACAAAGAACGGGTTTTTTGGTGCTGCTATAAGCTGTAGGGTAGGGTAATTCACAAGTTTGGACTGTGGGTAGTATGGGTTTCATATTTTCTGCGTTTATGCATAGTATAAGACTGCAAATTTTGTATATTTAAATTTCCGTATCAATAGAATGAAAAAAATTACCGATAAAAAAAAAGAAGGTAAAAATAACACATCAAAAAAATTATTTTTCATTTAAAAATTTCAAGACCACTTTTACAAGTCCATACTAAGACCACCTAATTTTACAATTACACATCTAACTTGAAATGATTTTTTTTTTATAAAATAAAAATACATATAAATTAAATTATATAACATCTCTTAATAAATTAAATTATATAACATATTTTCATATAAAAACACTCTAAACTACCAATGGTGTAATTAGTTTAGAGTAGATAAAAATAGAGATGACAATAAAGGGGGAGAGGAAGAGTATTTGGTATGTTTATTTCTTTTTATAGAAAATTTATTTACTTACATGCAAAAATATGGAATTATTATTAGTATGAAATATATTGTGGCATTGTAGATATTTGCATAAAAAGAGGTGAAGATGAACAAATAAATATTCAAAAATAATAAAGTAAAATTGTTTTATTATATTAAATTTGATTCTTTTGTAAATTTATCTTTTGTTGCAATGGATAAGTAATAATTTCAAATCAATTATCCACCCAATTATGGAGATATTTTTCTTGGTAAAGAGGTGTTAAAAAATGGTACTTTCTATAGAGTAAAACAAACACCAAAAAGAGAAATATATTCATTAAAAAATATATTAAAAACCTTATTCCTAGATACAAAATGGCATTGTTTTTTATGGAAAAGGTGGTATCATGCCAATCCATGAGCAAAAGGGAAAAATCGTCAATATATTATTTTTCGTGATATTTTATTGTTTTTAGTTGATGTTTATTGATTTTATTTTTTGAGTAACAATTAGAAAATATTTTTCAAAAATATAAATGATTTTTTAAAAAATTTATCATATTTCAATAAGAGTTCATAAAGATGAATTGTTAGAATTTCCTAGTAAGTCTTCTATTTTAATATTATTTTAACATAAAAAAATGAATTATCAAGTTTTCTTAATATCAAACTCAGTTAACTTATAAATAGATTAACAAATTAAGTGGACTTGATCTTGAAGAAACCTATCCCATCAAACATACTTGAGATACTCCACCGTTATAAACATCACCTAAATACACTAATAGTAAGTAAACTATTCATACTAATACCAAATGGATTCTTATATTTATAAAATATAAATAAATAAATTGAAAAAAACCTAAAAATTTAAAAAATAATATTAAATATTTCCTCCATAATTGCATTGCATTCTATAGGCTTTTAGAATTCAAATACCTAAACCCACATTATTATATTTTATTCTACACTATGAAGTTAATTTTCAAAGCTTTTTTTACATGCTATTAAGTACGAAACACTACATGCAAAGTAATTACAATTTGTTTTCCTCACATCATATTGTTCATTTTAATTATTGGCATTGAGCATTTTTAAGTATCAATGCCTTATGCACATTCAAGGAGTCCATAATGGGTTGGGTCAATCTTACAAACTATAGCCCAATCCCACATATAAGAGTATTTTGTGTGCTAGTTCAATTACTTTTATTACCATCTTTAAATATTTAAAATAAAATATTTTATTCCCCTTTAATATTTGAGTAATATTTGATTTAATAATTATATTCATGTTTTTGATTGAGTAAGAAGGGAGAGGGCCCTGATCCCTTACATCATCAGAACAAAAACCATGAGAGGGACAACAAACATCAAACTACACTATAACAGTAACCCCTACATCATACCCATAATCAAAACTTATCTATAGTCCATATCAAAAAAACATATAGAACTGTCCAAGCAACAAGAGTAACAGATCAAATTAACATAACATAAGCCATGAAGGCCAACAGTCTTATAGAGAGTAGCAACTAATTGTAGTGTCGAAAATTGCATACCCCTTTGTAATTTGACCTACATATTTTGTAACCACTTTGGTGTGCGTTCCCCTAGCACCTAACTAGGCTCATTTTAGCCCTTGCATCAGCCTTTTTCCTCTTAGGATGCTCAAGAACCCCTTTTCAATAGCTCCCTTATGGTGTTATTCTTATTAGCCACGTGTCTTCCTTGTCTCATGTTGTTTTTTAGCATTATTCATTTGGACACTAGCACACCGTGCAGACGTCCACACGTTGTGCATTCGTCCCGCGACATCTTAACGTTCGAATGACGGTTTTGAGTGTGCCTTTCCACTTGTCACCTGCATATGTCGGTGGAAACGGCTCCGAACCTTTCCAATGGCTCGCCAGCCCTCTTTTCCCTCCTCTTCTCTCATTTTAAATCTATCCTCTCTCTTCATTCAAACTCTCTAGATTCTAGACACAATCTCTCTGATTCTTTGGGCTCTCACAACTTTCTCTGTCTCTCACTTGCTATGTAACAGTCTCTATTTTGCTATAACACTCTTAAGCTCTCACAGTATTCTTTTGCAACTCTCTTGGCTTTCTCAAGCCTCTTTGGTAATATCTATCTATTTATCCTATCTTTGAGCATCTTAGGATTTATCACATCCCTCTTCTATCATTTATCATTTATCTTATCTTGCATTTATCTTTTATTATATCAATCTATCTGGTTGTCTGTGGAGGTAGAAACACAAAAACAAGGATTCGACTGAGGCAAGTCCCCAAGCAGCCCCAAACATTTTTCCTTTCTGGCTTGTGTGCAGGTTACATTAGGGAAGATTCATTTGGCTGGAGGCTTCATATTGTGGACTGGTTGTGAGATTATCTTCTTCCTTTCCTTTGTGGCTTTCATTTCATTTATATAATTATTTTACCTTCTTTTATATACATTTATCACATTTAAATTAATCTAAAAAACATATATATTACATTGTGCCCTTCTGTGTGAACTCTGCATTCTATCCATACATGATGCTAGCACGTTGCACTGTTGTCCATAATTCGCACATGCGTTCTTGTGCAGAGAGTTATCAAAGGACATACAAAGACACTACATCTTGAGTGGAGAGATTGGTTAGTGAATCTTCGAGAGGTTGTTATCCGCCTGTCGAAGAGGTTCATTTTTCCCTCTCTACACTAACTCTAAATTAACACTAAGCTTAAGCATAAAAAATAAACAACATTAATCGTTATTTCCTAAGATCTTACAGTTTTGGGCATTAGCCAACTTCTGTATGTTATCTTTCTAGTCATCCTCCTACATGACATACTATTCTTCATTCATGCTGTCTTTCTGCTTCTTTTTCTCGAGTATTTGCAACAACTTGGATTTTCTTGAGATCACTCCCATAACCGAATTCCGCATTATACTATTAATTATGTGAATAAGGGAATTAATGTCATTCACAATTTCATTGTAGTCTTCTTTAAATTTCTTTTCTCGAGCCTTCAAATCCATAATGTGGCAGGTTGCATTTCTCTAATATGATTTTCTAGGCTATTGTCTCTTTCATCATTTCTATTATCTAGTTCCAAGTTGTATCGCACCTCAACATTATCCTCATTTCCCATGCTAGTATACTAGTCTTTCTGGTAATATTCCTCTCTCATATCTTCATTGGCCATTACATTTTCTCTGCCTTCCTCTTCATCACCTCGTCCTATTTCCCCTTCAGCATCTTCCTTTATTTTTTCAGAGTACTCTTCCTCATCTGTTTCTAGCTTTGTTACCTTCACCTGTTTGGCTTTTTTCTTACCTTTATCCTTTTGTTTTAGCCTTTCTAACTTCCTCTCTTCTGAGTCACTTCCCTCTTTGTTAGTATTTTGATTAGGGTCTTGATCTATTTCATCAATAACAATAATCTCGCTGATTGGCTTAGGGTTTTGCGATTTTGCTTTCCTTTTCTTAGGATTGCCGATTTTGGCTTTTCAAAATTTTCACTTCTTAGGGGTAAGCTTGATCAGTTCAAAATACTCATTAGGGAGGTTGGGGGTGGGGGAATCCATGCTCGATATTTTCGCCAAGGAGCTACCAGGTGAGTTGAATCCTTTTCTTCCAAATGTGGGCAGACATTTTTGGATTGCATTTTAGTCTTTTTGGAGCTTGAGGGTTCTCTCAATCAATTTAATTTTCACCTGACTAGAAACATTATTGGGATACAGGAAAAGCAAGTGGTTGCCATGGGGGCTCTTCTAGGCCTTGTGCATGTAAAGGGCGTACATCAATCCTTGATGAAGGGGAGGAGAGGATTCATTATTGATGTTGTTGCTCATAAAGGTGAAAAGAAAGTAAGGAACATTTATAAATTCTTTGTGGAGAATATGATTTAGAAGCACAAAGTGGTATCCATGCATAGTCGTATAACAACCTATTAGGATAACCGGTGAACAACTGAGAGGGGGGGGGTGAATCAATTGTTAACAGATTATGAAAATTTAAGCATACAAAACCTTTTACCGGAATGCATAAACCAAATATTGGAATAATAGATATATCAATTAAGCACACACATAAATCATAAACCAAATACCATGCATCCACAACCCATAACACTAAGATTTATAAGTGGAAAACCTAGTAAAGGGAAAAACCACGCTGGGAAGCCTACCCACAGTCAAATGATACTTCTGCAGTAAGTATGTGATTACAATAAGGGGCCTGCACATGCAGGAAGGCCAATAGCCTAGAGCGCACTGCTCATCATAAAGAAGCCTCACTAACTATGAAAGATCTTTGGACTACAATCCAGAAATAAGAATGAACTACAAGAATATCATCTCCTATGCCTGAGTATAGTTCCAGTTAAGCTTAATCCCAGAGGTCTTAAACCTCTTACACAAATCCAATTCGATCACCTATGATAGACCAAAATCTCTGCATATTATTACAACTTTATTCGCATACAGATAATCCCATAACCCACGACCATAATCTACAAAAGAGATCTTACATCATATTTATACCAACCTGAGACCTAAACAATTAGGTCGGTCACCTAAAAGATAATCCAATAAATCCATTACATAAACCTACAAACCAATGGTAATCCAAGTCGGCCTAAGACCAAAACAACATTAACCAAACAATAAATCCAAATAGTAACGCATTAGGAGCATCCACCAACACGTTACATAAACCGGTCAATAACATAGAATAGGTCTGGTGCAAAGTGCAACACCACTGATCAACTGGAACATGAACACGATAACCATCAGCATCTCGAAAACCTTCTAGAAGTGGCACCAACACCACTTATCGAATCCATCAAAAGATCTTCAATAAAGCTCTGTCGATAAAACCCTTACCGGTAACCAAAAGGCTTACTAGAACATATGATAGCTTCCAGATCACTAAATCCCAAACCAACTGAATGTGACACACATCTGAACGACATGAATGACTGAACCAAACCAATTCCACCAATCAGAACATATCCCCGGTATGTTCATCACAATCCAACCACTCTACTGGAACCTGGTAGACAACTACACAAACAAGTGTTGACATCATTGCAACACATAATCAATTCCTCCAAATTGCCAACAATCTCCCCCTTTGGCATTGATGGCAACACTAGATGTTGAAAAAATCCAAGTGCCAAACAAGTCTCCCCCAATGGAAGACATCCAACAAATGATATATCAATGAAGTTCTGAACCAATTAGCTAAACCATAGACCAAACTCCCGCTGTGACTGATATCTCTGTTAAGCTTTGTTTTTCATATGTATATCTATCCCCCTTTGACATCAATGCCAGAAGTCTGACATAAACATCAAAGAAAAACCATAGATCCTTTGAACCATACAACTGACTACTCCCCCTGAGTAGTAGCACTATCTCATCAATCCAGAATGAATGATATTTCTGATAACGCATACTGGATTGATGCCAATCAACATCACTCAAGTCTCAACCGGAGGGGCATAGACCCCCAATATGTCTCTAAAGTACTCAAATGATTCCTTGGGTAAAGGTTTGGTGAAGATATTTGCAATCTGTTCTTTAGTGTTCACATAAACCAATCTGACTTCATTTGCTTCCACCTTTTCCTTCAAAAAGTTATACTTGATTGATATGTGCTTTGTCTTAGAATGAAATATCAGATCCTTTGATATGTCAATAGTAGCAGATTTATCACAGTGAATAACTACCAGTTCATTACAATCTACCCTTATATCTTTGAACATTTGCTTCATCCATAGAACTCATGTACAACTAATAGCAGCAACAACATACTCAACTTCAACAATAGATAAAGAAGTACATGATTGTTTCTTGTTGATCCATGAAACAAGTTTCTTTCCAAGAAAGAAAGCTCCATCGGATGTGCTTTTCCGGACATCTATATCTCCAGCCCAATCTGCATCTATATAAGCACATAGTGTAAAGTCATCATTTTTAGGATACCACAAACCATATTCAGTTGTTCCTTGTAAATATCTGAATATCCTTTTCACCACACTCTCATGATTCTCTCTAGGATCACTATGATATCTTGACACAATACAAACTGCATTCATTATATCTGATCTAGTTTGAGTCAAATATAACAAACCTCCAATCATAGATTTATACCTTGTAGGATTTACTGGAGCTGATACATCTTTCTTTGTCAGTTTCTCACTTGTAACCATAGGAGTACCAACTGGTTTAGAATTTCACATACCAAATTTATTCAACAACTCTCTAGCATACTTAGTTTGACAGATGAAAATACCTTTATCAGTCTGAGTAATATGCAAACCTAAGAAAAATCTCATTTCTCCAATCATATACATCTCAAATTCATTCTTCATATTATTAGAGAATTTCATACATAATGTTTATTCACCTCCAAAAATGATATCATCCACAAAGACCTCAATAATCAATATGCCATCATTAGTGATCTTATAATACAAGTTACTGTCAACATTACCTTTAGTGAAACCAAGCTTCAAAAGATATTTGTCTTATCTAGCATACCAAGCTCTAGGGGCTTGCTTCAATCCATATAAAGCTTTCCTCAATCTGCAAACCATGTTATTGTCACCTGAAAGAGAAAATCCACCAGGTTGCTCAATGTAGACTTCCTCTTCAAGATCTCCATTTAGAGACGCACACTTAACATCCATTTGATAAACCTTGTATTTCTTATGGGCAACATAAGTAAGAAATAATCTCGCAACTTCAATCCTAGCTACCAGAGCAAAAGTTTCATCATAATCAATTCCTTCCTTCTGAGAATATCCTTTACAGACCAATCTAGCCTTGTTCCTCACAACTTGTCCATCTTCATTCAATTTATTCCTAAAAACCCATTTAGTTCCAATAACATTCTTATTTTTAGGTCGAGGAACTAAAGTCCATGTGTTGTTCTTTTCTATCTGATCCAATTCCTCTTCCGTAGATTTCATCCAACATTCATCTTTACATGCTTCATCTACTGATGCTGATTCAATTTGAGAAATTAAGCATACCTCTTCAGCTGCCAACCTTCTCCTTGTCATTACTCCTTTGCTCTTGTCTCCAATGATCTGATTTTCTGAATGATTCAACCTTACATACCTAGGAGTCTTTTGACTTTCTATTTCTTTGCTCTAATCTTCAGTTATTGTTGAATTCTCTGATACTATCGGGGTAATTGCTTCAACATTTTGTTCTGGTATAGGTGTTACCAGTTTAGTTATGATGATTTCTACTTCCGGTTCTCTCTCATAAGTTTTGATTTGACCTTTGTACTACTCATCCACCTTGACATTAGCACTCTCCATAATTCTCTGCAATCTTTTGTTATAACATCCATATGCTTTGCTTTCATTTTAATAACCAAGAAATATTCCTTCATCACATCTAGGATAAAACTTTATAATGGAATAATCTCTTTTGATATAGCATTTACTACCAAAGATTTTGAAGTACTTAACTACAGGTGTATGACCAAACCATAACTCATAAGGTGTCTTACTTGTGTCTCCTTTGATATGAACTATGTTGAATGTATATATCGCCATGCTCATAGCTTCTCTCCAATAAATATGAGGCAAATTAGCTTCCATCATCATAGATCTAGCTACATCCAGGATTGTTCTGTTCTTTCTTTCCACAACACCATTTGGCTGAGGTCTCTGGGGTGTAAACAACTATCTCCTTATCCCATGTTTCTCACAAAAACTATTAAATTCACCGGATGTGAATTCACTGGATGTGAATTCAACAGATGTGAATTCACCACTCTGATCGGATCTTAAGAATTTGATCTTCAATCTTGTCTCTGTCTCAACCATATCATTCTAGAATAGTCATTAATGATTAGCATGAAATATCTATCACCCTGAAAACTTCTTATTTTAGCAGGACCACACAAATCAGTATGAATAAGATCAAGAACATCATTAGATTTGTCTTGAATATTTTTAAAATAAGTTCTGACTTGCTTTCCCATTTGACATTCCTTACATACCGTATTATGAGGCTTCACAATCTTAGGTATATCTCTAACTACCTTAGTTGAACTGATCTTTACAATGCAATCAAAATTCACATGACACAACCTCTTATGCCATAGCCAACTCTCATCAATATGTACAATCAAACATGTCTTCTCATCGGAGTTCAAATGAAAGATGCTACCTCTAGTCTGAGTATCAGTTGCAATCTCCAATCCTGATCTATTGATGATTTTGCATTTTCCATCCTTGAACTGTAATTGAAATCCCTTATCCACCAACTGTCCTACACTCAAAAGATTATGCCTTAAGCCTTCTACATAATATAAATTATCAGAGTTATGATTACCATCCAATGATATAGTTCCTCTTCCTCTGATCATGCATTCTTTGTCATCTCCAAATCTGACTAGACCACCATCAAATTCTTGCAAAGATAGAAACTTCCTTTTATCTCCAGTCATATGATGTGAACAACCACTGTCTATTACCCATTCATCCTTGTCTTCAACTTTAGCAGCAAGGGCCTTCTCTTCATTTTGAATGACAAGTTTTGGAGCATCTTCTTTGATAGCTAAGAATACCCATTCCTTTCCATTGCCGGATCTACTAGTTGAATCTTTTGCCGGTTCATCATCAGAATCATCAATTACACTTTCCTTATCAGCATGGTAGCATGATTTGTCTTTGTTCCTCCTATACTTATGTTTGTTCTGATATTCATGGTTAGGCTTAAAATATCTTCTAGTTTTTTCTTCCAATCTTGAATTCCTCTCAAGACATCTAGATGCAAAATGACCTATCTTATTACATGCAAAACATTTGAAAGGTGATTTTCCTTTATACTTACTTCCTGTCGGACCTTTAGGTACCCTTCTAGCAAATAGGGCTTCAAGTTCCTCAAGCTCTTCATCTTGTTTCCTCATATCCTTCAATTCCTTTGCATATAATGCTTTCCAATCACTCTTGCTACTTGATAATGTAGATGCCTTGAATGCAGAATCTGTCTTTGCAGCTCCTTGAGGATTGAATTCTTCAAGCTCAAAAGCAAATAACTTTCCAACCAAAGTATCCCTATTGATGGAAGTGTTAGACATTGTTCTAAGCTCATTAATTGTAGTAACCTTCATTTTATAAGCTGGTGGCAAAGCTCTTAATACTTTAGAAACAATCTCATCTTCGCTCAGATATCCATGACAATATTGAATTCCCGAAACAATTTCATTGACTCTTTCCATAAAAGTAGTAATTCTTTAATCTTTCTCCATTCTTAGGTTTTCATACCTTACCTGGTAACCATCAAGTTTAGCATTTTTAATAGTAGGGTCACCTTCATTCAGAGTCTCCAACTTATCCCATATAGCTTTTGCAGATGATTTGTTCGTTAACCCCATTACCTGTCGATCTAAAAGGGTGCTCAAAAGGGTTTCTCTAGCTCTACAGTCATTTTCAATGTTCTTATCCAAGTTTGCTGGAGGAGGGTTGTCAGATACCAAATCATAAGGGGTATAGCCTTTCTCAATGATCTCCCAAATCTCCTTGCTAAGACATCTCAGATTAGTCTCCATCTGAAGCTTCCATACTCTATAATTTGTTCCTTCAATCCTAGGGTTGTCCTTCTGGTAAGCAATTGAAGTTGAATGATTACTCGCCATAAGATCTTCCTCAAGTGCTTAAGCTTATAGAGAGGACCAGGCTCTGATACCAATTGTTAGGATAACTAGTGAACAACTGAGAGGTGGGGGGTGAATCAGTTGTTAACATATTATGAAACTTTAAGTACACAAAACCTTTTACCGGAATGCATAAACCAAATACCGAAATAGAAAATATATCAATTAAGCACAAACATAAATCATAAACCAAATACCATACATCCACAACACATAACACCAAGATTTGTACGTGGAAAACTCAGTAAAGGGAAAAACCACAGTGGGAAGCCTACCCACAATCAGATGATACTTCTGTAGTAAGCATGTGAATACAATAAGGGGAATGCACATGCAGGAAGGCCAACAACCTAGAGCACACTGCTCATCACAAAGGAGCCTCACTAACTATGAAAGATCTTCAGACTACAATCCAGAAATAAGAATGAACTACAAGAATAGTATCTCCTATGCCTGAGTATAGTTCCGGTTAAGCTCAATGCCGAAGGTCTTAAACCTCTTACAAAAACCCAATTCGATCACCTATGATTGACCAAAACTTATGCATATGATTACAAATTTATTTGCACATAGGATAATCCCATAACCCATGACCATAATATACAAAAGAGATCTTACATCATATTTATACCAACTTGGGACCTAAACAATTAGGTCGGCCACCTAAAAGATAATACAATAAATCCATTACATAAACCCACAAACTAGTGATAATCCAAGTCGGCCTAAGGCCGAAACAACATTAACCAAACAATAAATCCAACTGGTAACATATCGAGAGCATCCACCAACATGTTACATAAACTGGTCCATAACCTAACAGAATAGCATATAATAGGTCCGGTACAAAATGAAACACCACCAATCATCTGGAACACGAACATGATAACCATCAACATCTCAAAAACCTTCTAGAAGATGCACCAACAACACTTATCGAATCCATCAAAAGATCTTCAATAAAGCTCTACCAGTAAAACCCTTACCGGTAACCAAAAGGCTTACTAGAACATATGATAGCTTCTAGATCACCAAATCCCAAACCAACTGAATGTGACACACATCTGAACAACATGAATGACTAAACCAAACCAATTCCACCAATCAGAACATATCCCTTGTATGTTCATCACAAACCTCTCTACCGGAATCCAATAGACAACCAAACAAGCTAGTGTTGACATCAATGGCAAACATCAATGCAACACATAATCAAATCCTCCAAATTGCCAACACAACCCTCTAAGGTGAAATAATTCATCATATATAGGCTAAACAGAGCATACAAGGTGAGGAGCTCTTCTCTTTCATAGCCATTTTGAACCACTTTAAGTTTCTCACCCTTCTGTAAAAACAAGCATTAATAAAGGCTTTCTAATCACTCGAACTATTTATAACCACCTTTAATCCATTGTAATTTAGGCCACTGGATTCTGCAATCAACTGTGAAGTGACAATGAAGCTAACACTACCCACTTTAATTATTCCTTTTGACCAAGAATCACAAAACTTAGGAAACAAGGTTTTGTTATGACCTTTCATGGAGAGTATATAAGGAAATAAATCGGCTTTGTCTAGTAGGTCCCAGAATTGTTCATTCTCGTGTAGAGACAAGCAATCCCTCACCTCAGTCCTCTTCATGTCTCCTCCAATTTCAACAACATTAAGGCTTTGCTACTATGAGGTCTCCTTTTTTTTTCTCTCCGATTAATTTGCAGTCTTGTTAGACGTTTCTCCAATTTTTCTCTACCTCTCAATAATACTAGTGTCCTTGCACACTTGTTTAGTACAACTATTCTGATTAAAAACATTATTGCCTATCCTTTTTGTGGATTTAAAATTTAAATTGAGCCATGGTGCCAAATTAGGTTTTCAATTTCCATATATTTCCCTCGTGTGGAGGTGACGAGAAATGCATAATTTTAAGAAATTAAGAGGGATAACCATAATCAATATAAATCATGTTTCTAAATAACCCACCTTTTTGCTTTTCTTTAAACGTGACTTCCTTCATATTTTTAGGACAATCTCAAAAATTTATAATTTTCCAACATTTGTAGTTTAAAGTATTATTTGTCATTAAGTCTACGACCATATTACTTTCTCTATAGACATGAACCATTTTGAAATAAGGGAACCCCTTACAATTTGTCTCCAATCCTCCATCAATTTCCTAATTTCCCACAAGTTTGCACTTTGATCATTTAGGATTGAGATGATTAGATTAGAATCTCCCTCCAAAATAATTACTTCCAAGTTCATATCTTTAAGTCTTTTAAGTCCTTTCCAAGCCGGATATGCTCCTGCTTTGTTATTAGAAGAGATTTATAAATTACTTTTATAGGCCTCTATCAAGTTTCCTCTATGATCTCTAATTAGTCCTCTTGCCGTAGAGATCCCTAGATTCCCTTTTGAGAAACCATCAAATTTGCACTTGATCCATCCTTCCTCAGGGGCTTCCTATTTGCTATTCTTTCTAGCCTCAATATTTTGCCAATTGATTTTTAGGAGATCTTGGTTTATTCCCCATAGTTGTTTAATCCTCAACTCAATGTAATTCAACATAGATTTTGAAAACCCTTAGGAAACAACATTAATATTTTCTTTAATTTATTGTTTTATGATTTGGGCTAGGACACTAACATCTCTTTTCTGATATTTGAATATCCTATTGTTTCTTTCTTTCCAAATTCCCCACACCATAAAGGGGGGAACATGTCTCCATAACTCCTTAATAACAAAATTTGAAAACGAAGATGAGGACCACTTGAGCCAAGATAAGATGTCCAATGCAGCTAGGCATCACCCAATCAACACTAAGCTAAGAGAGGATAGAGTTCCAAACCTTTGAGGCATAAGGACAATGAAGAAGTAAGTGTTGAACATCCTTAGAGTCATTATAGCGAAGGGAGCATTTATTAACTAAATGGAAACCTCTTTTGATGAGATTATCTATAGTTAATATTTTGTTGTGGGCCACCAACCACCAGAAACAATTAATTTTAGGAATCAGATTGGGTATCCAAACTTGTCTCTAGTCCATTAACATATAATTGTGTTTCTCCATTGATTAGTAGGCAAGATTAATTGAGAATTTCTTAGATGAAGACAACTTCCATATCTATTCGTCCTCCAAATTTCTATCTGTAAACACCTAAAAGTTGCACAATCAATTAAGTAATTTTTATTCATTTCTAATTCCTCCAATTAATTAAATTAAGGTTTAATTAATATCCCTATTCCTCTAATTATCCCATTAATCAAATTAAACATTTGATTCAACCCTATTCTTCTAGCCTAGCCTATTAATTGAACTAAGTACCCTTAGCCATTAATAAATTCTATTTATTTAATTACAATCCCTTTTGAGGCCCTTTTCGATTAAATTCACATTTAAGTAAAAAACCCCTTTACAAATAAATAAATCCATATTTATTTGTGAATAGTAACCCCACTTGCAAAATCCTACAAATGTAAGTTGTATCCCCTTTGGCTAAAATAAATCATTTTATTTACCAAAAATTCCTATTTTCCCTCACCCACTTGCAAAATCCTACATTTTCCATTACTCTTCTAAATCCCCTTCTAGAAGTCTTCTAATCCCTTCCTAATCATGTTTTATCCCTTAATCTAGTCACATCCCTAAATTTAGGGAAGTCATTTCCCTAAAAATGCGGAAAGTCTTCCAAATGTGTGGAAGACTACCTTTTTCAACAAGTTAACTTGTTGAATATTCCAAGTTTGTAAGGCTATGACAAAACCACTAGAGGTTTCCCTCTTTGGTCAAGTAACCTTACAAAAGCCTTCGCAAGGCATTTAATGCCTCTTGCAAGCCCACACCCCTTAGCCATCATTGTTGTCCCTTTGACCATTTTTCATGTTGCCAAAGAGATTACCTCTTGCGTAATAGCCCGCTTCCTTGGATAAAAGCATTATCCAATGATGTCACCCCTTGAAGCCTTCCCTAATGCATCTAATTCTTGCTTAGCATCCCCTCAAGCCATCTCAAGGTGACATTTGTCAACTTGGGATTGGATTGAATTCCTCCCATGGATTGATAACTTTCAATCCTAGCCCTTGTTGAGATTATTCAATCTCAACCATCCATTTTTCCAATTTCTTTATAAATAGAGCCCATTTCTCTCCCAATTGATCAAGTCTTTTGTGCATCAAAATTATAGTCACATTGCAGATTAAGGAGCTCTCTTTGTCATCACCAAGCATCGAATTCATCTTCAAGCATCCAAGCATTAGCATCAAGCATCCATCTCATAGCATTTAGACTCATTTTAATTCATCTTTTAGCTTAATTCATTTCTTTTACAAGTCTTTCATCTTCATATTAGCTTAATTAAATCATAAAGAATCCTTAGCTTTCGATTTGGAACTCATCTTTTCATCCTAATCATCTAGCTTGCATCCTTCATCTTCATCTCTTCATCTTAGCATTTTTCTAGAATCTTAGTTGCATCCATTTAGATTCTAGTTGCATCTTCATAACGTGTTCCTTAGGTTGACATCTAGAGGATCAAGCTACTCTCCCAAGTGAGGGCCAACTTGAATCCAAAGATACTTAGGGATAGAGGACAATGAGGCGATTTTAGAAAGTTTTAACTCATTTCTTGTATTTTGATTTCTAACAATCTAACACAATGCTTTATTGGTGTGTTTGAAGTGTTTTTCTTCTTGCAGGTGAAACACCACATTTTCTGGCACACATTAATTGTCACCCACCCTGGGGCTAGACCCCCAATTTTTCTAATAATTTTTCTGCAGTTCACGCAAGTTCATACGAGTGTTAAACGAGAGTTCCCGTTTTGTCATACGGGAACCTCCCATTTGTCGTATAGGAATGTAAGGAAACTCGTACGAGTTTCTGGTGAAAACAGAGCTATTTTTCTGTTTTATTTTGTCTTCTATCTCTTTTCTAAGCTCGTACGAGTTAAGGTTTGGATGCGTATGAGTAAATTGTTTACTTGTATTGGAGCATAGGGATTATCATATGAGAATATGAGAGAACTCGTACGAGTTTCTACTTTCTGATTCCTCATATGGAAAACATAGAAGTTTTTTTTTGAGGAGTCTTCTGACATATATGGAATATAACATTTAAGTATAAGTGATATTTCCACTTCTCTTTTATCTTTCTTATACTTTAAGTTATATTCCATATATATTGTTAGGATGTTTGAGAGGGGTTTCAGACCTCCATGAGTTATAATGCAAAATCTAGTTTTTGGAAGATCCTCCAAATTTCAGACAGTTAAATTTCAGGGCATTTCAGGATCAGGATTGAAAAATTTGTAACCGAGATTTGAAATTAGGCTTGTGTAAGCCCACCAAGAGATTTGATATTTCACTAACTTTTTCTTGTTGCAGGTTTCTAATAGTTTCTTGCAGGTTGGAGGAGTTAGATTAGGATTTTTGAATTTCTTTCTAGCTTTTTTTCAAGTTGGGTAAAAAGAATTCATTTTTCCATCGGTTTAAAAAGAACCTCATCTTCATTTTGGGTTTAAAAATCAACCATATCTTTCAATTTGGGGCTTAAAGAATCAAATTTGCAAGGTTAAAAAGAACAACAACTTCACATTTTCCTTCTTGCAAGTTAGGTTCATACTTCAAATTTTGGGGTTATAAAAAGAACAACAACAATCTTTTATTCTCTTTCAAAGGTTAAAATTCAGAATCAATACTTGTTTGCAAGATTAAAAAGAACAATCCAAATTTTGTTTTGCAAAGCGATTTCCATCTCAAAGCAACACACATTATTTTAAGTTGACCAGGATTTCATTTCCTAGATTAGGAAAACAAACTGCTTTGTGGGATAAAAGGAACACCATGCTTGTTGGAGCAACATCTCCAATAGGTCTTAGCTAATCATTGCTTTGAAAAGGATAAAAGGAACTTTGTTTGCTTGTCTAAAAAATGGTAGGTATATGGTCTCCCCTTAATTGGGTGATCAAAAATCCAAACCCACTCTTTTATGCTATCTTTTACTTCAAGCAATTAAATCCTTTAGAAAGCCTGCCCTCTCGAGTTTCCCTTAGGGCACCATTAAGGCCGATGAGAGGGGAACGACCTAAGTAGGAAACAGATTTATCGCCAAGTTTACCAACCCACTATAATCAAAGTGGAGGCTGATGAAAATCCCCTCCAACGGTTTTTCTCTGTGATTAGCCTTCCCCCAGTATCTTTAAGATACGTAAAGCCTTTGTTCTAAAGGTTGGGAAGCCTCCTGAGGGAGTTTATCACT
The DNA here is from genome assembly GCF_030272615.1 of Cryptomeria japonica. NCBI lineage: Eukaryota > Viridiplantae > Streptophyta > Pinopsida > Cupressales > Cupressaceae > Cryptomeria > Cryptomeria japonica. The sequence continues at coordinate 149,466,412 of NC_081406.1, read as the reverse complement.
AAAGATCGAATGAAAGCCTGATTACGAACCTTAGCATTAGAAACTTTGAGCCGAGTAGGTTACCAAACATTGGTAATATCATAGTGCAAGGGTGGGGAAGAATCTGCCCCCAAGATTACTCACCATATATCTCCCAAGATAACTACCCAATTGTGAAGCAATTCACTTTGGGCTAATTTTTGGAAAAAGGCAAATAAAAGGGCACCCTCTAGGGGGTGACAAGGTTGTTTGAGCTGACGGAGTATTGAGACCAGTGGGCTATGATTTTGTTAATGACCTTTAAATAAAGAGTCTATCTGATGTGTCTTCTATTGTGAATCAAACCTGTGATAACATCGGAGATTTGAAAACATCCTTAAAAGAACATACACTCAATGTTTAGCATTAGTATGACCATTGTCTTCATGTGTGCTATGTATTCTTGTCACAAATGTTAAAATATCTTGCAAAAATATCCCACAATCAAACTCAAAAATCAATTCAAACAAAGAGAAATCATAAGTGGAAGAGATTTTCAAATCCAACAAGACACCCTTGGAGGTGGTTATCAACATTTCAACTATCTTAAACAAGACTTCATCCAACAAGGTTAAGGAGTATCAAATAGAGTGATCAAGTGTTCCAACATGCAACCAATCTTATCAAAATCATTACCTAGTTAGATCTCAAGTTGTTAAATTAAGTTTCTATATCGTGAAGCTTGGCTCATATCATTTGACACACTTTGTCGTGGGGGTGAATCAAACTAAACCTCTACTTGACAAGTAGGCTTGAGTATCGAAACAAAGTATCCATATCAACCATCATCATCAACTGTTGGACTATCTTATCGAAACCAATACCTAGACAGGTATTCAAGTTAGTCAAATCTAGTTTCCATATCGGGAGACTTTATCCATATCATTTGACATGCTTTGTCATAAGGGCCTATAGAACAAACCCTCTATTCGAATTAGTAAGATTGAGTATCCAAAATGAAGTATCCATCAAGTTAACAATATCAACCTATCCAAACTGAAACTTTGATCACTCATGTGACCATCCCTTGTTACTTGAAAAGAAGAAGCTTATTCAAAGGAAATGAGTCCTAGCCTAAATCAAGATCAAGATATCATGGCTCTCCAATCCAATCCCATTTTTTTATCAAGATCCCACCTATCAAGAATCTTATGATGATCCCCTAATATTTTGGTATTCCATCCACAATGATCCCCTTTTATCTCAAGAGCAGAGTCCCACTCAACATCCACCTTCTAAGAAAGAGCATGGTATCCCTTCCATCTCCTTCACTAGTCTAATTCAAAATCAAGAGAAAAGCACAAAATCAAATGATCCTACTCCAAGTCAAGATCAAGATCAAGGAATCCTTTCATCATCCAAATCCATTTTAGGTCCTTTCATTCCAAAGTCAAAATCTTCTTCCTCCAAATCCATATTAGGTCCTTTCATTCCAAAGTCAAACTCTTCATCTTCCAAATCCATTTTAGGTCCTTTCATTCCAAAGTCAAACTCTCCATCCCTTCTATCCATCTTGGGTCCTTACCTCCATTCATCCACCAATCCATCACCTCAAATGATCCATAAGAAAGATCAACAAAGGCACCATCTTTGAACTTCTTTCAACCATCTATCTAAACATATTTCCATAACTATTCTTCCATCATTTCCTTTATCTATTTTGGGTCCTTATGTCCCAAAATTCAATTTTCCTCCATCTCTTCATCACTTCTTGAGTTGTGTACCAACACTCATCTTGAATACATTTCCATCTATCCTCGCACAAATCTTCAAACAGTCTATCTATTATCCAACACCTATTTTCTATCCTTCAATCCCTATCATCCAATCCTTTGCATAAATTCATCATCTGTGAAATAGGCATTTGTGTCATTTTGTCACATGCTTTCCCATGCTCGAATCTCATGTTCAGTCCTTTTCCTAGATATCTATTCATAAAATGCTTCAGAATCTGAGGTTGTTCATCTTTAACATTTTCTTTTGGTTGGATTACACACTTAATCTAGAAAAGAACCACTTATCATATCTTGGTACCGACATCTTTTGATTAGTATATCTCATACACTTAATCAATTGCTCTAAATCATTGTGATCTCTTAGTTGAAGACATGGCTAGTGAAAAATCTAAAATCTTGCTTCAACGCCACTGTAATTATCAAACCCATGTAAGTTTCATCACTTACAAGCCAATGCAAGAAAAATAAGAAGAGAAAAAGGCAATATCAAAATCTCAAAAGCACGAGCAATAAAAGAAATCTCAAGAAAAGAAAAAAATGTAATGAAATGCAATATCAAAATGCTTGGCTATGGGAACATGCAAATAACTCCATCATGGCTATGGATGCCTAGCTGGCAATGGAGCTATATTTTTGAGATTACAGCGATAACCTCATTGAGGCTATGGACGTTCGCTGGCAGTGAGGCTCTATCTAGGATGCTTTTGAAGTTAGAGTAACTCATATAGCTAGCCACGTTGGATTTTAAAGACTACAATGATCATATGAGCTGAAATGAACCCAGTTGCACACACATGAGTAATCAAAGACTAAATACCTTGATCCAGTTTGAGATTCTTCTTCCCTTTTGAGTATGCTTCCTAGTCGCTAGGTATGTTTAGTTGAATTTTTCCGTAGGTTCTAAGTGTGGGTTGGGCCTCTATATTTGAAAAGTTTAGGAACACTTATTTAGGTGGTGCTAAATACTGTGACAATCTTACATATCACCTCTTTGCAAATGGAAACCTCTATGTTTAGGGAAAAAGTTCATCCACTCTATTATTCCTATCCATATCTCCCATTATCCTTCCTTCAATATCCATTACACTATCTAAATTCATCATTATCTACGATCTTTCTTCACTTTATACATACCAGCTATCATATCTATTCATTTCTTGCATCATCTAGTGCTATCTATGATATTGCTTCACCTTATCTATATCCTCTTATCCATACCATCTATCCTATCTATTCATTTCTTCCATCATCTATCACTATCTACGATCTTGCTTCATGCTATTCCATATCCCTTATCCTATCTATTCATTGCTTCCATCATCCCTCACTATCTGTGATATTGTTTCTCCTATCCATATCCTATCTCCATCCATATCCCCTTTTTCATCCTTGATCTTGATCAAAACTAGGGACAAAAACATGATTTCAAAAAACCTCTTAACGTGTCTCCTCTTAAGCTACCTTCATATTTCTCCTTTCCATTTCCACCTCAATGGTTTAGTCATCTATTCATAATATTCCTTGTCTTGCTATACATTGGAGAAACCAAATACATCTTTCTTCTAATCCAAAAAAATTCTACAAAATAAAAAATGTCTAAAAATAACTAAAAATCGACAAAATCAAATAAAAAATTGAGAATCAAAGCATGAACGCTTGGCCCATCCATCAAATCAACAACAGGAAAACTCTCAAAGTCTACAATCAAACTAATCACATGTCTTGTTAATCAATTCATAACTCGAAATCTATCAACATCAACATGTCTTATACAGGGATAGGTACACTCGAAACCAGACGGATCGATCTTATACGAGGGACTCACTCTTTGAAACTAGACATTCCTATCAATCATCGAGTCTTGTTAATCAATCCATCTATCAATGTCAATATCAACATGTCTTATACATGGATAGGTACACTCAAAACCAGACATATCAGTCTTATACGGGGTACTCACTCTTTGAAACCAAACATTCTTATCAATCATTGAACAAATCAAAACAATGACATAGATCAACATGATTGCTAGATTTTGTGATAGTTAGTCTTATCTTTATCAATTGATGGCGGGACATGTTTCACCTCTCAAAAAAAATAAAAATAAAAATAAAAATCGAAAACAATCAAAAAGTGCAATAAAAACAAGTGGTGAAAACCTGGCAACAGGCGCTACTTGTGATAAGCAGCTCCTTCATCTATAAGTACTTGTACATATCTCAACACCATCTGATCTTGACCAAAGGCCATCCAAGAACACTTTATGCTACAACATTTACCTAGGACATACTTAGCGTAGTCATTGTCCTTGCTTATCTGATCAGTTATCTGCATCATATCCTACCATGGCTTGGTGGTCAGTTGTCCATATCTATATCGAGTAGTATCTAGGGTGGGGGCAAGTTTGTGACCTCGCTAAGGGAATCTTGCCTTTGGGTTTCAACATCAGATCAAACATGCATCAAGAGAAAACAAGGATCATGACAATCAACAAAGAACATATCAATGTAAGAACGAAAACACGAGAGGGAAAACATCAAGGCTCTTTGAACTGATTACAACTAAACAACGATCATAATTGCAAGATGTTTTATTTGACAAAAATAAATTCCAAATAGCATGCATGTTTACTTATGGTTTTTGGTCTTTTGCTTATCATATCTCCTGAGCACCTCCAAGATGTCTCACGACTAGAGACGCAAGGAAGGAATGTGATGTCACATAAAACATCCAGCTTCTTCTGCATTCTTTCAAGGATAGAGATCCAAAAGGAATTAGAGACATCTTTGACAGACAAAGGGAGACCAAGGTAGGTGCTAGGGAGGGAGGCCCTTTGACAACCAAGGATTCTACAAACTTTATCTTAGAGTTGAACATGGGTGTGAAAGAAGTAAATGTTTCTCTTCTCATAGTTAATTTGTTGACTAGAGGCCTGAGCATAAGAGTTAAGAAATTATTTCCAAGCCATAGCTTCCAACATAGAGGAGATACCGAATAGTGTCGTCGACAAACTGCTCCAGAACATTAGGAGGCATCGTAGAGACAAGTTTGATGCCCAGGAGAGTTCCTTTGTTAACCATGGAGTTCAAATTAGAAACCAACACTTCAGCAATGATGATGAAAAGGTAAGGGGAGAGAGGATCCTCTTGTCTCAGACCTCTAGAGGCCCTGAACTTCTCCAAGGGGCTCCCATTGAGAAGCACAGAGTAGGTGACCATAGATATGCATTCCCCAATAAGTTTAATGAGTTTATCTCCAAACCCCATTGTCTTCAGAACTTTGAAGAGAAAGTTCCAGGTGACTCTATCATAAGCCTTAGAGATATCAAGCTTGAGCACCATCCTCGGTTGATGGCACTTATCCATGAAATGAATTATCTCATGAGTAGAGATGTCTGCAGCAAGAATTTTACTCTAATATTTGGGATAAATAATTAAATTATTGTCAAATATAATTGTTAATTATTATTGTAAATTTATATTATTTAAAATTATTTTTATGTGAAGTTATTTTTAACCCTTGATTTTTGTAAATTCATGTTACTTAAATTATATTATGAATAGTGACATTAGAACATACTCATAAATTTAAAATTTTTTTTTTTGTATTAAGCATCATATAAACACGAGTTACAAAAATCAAGAGTTTGGGCTGAGAACCTTTCAGCCGACTAAAGAGTTAACACCTAAGATCAGGAGCTATATCAGATAACAACTCAATCCATGATATACAATGATTTACATAGGAGCTGAAATTACAAAATTACATACAAAATGATAGTCATGATAAAGCATCTTGGGGAATACAGCTAATTGAACACAAAGGAGGAACCAGGGTCGTTGTTGTCACCCACAGGGGGGAGCCAAGCAGTCCAACCTAGTTCTCCATCGCTCCAAACCAATACATTTCCATCAGCGAACTAATCTCTGTAGGGGTGGGAGGGTATTCCTTCCAGATCTAGCTCAATGAAGTCTTCTCTCTGTTGCCATGCCTCCATCTCTTGCATGAACCTCATCAACCCTTGCTCAAAGTGAGTCTTATTGCTTCCCATGCGATCCCAAGTGAGTCCATGCGAGAGTTCTCTTATGAAAACTAGAGTAGATCCATTCTTTAACCAGCTGTCAAATTTGTTCTCCTCCAGTCTTAGAACGACTGTGACCTGCATAGCAACAAGGTATCGGATGAGTCTCCTAAGAGACTTAGTGACGTTCCTACTCTTACCATTAAACACATCATCATTCCTAAATTTCCAAATCATCCACATAATTTCCAAAGAGAGAGCAGACCAGAATAGATTAGCATGTTTCTTGCCGCCTCTAATATAACCAAATACCATCTCTTCAACAATAAAACAATTGCTATTAAGTGAGATACCAAACAGATTCCATACTTCTCTAGCAAAATGACAACCAAAACAGATTCAGGGACATGACAAAGTTTACACAGAAGGGGGTCTCCGTTGATGTCTTTCAGTGGCAGTTTATGAAGAATGAGTCTCCAGGCAAAGAATTTCTTTTTAGGCTCGGTCGGGTAGGACCAGAATCTCGATAGGGTAAAATGCCATCGTTTAGGGTCCCATGATAGGTTCCAGGTGTAGTTAAGGTGATCAAGGATGTCCTTGGAGTCAGTAAGGGCAGAGTATATCATTTTGGCTTTGGTTAGCAGCAGGGGGGATCCATCTATCTAGCAAAGGGAGGCTAAGGGAGGTGGGGAGGAGGGGGGGGAAGCAGGGAGGATGGGGGCGAGTGCAGAGTTGAGGATGGAATAGGTTCTGGCCTGGGATAGGGGGAGGTTGAATCTAGAGTTGAGAGATTCCTAGGAGGACAAAGTGCCATTTTCTAGAATGTGCTCAAATGTGACCAGTCCCTAGTTATGCCATTTCAAGGCAGAGCATCCTTGAAGATATGTTAATTGTTTCCCGTTGTGCAGAGTATCCCACCATATAGACCTTTTCACATTGAGAGAACATTTCTTATCAATTATGTCATTATTGCTAATGTATTGTCTAACAAGATTCCAGGCTTTCCATATAGACTTGAAGACTTCTGATCCCGAGGGGGAGACCTCAAAATTCCCCGCAATCAGATTACACATGGGTAGGTTCTTCCATTTTTTTGCTGATTTTGGAGTTGAGCATTGTATATTGTTCCTAACAAGGACTTTCCAGGGTTCATTGCCTTCAATGGATTTACGAATCCATTTCGCAGCAAGAGCAATTCCTTGAAGTTTAAGGTCTTTGAGGCCCATGCCTCCTTGCAACTTAGATCTAGTACACCAATCCCATTTAACAACATGTTGCTTCTTTTTTCCTTTTCCATCTGACCAGAGGAAATTCCTGATTTTCTTTTGAATTTAATTGAACTGATAGTTGGTGAATAACCAGGCTAAGGAGTAGTATATGTTATATGAAGAGAGTAGCTTCTGGCAAACTTGGAACCTACCTGCTAAGGAAAGGAAGTTTCGGTTCCATTTAGAGAGTTTCTTATCTACCTTGTTTCTGAACCATTCCCACATTTCTTTCAAATTTGGAGAGACTGAGAAGGGGATTCCCAGATATATAATGATGGTATTTGGGCCTCCCCACTTTAGGTCAAACTTAGATAACCAATTAGGAGGTTCATCAGTCCAGCCTAGCAGGGTAGATTTGTGGAGGGCAATTCTACTACCTGATGCTTTGCAGAATATCTCGATATTGTGAAGAAGATGTGTTAAGTTCTCCTCTTCTAGGGAGAATAGGATAGTTGTATCATCTGCAAACTGTATATTCTTGATTTCTTCTTTATTAGGGAGTGCAATTCCTTTTACCTTAGGGGATAAGTTGCAGTCCTTTAATATGTAGTGCATAACATCTGCAACCAGGACAAACAGGGTCGGGGCAAGAGGACACCCCTGTCTAATTGATCTGGAAAGTGAGATGTTGTCAGATTTTAGTCCGTTCACTTCCACTACTGCATAAGCATCACTAAATAGGGTTTGGACAATCCTGCAGAAGGAATTTGGAAAGCCCAGACTAGCTAGCATCTATAAAATGAATCCCCATTCTATCCTATCATATGCCTTCTCAAAATCTATTAATAACATAGCTCCATTCTGCCCTGAGAGCTTGGCCCAATCTAGGGACTCCCAGCAGGTCACCAAATTCTCCAAGATGAACCTGCCTTTAACAAATCCTGTTTGAGTAGGACTAATAATCTTCGACAGTATACTGATTAACCTGTTTGCTACTACTTTAGCCAAGATTTTATAAGTTACATTTAGTAGTGTGATGGGCCTCCAGTTCTTGACCAAGGTATTGTCTCCTTCCTTAGGGATGAGTTTGATAAGCCCTTGATTGATCTCTTTGCCAAGGGTTCCTTTAGAAATGGCCTCCAGATATAGGGCATGGAGGTCGTCAACAATCCACTTAGAATTTTTCTTATAGAATTTCACTGGGAATCCATTAGGTCCAGGGGACCTGTCATTACCCATAGAGGAGATGGCCATAGCTCTTTCCTCCCTTGAGATGGGGCATTCTAGCACTTCATAATCCTTCTCATCAAGCTTGGGAGGGGTTAATTATTTTACAAGCTCTCTAGCATGTCTGTGCTCGACATCTAGCTCTTCTCAGGAAAAAAGATTCTAATAAAAGAGGGAGAAGCATTGTAGGATCCCTTAGGAGTCTATGATGTGAGTGTTGTTGTCCCAAATATCAGTAATGCTCTCCTTAGCTTCCTTAAATTTGAGCATGTGGAAAAAGAATTTGGAGCCCTTGTCCCCCGAGTCCAACAAGTTAAGTTTGGATCTGGTTTTAAGACCTTTAATTTTCTGGTTTTGAATAGCCTTGAGGTGATCTTTTATTGTCATCAGAGAGCAAGTGAGGTTTCCATTGTTTGGAGAATTCTGGAGATTCATTTCTGCTTTACATAGTTCCTCCTGCAGGATTCTTTCATCCCTCCTGGCATCCTTGGCCCTCTTTTTACCCACTGTTTGACAAAGGGTGGTCCAAGTTTTGATGTTTGCATTCCAAGCATCTATGTTAGAGCGTTGGCTCCTATCCCTTTTGTTAAATAGTCTGATGAAGGCCAGGGCAGAGCACAGGTCCTCATCATCTAGGAGTCTAGTGTTTAGGATGAATGAAGAGGCTCTTGAAGAGGGGGGAGGGGCCACTGGGGAGAGGTCTATTCCCATTATTATCGGGTGATGATCTGAGAGGGTATAAGGGGATATAGAATAGTAGTCACCATTAGGGTCCTTGCGTATCATAAAGTGGGATTTATTGAGGTAGAGCTTGTCTAATCTGTAGTATATCCTTTTATTCAACTGTTGATAATTGCACCAGGTGTACCAAATAGTGTTCAGATTGTCTTTCCTCCCAGCAATAGGGTCAAACAGGTGTAGTTTATTGATCATTCTATCCCATTGTAACCTTTCCATTCCCTTCCATTCAAATTTATTGCCCCCCTTTTTATCACTGGGAGATTCTATCATGTTGAAGTCTCCCCCAATAATCCAGGGGATATCCTCTAGCATTGTTAGCCAGTTCCATAGTTCACCTCTTTCTTTGTAGTCATTTGGGGCGTAAATAGAGCATATTCCAAACTTCAGGCTCTCCATTTGAATTGAGACCCAAATAGCTCTGGCACAGGGGGATTGACCCCAGTTAACTACTTTATTGGCCCATTTAGGACTAAGGAGTATGGCTGAGCCACCTTTTCCTTTGGTATGGTTAGTGTAGAAGGGAGTGGCTTCCTTCCAAATACATTTGAGTCCAATTTGCAGTGTGAAGCCCACTACTTTTAGTTCCTGCAAGAGGAGGCAGTCCATGTTCTTATGAGCACTGAGAAATCTCTTTATGATGTATTTTTGATTAGGGGCCTCCAGGCCTCTGATATTCCAAGAAATGGTTTTCAACATGAGTCACCTAGTTGGGAGGGGTCGGTTAGGGCTTTGAAACCCTCAAAACACTTGGGCCAGTCTTCTTTGTTTTCTATATTGCTAGCATCAAATGCAATAGAAGAGGAGGGTCTACCTCTCTTTTTCCTTGCATCAGAGATTTGTTCAGGGCCTAGAGATTCCTTCATGTTAGCACTATCTTTGCTATTCTTAGGAGACCTCTTCCTTCTCGCTTTCCTATGTTTAACCATGGTAAATTCATCTTGAGGTACTGTTAGTCCTTGTTCAAAATTGGTTTCCACCAGGGTGAATGGATCTGCACTGGGATGCATTACCTGAGTGGTATCAAACTCTGTCTTCAGGGCACTGATAGGGGTGCTATCAGTGAAGGGGACACCACTAGCAGGGTCTCCCTTAGAGTCCTCTAAATTACCAAATTCTTCTAGAGGGGTTGATGGTACCTTCTCCAAAGAAGTTCCTTGCCTATCCCCTTTCAGGGTATGGGGTTCCTTAGTATTGAAACCATTTGGTTCTTTGCAGGTGAGTTGCTCGGGGCCTTGGGTCAAGACCCTACTAATGGTGCCTGCCAAATCTGGAGTACCCCTATCAATGTCCTCAAGGTCAGGTAGATGACACCGAGAGGCTTCAATTTCCAATTTTTGCTTGAGGAGGTTTAGTTCAAGTACTTATCTTGCTTCCGTTGATTTTCTCAAATTTTTCATCACTAGTTGTTGTGCATTAAGAGTCCTCAGATTTGAGGGATGTGCAAGAGTATCAAGTGAATCCTAGGGGGTGAAGGGGGGAGGCTGAGCAGCGGCTAGGGCTTCTTTAATGGCATTGTTGTAGTCTAAGATGGAGTTTGACATCGAGGGGGAGGAAGAGGCAGGGGGAAGGGACATTTATTCCTAAAATGGCCACTAACTTTACAGTAGTGACATGCATCTATTCTGCCCATATATTCAATAGAATAGAAGTAGGTTTTATTGTTTAGCCGAATAACAATTTCTGTAGGGTAACTCAAACCTGGTTTTAATGCAATGAGAAGTCTAGCATCGAGATGCGGGAGGACCGAGGGAGAAGAATCGATTTTAACAATTTTCCCTAGGGGTTCCACCATTTTATCTACACAGGACCACAAGAAAGGTGGGATATTCTTAACAGTTATCCATTTCGGGTAGGAAAGGGCAAGAATCTCATCATTACAAGCTTCAGGGTCCCAACGAACCGCCCTAAAAGACGAGTTTCCTACTGACCAAAACTGTTTATTTACAATTTTGCTTTGGGTTTCCTTATTGTCAAAGAAAATAAAAAACAAACCCTTCTGAATCATTCTACAAAACGAAAAATCAAACCCTAATTTATTAACCCACACATTTTGCAGCCATTTGTTCATATATTGACGAGATGGTAAGTTATTTACATCAAAGGCAGTGAAAAAAATTGTTGAATCCCTAAGTCTAGAAATCTCCAAAGAAATGGCAGAAAGCATGGAGTTATTAGGTTTAATGGTGATGCGTTTGGAGGAGTGGACCTCACCTTGTGTTGGCGCGAGATTGGTCTCATCTTCATGGTGGAGAGCGGCTTCGAATCTTGCATCTTCTGGAAATGAAACCCTCTTGCCCTCCACCGCTTGGTTGAAGGTCTTCTTCGGCTCCCAAGCGTTCGCAATAGGCCAAATGGGCTGTTTAGTGTTGGTGAAACCATCTTTATTCGGCTCCATTTAATGCAGGAGTGACAATAAATGACTCGAGGGCTTCCCAGCAAGGCCAGGGAGCCCCCGCACGCGATAGCGTACTGCAACCAGCGACACCCTGGTTTTCGTGCCCTAGTTGCAGAGCGCTCTTTTTCCCAATCTCCAATTTAAAATAATTTTATAATTCAACATAAATTATTTTAATATTTTATTAAATTTATTTATTTAAAATTCAAATTTTAGTTTTACTTGTAAATTTTCATTACAATAGTATTGCCTAATGGAAAGTACTAATAAGACATAATTTTAATTTTAGTATGAAAATTTAAAAGTAAAACCAAATTTTAAGTATTAAAAATAAAATGAAACCTATAACAAGATAAAAAGTCAATTCCTAATTTAGTAATTTATTTAAAATTTCTATATATATTTCAATTATTTATATACTATAGTAAAGTAAGTATTAAAATAGATAATATTAATATTTAAAAAAACAAACATATAATTTACAATTTATATACCATATTTATTATTTTGTAATTATATATACAATATAATATAATATAATAACTATAAAAATATTAAAAACAAACATTGTTAGTCTTGATTATTTAAAAATGAATAAAAATAAAAAATAAAATAATTCGAATTTAAAAAAAAATTCAATCCATTCACTCTCATCAAAGATTAGAATTTTATAACTTAAAAAAAAAGAATAAAAAAATATATTATATATATATAAATGATATTAAGATATTAAAAAAAATTATATTTAGAATTAATTATTTTTATATGTATAACAAAAATTACTAACTTAAAACGAATAAAAACAAACAACATAAATATTATTATAAAAATTAGTAAATATTTAATCTAAAGTGTTTTCATACTTAGCGATGGTTTCCTTTCCTATCACAAAGAGGACTCAACGGAGAGCACTTATTAAATATATTAAATGAAAATATTATGTCTGACAGTTATCTCCATTACTAACAGAAACGGAAACGGATTTATAATATAGTGTGCGCTGTTTAAGCCACGCCGGGGGTCTACCGTCTCCTCAAATTCTTCAAAACTCTCACTACAAACTGTTAAAAATACTTTTCTTCTAACAAAATTATTGTCCCCATTGATTTTTCTATTGAACAAAGCATATAAAACATACCAATGGGTACCTGAAAAGGATTGTCTTCAATATTGCCTTCTGATTTTGTCCCCCAAGATTCTTGAAAATTTTCTTACAATCTCTTAAAAATACTTTTCTTCTAACAAAATTATTGCCCCCATTGTTTTTTCTATTGAACAAAGCATATAAAACATACCAATAGGTACTGAAAAGGATTGGATTGTCTTCAATATTGCCTTCTGAGTTTCCAAGAGCAGGGCTTGAATGGGGTGGTGTGATCCTGTTCAGAACAGATGGATGGTTTTCGTAGCCTGCATCTGGATTGAATGTTGTGCAGGACCATCATATGGATTCAGCATATATTCTCAGGCCATCAAGACCAGATTTGGCTATAACCAACAGCAGCTAGACACCATCTCTGTTTACAGCAGCTTAGGAGTTTTTGGGGGATTACTCTCTGGCCTGTTAAACCAGTGCCTCCCTGATTGGCTTGTTCTGCTCATTGGGTCTCTCCACAATTTGGCAGGCTACACAATTGTATGGCTGTTTGTATCTGGGAGACTACCAGTTCCTCCATTGTGGGAGCTGGGTTTATTTACCTGTATTGCCCTCAATGGCTCCTTATACTTCAACACAGTCTCAATGGTGACCTCTGTAAACAATTTTCCTGATAACAGAGGACTAGTGGCGGGGTTGATGAAGGGATGCTTTGGCCTAAGCAGCGCCATTCTGTCAACAGTATGGAAGGTATTGTTTCCAGATTCAGATGGGTCTGACTATTTGTTAGTGGCAGCCATAGTCCCATCTGCACTCACCTTTCTGCTCATGCCAATTGTGAGGGAGTATGAAGCAGATAATTCTGAAAATGGGTCTTCAAGAACTATGCAAAATCTGGCTTTGGCGTCTGTGCCCATGGTGTTTTTGGCAGTGTTTTTCATGGCTGCCCCTTTCTTGGATGGGAACTCTTTGCAGGTCAGTAATCTCATTGTTTATGGTGTTTTTTTTAATGTATTATTAATTTATTAGCAACAGAATCTTTTTTTTTTTAATTGAAGATGCCAAAGTTAAAAAAATTACAAATAAGACAGTCAGGGACTGTCAAAAAAATTTACATCAGCAATAGAATCTTTCTTCAACTTTCTACAACAATTGGCTATAAGATCAATTTTTTTAACCTTGAGTACTACATTTGAAGAACCAGAATTTGATTTTCAATATTTTTTTTTAACTATAGTTTTCATCCCCAAACAGTAAAGGTTTTGCATCTCTGCTACATAAAAGAAAAATATTAAAAAACAAATAGCTCAGTGAAATTCCCTGCTCAGGTTGAGTTTCCTGCCAAAGTATACAGTCCTTAGCATTTATTCTAGATTATATTATAGACAAATTATTGAGAAAGACGAGATTTCTACATTTTCATTAAAATTGTTGCTTAGTTTCTGGATTTTACTGTATGAAAGATTATATTATAGACAAATTATTGAGAGATGAGATTTCTACATTTTCATTAAGATTGTTGCTTAGTTTTTGGATTTCACTGAATGAATTTTTGTTTAGGATAGTACTCAAGTAATCTATCATACTCACTTTAAACCTACAACTCTCTCTTTTATCCTGATGATCAATCATTAAATATGATCCAAAACAATATGTTTAAACTTTAAATCAATATATTTAAATTTCATAATATAAATTTATGTTTATATCATTGATTTTTATTTCATATAAATTTTATTTTGTTGTTTAAACTTTAAATCAATATATTTAAAATTCATAATGTAAATTTATGTTTATAACGTTGATTTTTATTTCATATAAATTTTATTTATTAATTTTTAAATATTTCAAGCAAGTTTGTTCATGATGCACTAGTTCAACACCCTTCTTCTCCCAAACAAAGTGGAAACATGGATTGCTTTCTCCCTTTCAGTCGATTTGTCTTTGTCTTGGAGATCTCAACTATGTTTGGGTAGATTTATTCATGACAAAGAAGATTTCTTGCAGGATCATGCTCTCATCTATAGGTTTATAAAGACATGGCCAAAACTATGTGACCTCCACTCTTGGATCTTAGAATACTGGAAAGATGAGATGCACAAAGAAATAAGTATTTACCCCCATGCCAAGGGGTTTTTCATCCTCGAATTTGAATCCTCTAAGGATAAATGGATGGTGCTCAAGATTGGCCTTGATTCTTCAATGGGGATTTCATGTGCATGAAACCTTGTTCCCCTCCTTCAATTTGAGAACTGATATTTTCTCCTCTACATTTCTCTGGGTGCACTTAATCTACCTTCCACTACAATTTTGGGAAATCTAGTGTCTCCAAGCCATTGGCAATGGCATAGGTAATTATCATTGCATTTTGAAAGAAACTATTAATTATGAGAATTCTACATGTGCTCATCTTTGTGTCAAAATGGATATTAACAATGGCCTCCCAACAAAAATTTCTTTCAAAGTTGACAATAGTTGTTGGAGACAACCTGTCGATTATGTAAAGATCCCATTCAAATGTAGGAAATGCTTCTCAACTAATCATCTCACTTAGCAATGCCAAAGTTCATTTGTCTAGACTCACAAAAGTGATGCCTCAAGAAGTAAGCCCACTTGGTGGGTTGGGGCGAAATCACACTATGTTGTTCCTCCTAGTGCTCAAATTGATTTGGTAGCCTCCCATGTTTCTTTAGAAGTAGTCTCAATGCCAAAATTCTCTCCTCCTTCCAGTCTGCAATACCAATTCATTGGGATTTTGCAAAAGGCTTCTTCTGATGGCAATATTGAAGCTAGTTATTTTCCCATTGAGATTGTTACTTTTGAGGTTTCCCAAGGATTGTTAGCAACTACAAGAAATGTTCCCAAGGGTAATGAAAGTTACTTTAAAAGAAAAACTAGTCAAGATCAAGAGTGTTTCCTCTAAACAAAACAATTCAACAAAAGTAAAGAAGAAAAAGACCCCCTATCAAACCATCCCACACATAGCCATTTGATTCTAATGCACACCCACTTTTGGGTTGATGTGAACTTTATTTGGTTCACATTTAATAATTTAATTTCTAAAGTTTATTTATTATGAAAAGACTTTATGCCAATTAATTCTAATGCCATGAAATTTTTATTTTCTAGAGTCTATTTATTAAAGTCTACTTGTACTTTGGGGTTAAAATTAATTCTTAATAATGCCACAAAATTATTATTTTATAAAATTAATTCTTAAATCTATCAAGTTTACAAAATATATATTTTGATATATTACATATACAACAAACTTATTGCAAATTTTTAATATATTATAAACTTAATATATTGTAAAAATAAAATAATAATAATTACTTTTAATAATTAATTTATTAAAATTATAATTATAATTACATCTAAGATTAATTTTACAGTTACAATTAATTAGAAAACTAACAAAGACAAGTACTCGTCACTACATGACACTTGTTTTATTTACTTAAGAGTTATTTCGTTTATCTAAGAGTTATTTTTCTTACTTTAGAACTATTAAAGAATTATTTTGTTTTGTTTACTTCAATTTTTTAATTTTTTTAACCATATGTGACCTCTTTAACTATTATTTTTAACATACTTATGTCATCACATTCCACTTTTTGTCACCTTATAGTCACACCTTTTGAATAGTTAAAGTAGATGTTGATTCTCTTCATTATTAGTTTTTATACTATTTCTAATTAATAGGAAATTTTATTTTAGTTTTTCAAAATATAAGATAAATGTTTGTTAAATAGATATTTACATAAGACATTTTATTTAATACGATTTCCTAAGAAATTAAGGTTTTACAGGTAGATGAAATGAAATTCGTTGTTACACTTGTCATTCTAGTAATTCTCTTGTACGTGGCATGGAAATTGAGCACTAATGAGAGAACTTCAGTTGTAAACAAAATACTTTTGGAGCCATTGACTACTCAAGAAGATCCAAATAATTTTGAAAAATATGCCATTATTGAGTATGCTAATAGTTCTTTGTGGAGAACAATTTGCAATGTTGATTTTTTCTTAGTCTTGTTTTCTTCTTCACTTGCTATAGCATCAGGTGAGGTGACAATTGGGAACATGAATCGGGTTCCAACCTCTCTTGGATATACACAACAAGACATCAGTATATTTGTCACTTTGATATCAGCAAGTCAATTTTTAGGTCGCTTTGGGAGTGGAGCTTTATCAGATTATTTTCTCTCAAAATATGGAGTAGTGAGGTCATTATTAGTTGCACTAGCTCAGTTCATTTTGTGTTGTGGGCATTTTATTATAATAATAGCAAGCATTTTGCCCCAAGCGCTATACTTAGGTTCCATTTTGATAGGATTTTCTTTTGGAACAATATGGTGCTTAGGTTCCATTGTTGTATCTGATTTATTCGGGCTACACCATTTTGGGACATTATACAATGTCATGATGATGGGTAATCCAATTGTATTGTATGTTCTATCTGTGTGGGTTGCAAGGTATCTCTATGATATAGAGGCAGCTAAGTAAGGAGGAGGGAAGTGTAAGGGTAGCATATGTTTTAATCTCACCTTCATTATTTTGGCTAGTATTACCATGTTTGCAACATTAGCATCATTTGTTGAAAAAGATTGGTTGATTAAATAGGTCTTGTTAGCATAGTGGTAACAAAAACACAAGTTTGAATGCCTCAATTCTATGATAGCTTTCTTTGTGATCATAGTGTTGGTGTTGACTCTCAACTTGAAGGTCATGACTTTCATGATGTAATATTGTTAAATGCGTTGTACATATTAGAATGGAAAATTATTGAACTTATATCGTAATGTGAGCTTCTTGTTATTTTAAAGTATATATTGAGGAGAACAAAATGTTAGTTTGTGTTTGACAATGCAAATAAAGATAGGAAAATATAATATTAGTAACATGGACAAATATCTTGATGCATTTCTATATGACTATGAAGCATCCATCAATACATAATGAGGGTGAGAATGTATTATGTTAGAATACATTGAAAGTGTATAGTTGAAATGATAAGAGTAGAAAGTCGCCACTATCAAACCTAATTTGGTAAAAAAAAATTAACATAACATATAAATCAATCAAAAGGGCTTAACTTTCAATAGGGAAGGTAGCTCTAACCATTAACATTGCAGCCCTTCAAACTACTAGTTTACATAAGATAAAGTTTAAGGGAAATAATAAGATTTCTAACTTTCGCCATCAAATAATACAAGAATTATAAAACATTAAGAATTCTAAAATTGTAAGATATGTATATCCCCTAAAGACAGTTAAGACTATAGAAGATAAGATCTAGAGTATTGGTCATATAAAGATTCAATAAATTATAATTGTGAAATACAAATTAAAAGTGTCATCCATTTTATTCAAATTATACATATTATTTTTAACTATAAAAACACAAAAATTAATCAATGGTGTACAAATTTTCTTTTTCTACTTAAACACAATGTTAGACAAATAAAAGAATGTTGTGCATAGCAATATTTAAGCAAATCAAGATAAAAAAGGTTTTATGTAATTGCTCATTAAATGAAAATAGTGATTGTACAAGACAATGAATTACTAAGTATTCAACAATCAATCCCAAATAAACATTAGTGAATTAAGAATTCACAATACCTTAAATTCAAATATACTATATGATTTAAAATCTAAACATGATAATTAAATTTAACTACATTCCATTTTTCTAGAATAATACAATGAATTTGTAAATAAAATTGATCAAAATTTTGATAACGTGATCTAATGAATATGTGTATAAGAAATTATTTTGACTTTCATGGAGGCCTAACCACTAGAAAATGATATACATTATCAAACTTATATATAGGCTATCTAACTCCATGAGTTTTGAACTCTTGGTAAATCTCAATGTATCACCATACAATCCATGCTACATGCCAGTTAGCCTTCTACAATATGTCAAATAGGAAATGTGACTTTGACACATGAGGATTGATGAAGAGTAAGAGGAGCTTAACCTATTTCAATTGGTGCCATGTGAGCTTCTCACAAGCATTATTGACCTAATGATTACCAAAATGTGAAAATCATTGAACATGAGTAATGATATTCATATATATACCAAGATAGCTTAGATCTCAATTTTAAAGATGAATAGTAATATTATTAGTGAATTAATTTTCACAAACTCTTGGATTAACTCAATTGGGTATGCCGAGCACCCAATGATACTAGCAAAATAGTACAAATTGACTTTAACTCTAGCATCATCAATTTTCTCTCTTATTGCAAATAACTTAGTCTACCCATGTGCCTCGTTTGTGCCCTTAATCACATTAAATATGTACTCTTGATGTAGCAATATTATTAACAAGGGAAAACACAGGAGAGCAAATTGCTCTTATAAGAACTGCGTCCTCTTCTATCATTAAGCTAGGAACACCTCAAAATTGCTACAAAGAGCTCCAAAAATCACTTGGATAAATGGAGATCAACCAAGATATATTTTCTCAATAACCTAAGAAATGTAATGATGCAATTGCTTGAATGAATGATTATAATGAATTATCAATGTTTTTAAAAAGAAGACAAAATGTCTAGATCCAAAACTATAGGTGAAGATTCAAATATTTCATTTATAAAATCTTAGCCGTGGCTCTATTTCAATATGTTCTCAAAATTTCACAGTCATATGCTAGCACACTAGAACTCCCTCATGGTTTAAGCTAATAAGAAGAACTCTTGATATGTTCAACCTAAACTATATTCTTGCCTAAGTGTGCAATTTTACAAAAATCTAAAAAACATTTAGAATCAAATAAATAAATAAAAATAATATAATACATGTGAATGCTAGTATTTTAATTTCTTTTCTACAGCAAAATACAAAACAAAACAGTGTATGAGATAAATTATGTCTCTAAACTAGAAGGAAAAACTGAAGAAAATCGAAACAAACCTAAAACTATCCTTAAATTTATACTACAAACAAAATTTACACATCTATTAGCCAACACGGATAGAAAAATTGACTTGGGCCGTGGGTTTGCTCCCCATTGATTTCCAGTTTGACTCTAAGACCTAGATTTCACCTGATTTGATTCATCTCCCAGAACTGTACTGAAACACAAGGATACCCTAAATTACCAAAAAAAAATTACACATCTATCTCAGATCGTCTATACATATATTTCACCATTAGTGGCTTTTACCATCCACACCTCCAGCCATATATTTTCTGTCCCCTACCATTCATTGGCTCTCCAAAAGCTTAGAATTCAAGCTAAGCAAGTGCTCTGGAGAAGAGAAAAGTTAAAACAAGATCCAGCCTGCTTTTCAAAAAGAAAATTCTAAATTCTCTCTTCCACTTACACACGTTAACCAGCACTATTATTGTTGAACAAAGCACCTAAAAGATACCATTAGGTAGCTGAATCCTCTTCATTGTTGTTCTCATTGTTTTTTTAATTGAACAAAGCATATAAAAATACCATTAGGTAGCTGAAGAGATTGTTCTTATTATTGCCCTCTGAGTTTCCAAGAACATGGCTTGAATGGGGCGGTATGATTCTGTTCAGAACAGATGGATGGTTTTGGTAGCCTGTATGTGGATTGAATGTTGTGCAGGACCATCATTTGGCTTCAGTATATAATCTCAGGCCATAAAGACCCGATTTGGCTACAACCAACAGCAATTGGACACCATCTCTGTTTACAGCAGCTTAGCATTTTTTGGGGGCATACTCTGTGGCCTGTTAAACCAGTGCCTCCCTTCTTGGATTGTTCTGCTCATTGGGTCTCCCCACAATTTGGCAGGCTATGTGGTCTTATGGCTACTTGTATCTGGGAGACTAGCTGTTCCTCCATTGTGGGAGCTGGGTTTATTTACCTGTATTGCCATGAATGACTCCTTATACTTCAACACAGTCTCAGTGGTGACCTCTGTAAATAATTTTCCAGATAACAAAGGACTAGTGGTGGGGTTGATGAAGGGATGCTTTGGTCTAAGTAGTGCTATTCTGTCAACAACATGGAAGATAGTATTTCCAGATTCAGATGGGTCATCCTATTTGTTGGTAGCCGCCATAGTCCCATCTGCAGTCACCTTTCTGCTTATGCCACTTGTGAGGAAATTTGAAGCAGATAATTCTGAAAATGGGTCTTCAAGAACTATAAAAAATCTGGCTTTGGCGGCTGCACCCATGGTGTTTTTAGCAGTGTTTTTCATGGCTGCGCCTTTCTGAGATGGAGACTCTTTGCAGGTGAGTAATCTCATTGTTTATGGTGTTATGTTTTTTAATGTATTATTAGCAACAAAACCATTGGCTATTAGTATTTTTTTTTAAAGTCAACTAGTAACAGTACTGGAAACTACAAAACATGCATATAATAATTAAAATTAAAAGAATATACAATATAGAAGAGCAGTCTGGTGGAGGAATATCCAAGCCAAAAAGTCTGAAAGGTATCAACACAAGCCCAATATAAAGGAATATTACATTAACAAGATAGCTGAAATCTCTTGTCTTAAGCGAAAACAAGTTATAAGATGATAAAATATTATTCATCTTAAAGAGCATAAAGTATAAGATCTTCTGTAATGATATTAAACTTCTTTAAGTAGAGGTCTGTTGTGGTCATTCGCTATAACTGTCAGTTGAGACTGCACTCTTGATAATTGTACTTGGAGCTCGAAATTGCTGATGTGATTCTCCTTCAAGACTTTACCAAGTGCTACCTACTGCAAAATAATATCAAAGAGCAACCCATGCATAATCACTTCCATAAGAAGAAAAGTGTTAGAAAAGATAGCTTTACATTGGGTCATCCAAATATATAAAAGGATGCATTGATGAGAAGATTCTGAGGTTATATTTTGTGAGCAGTGGAGTCCTAAAAGGACTGATTTCCATTTTAATTTTATGATAAATAAAGTTGGAATAAGAGTCATGATTGCTTGCCAAATTTGTTGAGTATGTTTGCAAGTTCAAAAGGCATGTTTAATAGTCTCTAGCTTCTGACATAAAGAGCATTTGGTGGAATGGTTGGTAAGAAAAGTGAGACATTCACCAACAACAATTTAATAATAAGAAAAGTGAGACGTTCAACTTTGGATTTCCACATCACAGAGCTCAAGTTGAACCATTTGGGTTCACGGCAATTGAAATTCCATTTCAGATTTAGTCTTGGTCAGATTTGGATTGCAAGGAGTTTAAGGTAAATTAGTTTGAGAGGGAAGTTGTCAATATTATAACCTAGACATAGTCTTTATAGAAGTTTCATGCAATAGGGCTAGAAAGTTTTAGTTGTAGATCAAAAGGAACAATATTTTGCACCTAATAAATGTTACATTTATTGAGCTATGTAGTTATTAGAGACGTTTTTTTATCTTCAATCCTTAACAATCAAGTACAAAAATCTTACAATTATACAGAAACGAATCTCTCGTTCATAACTGTCTTTTGCCATCAACAAAAATCTTATGAAATAGATCTATTAATTTTGATGTATATTTTGAATATGAAAAAATAATTATTTAAGATTTTATCAACAAAATTTAAACTAAACTAGATTTTCAAAAATAATTGTACAAACCACACTAAGTTGGTTAGAAATTTATGACATACCTCTCCATAAATATAATGTGTTCTTTTCCATAAACTTATGACACTATTATATTTGACAATGTGAATGAAAGTGACGTGACTTAATGCTTAAGATTTAAGTCTCTATTTTGCTACAACACTCTCAAGCTCTCACAGTATGCTTTTACAACTCTCTTGGCTTTCTCAAGCCTCTTTGGTAATATCTATCTATTTATCCTATCTTTGAGCATCTTGGGATTTATCACATCCCTCTTCTATCATTTATCATTTATCTTATCTTGCATTTATCTTTTATTCTATCAATCTATCTAGCTGTCTATGGAGGTGGAAACACCAAAACACGGATTTGACTGAGGCAAGTCCTCAAGCAGCCCCAAATATTTTTCCTTTCTGGCTTGTGTGCAGGTTACATTAGGGAAGATTCATTTGGTTGGAGGCTTCATATTGTGGACCGGTTGTGAGATTATCTTCTTCCTTTCCTTTGTGGCTTTCATTTTATTTATATAATTATTTTACTTTCTTTTATATACATTTATCGCATTTAAATTAATCTAAAAAACATATCTATTACATTGTGCCCTTCTGTGTGAACTCTGCATTCTGTCCATATAGGACACTAGTGCATTGTGCTGTTGTCCATAATTCGCACACACGTTCTTGTGCAGAGAGCTATCAGAGGACGTACAAAGACACTACATCTTGAGTGGAGAGGTCGGTTAGTGAATCTTCGAGAGGTTGTTATCCGCCTATCGAAGAGGTTCATTTCCCCTCTCCACACTAACTCTAAATAAACACTAAGATTAAGCATAAAAAAGAAATAACATTAATCATTCTTTTCTAAGATCTTATTGTTCCAGGCATTAGCCAACTTCTGTATGTTATCTTTCTAGTCGTCCTCCTACATGGCATACTATTCTTCATTCTTGTTGTCTTTCTGCTTCTTTTTCTTGAGTATCTTCGACAACTTGGATTTGCTTGAAATCACTCCCATAACCAAATTCCGCATTATACCATTAGTTATGTGAATAAGGGAATTAATAGCATTCGCAATTTCATTGTAGTCTTCTTTCGATTTCTTTTCTCGAGCCTTCAAATCCATAACGCGAGGTTTCATTTCTCTAATCCGATTTTCTAGGTATCCAATTCCAAGTTGTATCCCACCTCAACATTATCCTCATTTCCCATGCTAGTATACTGGGCTTTCTAGTATTATTCTTCTCCCATATCTTCATCAGCCATTACATTTTCTCTGCCTTCGTCTTCATCACCTCATCCTATTTCCCCTTTAGCATCTTCCTTTATTTTTTCAGAGTACTCTTCCTCATCTGGAAGGCATTCCTCATCCATTTCCAGCTTTGTTACCTTCACCTGTTTGGCTTTTTTCTTACCTTTATCCTTTTGTTTTAGCCTTTCTAACTTCCTCTCTTCTGAGCCACTTCCCTCTTTGTTAGTATTTTGATTGGGGTCTTGATCTTTTTCATCAATAACAATAATCTCGCTGATTGGCTTAGGGTTTTGGGATTTTTTTTCCTTTTCTTAGGATTGCTGATTTTGGCTTTTGAAATTTTTCACTTCTTAGGGGTAAGCTTGATCACTTCAACATACTCATCAGGGAGCTTAGGGGTGGGGGAATCCATGCCCGATATTTTCGCCAAGAATCTTCTAGGTGAGTTGAATCCTTTTCTTCCAGATGTGGGTAGACATTTTTGGATTGCATTTTAGTCTTTTTGGAGCCTGAGGGTTTCTTTAGGGTGTGGGCTCTTCTTTCAATCAATTCAATTTTCACCTGACTAGCAACATTGCTGGATACAGGAAAAGCAAGTGGTTGCCATGGGGGCTCTTTTGGACCTTGTGCATGTAAAGGGTGTACATCAATCCTTGGTGAAGGGGAGGAGAGGCTTCATTATTGATGTTGTTGCTCATTGAGGTGAAAAGAAAGTAGGGGACATTTATAAATTCTTTTTGGCGAATATGATTTAGGAGCACAAAATGGTATTCATGCACAATCGTACATAACAACCCTCTAAGGTGAAATACTTCATCATATAGGCTAAGAAGAGCATACAAGGCGGGGAGCTCTTCTCTTTCATAGCCATTTTGAACCACTTTAAGTTTCTCACCATTCTCTACAAACAAGTATTAATAAAGGCTTTATAATCACTCGAACTATTTTTAACCACCTTCAATCCATTGTAACTTAGGCCAGTGGCTTCTGCAATTAACTGCGAAGTGACAGTGAAGCTAACACTACCCACTTTAACCGTTCCTTTTGACCAGGAATTGAAAAACTTAGCAAACAAGGTTTTGTTATGACCTTTCATGGAGAGGATATATGGAAATAACTCGGCTTTGTCCAGCAGGTCCCAGAGTTGTTCATTCTCGTGTAGAGACACACAATCCCTTAGCTCAGTCATCTTCATTTCTCCTCCAATTTCAACAACATTAAGGCTCTGCTACTATGAGGTCTCCTTTTTTTTTCTCTCCAATTAATTTGCAGTCTTATTAGAAGTTTCTCCAAGTTTTCTCTACCTCTCAATAATACTAGTGTCCTTGCACACTTGCTTAGTACAACTATTCCGGTAAAAAACATTATTGCCTATCCTTTGTGTGGCTTTAAAATTTAAATTGAGCCATGGTGGCAGATGAGGTTTTCAATAGCCATATCTTTCCCTCGTGCGGAGGTGACGAGAAATACATAAATTTAGGAAATTAAGAGGGATAATCATAATCATTATAAATCATGTTTCTAAATAACCCACCTTTTTGCTTTTTCTTTAAACATGGCTTCCTTCAGATTTTTAGGACAATCTCAAAAATTTATAATTTCCCAACATTTGTAGTTTAAAGTAATATTTGTCATTAAGTCTACAACCATATTACTTTCACTATAGACATGAGCCATTTTGAAATAAGGGAACCCCTTACAATTTGTCTCCAATCCTCCATTAGTTTCCTAATTTCCCACAGGTTTGCACTTTGATCATTTAGGATTGAGATGATTAGTTTAGAATCTCCCTCCAAAATAATTACTTCCAAGTTCATATCTTTAAGTCTTTTAAGTCCTTTCCAAGTCAGATACACTTATGCTTTGTTATTAGAAGAGATTCCTAAATTACATCCATAGGCCTCTATCAAGTTTCCTTTATGATCTCTAATGACTTCTCCTGTTGTAGAGATCCCTAGATTCCCTTTTGAGAAACCATCAAATTTGCACTTGATCCATCCTTCCTCAGGGGCTTCCCATTTGCTATTCTTTCTAGCCTCAATCTTTTGCCAATTGATTTTTAGGAGATCTTGGTTTATTCCTCATAGTTGTTTAATCCTCAACTCAGTGTAATTCAACACAGATTTTGAAAACCCATAGGAAACAACATTAATATTTTCTTTAATTTGTTGTTTTATGATTTGGGCTAGGACACTAACATATCTTTTCTGATCTTTGAATATCCTATTGTTTCTGTCTTTCCAAATTCCCCACGCCATAAAGGGGGGAACCTGTCTCCATAACTCCTTAATAACAAAATTTGAAAACGAAGATGAGGACCACTCGAGCCAAGATAAGATGTCCAATGCAGCTAGGCATCACCCAATCAACACTAAGTTGAGAGAGGACAAAGTTCTAAACCTCTGAGGCATAAGGACAATGAAGAAGTAAGTGTTGAACATCCTTAGAGTCATTATAGCAAAGGGAGCATTTATTAACTAAATGAAAACCTCTTTTGATGAGATTATCTATAGTTAATATTTTGTTGTGGGCCACCAACCACTAGAAATAGTTAATTTTAGGAATCAAATTGGGGATCCAAACTTGTCTCTAGTCCATTAACATATAATTGTGGTTCTCCATTGATTAGTAGGCAAGATTAATTGAGAATTTTTCAGACGAATACAACTTCCATATCTATTCGTCCTCCAAATTTCTATAAAAAAAAGCACACCCTTCCAATTGCTCCATTAGGAGAGCAATGTCTTGGTCCCATCTACTCGTGAGTGACATCATCCGCCAGTTGTTCTTTCAAATTCCTCCATCTAGGCTTATCTCTATGCCACTCAACATAGCTATTCATAAATCTACCATTATTATTGATGAGGTTATTTTTTATGGATCTTAAGAAAGGTATGGATGTTAAGGAGCCATCTTTGGCCCAAGAATCATCCTAGAATAAGGTGTTCTTACCATTGCCCACTATTTTTCTCCCCACTTTCTTGAGAATCAATCTGATATTTGGAAGATTGTTCCATACCATTGATCCTTGGGGAAGGTTTGATTCCCATAAGAACTTATTTGTGGATTCATTGTGAAGATACTTTGAATTCATAATATCAATCCAATCTTTAGAGTCTTGAATGATATCTTAGCTAAAAGAGCTTTGTTAAATAACCTTAACTTCCTTATCTCAAGACCGCTATGTCTTTTAGGAGTGCAAACTCTGTCACATCCTACAAGAGGCATCCTTGGTTTTTCTTCCACTCCAGTCCAAAGGAACTTCCTCTAAATCTACTCAATTTTATTAGCTAAGAATTCTGGGATTCTGAAAAGAGAAAGGTAGTACACATGGATATTCTAGAGAGAAGCTTTGAGGAGTTACAATTTCCCTGCTTAGCTCAAGAGTTTACCTCTCGACCCTAAATAACTTCTTCTAGACTCTTTCAACTATTTGATTCCAATAAATATTGCTAGACTTTTTGCAATAGTTATATTTATGTTACACCTTATTTTTACTGAAAAAACTTATATCAAATCCAAACTATTTTTTCTATCATAAAAACATGAGCTATACTAATACCTTTTTAACCTAAACTAAAAATATAAATCCAAATAAATAATATAATTAACTTAATAAACTTCAACTAATATTTTTTTTAATAATCCTATCTAAATTATCATGAATAATATCTTTACTAAATGTAGCCACCTCTTCCATCGACTCTACAAATTAAAATAGACATATTCTAATTACATAATAACAAGTAGGAGTGGTAGTTTAGCTCATATCTTGGAATCAAATTTAAATGGAAATACAACTATATAAAAAAATTAAGATTATATTTAATGAGATTAAAATTTAAAACACTCAAATTAAAGAATCTTATTTTTATTACATTAAACTTATCACCCACCTTATCTTTTATCTTTTATTATAAAGTACCTAAATTTACTCCACACCTAAATTATTCGGTGTGGCTTGTAGGTGACATAGGAAACGGATGTTTTTAGGTATCATGTACCCTCTATAAAAAAAATAAAAAATAAAGGGCCCTTCCCAAATTCTACGTCTTATTGAAAAACTCTGATAAAATTCATAATGGTTAAGATTAATTTAAAATTCTAAAGAAGTGTACAAGTCTTTTTCTCTAAAATAATGTACCTCACAATACAAAAGTGCAAAGACTTTTGATATCATGAAAATTGAAATATGAAATATAAAAAAAAAGAAAATTTGAATTTTACACTCACTGTATATAACATGAATCAATTAAAAGAAAGAAAAATGATATTTATAAAATTATGTAAAATAAAACATAAATATAGACAATAGATTTTTGTTTCAAAAATTTTAATTCTGTGATTTGATTGGTTAAAATAATAAGAAAATTGAATGCAATAGATGCATAAATAATGCCTTTGGCAAGGAACTAAAAATGAAATCATCTAAATATGGTTTAGAAAAATTTAAGGTA
Organism: Cryptomeria japonica; assembly: GCF_030272615.1. Lineage (NCBI taxonomy): Eukaryota > Viridiplantae > Streptophyta > Pinopsida > Cupressales > Cupressaceae > Cryptomeria > Cryptomeria japonica. The sequence continues at coordinate 149,438,708 of NC_081406.1, read as the reverse complement.
ACATTTACTTGGTATATATCAAGCCAACTAAGAATTCCTCAATTAAGAATGTAATGATAAATATTTAATATAAAAGAGTAATTTTAAAATTATAATAAAACTAGATATGTCGTGTAATCAAATTATTCTAAATTAATTAAATAAATTATTACTTAATCAATTACTTTCATTAATTCTTCATCAATTCTTCTTCTTTGTTCCTTTAAAGTCAATTAAGTATGCCAAATTAATTAATCAATATTAGCTTTCAATTTTTTCTTTATCATTTTTTTTTACTAGTAAAGGGCAAAGAGCGGAGAATATAATATATTAAAATAACTTTAAAATAACTTTAAAATATAACAGTCTGAAGAAGGATAGAAACTCAAGATCTATCTGCTATCCGATTTATGAGGAAAGGAAATACTGCTAAGAAATAGGGGAGGCTTGCTAAGGAAAGAAGAAGCAAACAAAAAGCAAGGAAAAATAGCGGAAAAGAGGAGCCACTAAAAAAGATTACACCCGATTGCATTGGAAGGATAACTCCCATAAAATAAAGGCTATGCCTATAACTTGAGTAAATTGCAAGTAAACTAAAAAATACTTTAAAAACTCTGATCAATTAATTAATTAATATATGATTAATTAATTGATTGGGATAGTTAATTCCTTAATATTTTTCACTAATTTATAAGTGACATTATTACTTATGGACAATAGAATTTATCCTTTTAATTTCAACTATACAATTTTAAAATAAGGATCAAAATATTGACTATCCATTTTTCTACATGTGTACTCATACTACTCCTTGCTCCCACATGTGAGTATGGTAACTCTAAAACATCTTTGATCTCAAACTCAGTTCTTAATTTTGACTCAAAATTTGAAGATATGATAGGAAAAAGAATTATAGTTCTTCAAATCTAGTTTATAAAATATTAAACTTTTTCAAAAATGATTAAAATGAAGAGATTTGAATGTTGTACACCCAAAAGTATTCATGTTTGTCTTATTAAAATGTAGCACAAATGTCTAGTGTGCATCCCCTATTCTTTTTGTTGCATTCAATATCTTTGCATGCACCCAAAATATTACTCTCTCCAATGTTCCATGACCATTTTATTCCCCCATCCTTAGTATCCATCCTCCTAATATTTTATATATTCCCTTTTGAGAAAAAGGATGAAGTCAAGAATATAGTAAAGGAGCTCAAAGAGGTAAATGTCATTCACCCTTGTAATAGTTCTTGCTCCTCTACCATTCACCCTTGTAATAGTTCTTGCTCCTCTCTAGATAATTAGATATTGATTGATCATATGCATCATATGAAACAAGAATAGATTGTTTAAAAATATATTCTTTACAACAATACTACCCATCCAAAATTATTACATCATATATAAAATAGATTTTTAGTAAAAATAAATAAAAATAAAAAACCAAAATTTCATGTCAAGACATTCTTGTTTGTGAAGGTCTGTTAGGCATGTAACTGCAACCTAGTTCTCTTATGAGGAACCTTGGAAGGACAAGGTTCTAAAGCCTTTTCAACAAACCCATTCTGTTATTATCCTGCAATCAAGGCGCTCCATTAGAAGAGTGCGCTTTGACACATTCTATCAAAGATTTTAGGTGTCTATTAAAGACATCAAGTTTCTACTATTGATTAGATTTAGAAGAGTAGTTTCTGAATTAGATTGTGTAGGAATTTTTGGGTTACATGCAAAAACTACCACACAATCTTTTCATAAAAGCAAATTTCTTGGAGGCATTTTGTCAAACAGTTTGCGTGCCTTGTCTTCGGACATGTAGTGTCGCTGTTAAAACATTTTGTTCATGAAGCAGCCACCAAGGTTCAAATCCCTGCTGGGCCACTGTGCTTGCGCGTGGGGTTGAGGTCCCCCATTTGTGGCCTTACCAGTTCATAGCTCCGGATAAAAAAATGTTTCAATAAAACTGAATGACGTTAAATAATTTGAAACTGGATCATCTTAAATTTTTTTACCAGACATATTTAAAATAAAATAAAATAAATTAATATGCCTTGTCTATACTTACACATTTTACATGCATGTCTCCAAGGGCAGTTGCAGCTACAGCATCTGCAAGATTCCTCTATCAAGGTTGGCCTTTCGGCCTCCATGGGGATCGCAATTGAGAGTCACAAATTACACCAGTCTAACCCCAAACCCAGAGTCATTGCCAATAGCAAATCCAAACCAAACAGCAATGACAAATCAAAGATCTAGACTTTCTGTGCTGATAAATATTTTCTTTTTGGTATGGTTATTATTATTTTCATTTTCAGTGAGAGGAAACTGTTGTTAATGCTACTAACCTCATTCATTGTTTGATGGATGTCCATACCCTGTTCCCAAACCCCCAATTTCGCAGAGTCTGTGAGGATGCTGCCGGAAGTTGCATACTCTGGCTTTACACCTGCCAATCGCATTTGTTATAAAGTTTTAAAATCCTTTTGAACAAAAGCACATTGTGCATATATTGAAATCATAGAATTCGATGAAAATTTCTAAATCCTTTTGATCAAACAGTTCACATACCCTGTCTATGCATCCACATTTTTGCATACATGTTTACCAGACCATTTCCAACAACGAAATCTGACAATAATCGGTTTGATGGGCATCCATACCCTGTTCCAAAGCTTCAATTTTACAAAAATCTATTGTATTTTACGATTTTTTAAAACTGTACAACATGCCATTTCATGTGAAAATTTAGCTGCTTCCAATAAAAATAACGAAATGGCTAACAAGAAGGATTAGAAGCCCACATCAACTACCTAAAGTGTCAATGCTTAAAATGTGCTAATTAAGCCCAATATTAAAATTCAAGCTAAGCAAGTGCCATTGGAGAAGCCAAAAATTGAAACAAGAGCCACCTCACTTTGCAAAGAATTCTCTCTTCCATTTCACACTTTAATCAGCACTATATTTGTCATTATTGTTTTTATTAATTGATCAAACCAACACTATATTTGTCCTCATTGTTTTTTTAAATTGATCAAACCAACACCATATTTATCCTCATTGTTTTTTCAATTGACCAAAGATGCCATTAGGTAGCTGAATCATCTTCATTATTGTCCTTTTGTTTTTTTAAATTGAAGAAAGCATATAAAACATACCATTAGGTAGCTGAACAAGATTGTCCTCAATCTCATTGTTTTTTTAATTGAAAAAATCATATAAAAGATACCCATTAGGTTGCTGAAGAGGATTGTCCTCATTATTGCTCTCTGAGTTTCAAGAACAGGGCTTGAATGGGGTGGTATGACTCTGTTCAGAACAGATGGATGGTTTTGGTAGCCTGCATCTGGATTGAATGTTGTGGAGGAGCATTTTATGGCTTTAGCATATGTTCTGAGGCCATCAAGACCCGATTTGGCTACAATCAACAGCAGCTAGATAGCATCTCTGCTTACAGCAGCGTAGGACTTTTTGGGGGCATAATCTCTGGCCTGTTAAACCAGTGCCTCCCTGCTTGGCTTGTTCTGCTCATTGGGTCTCTTCTCAATTTGGCAGGCTACACAATTGTATGGCTGTTTGTATCTGGGAGACTACCAGTTCCTCCATTGTGGGAGCTGGGTTTATTTACCTCTATTGCCATGAATGGCTCCTTATTCTTAAACACAGTCTCAATGGTGACCTCTGTAAATAATTTTCCAGATAACAGAGGACTAGCGGTGGGGTTGATGAAGGGATGCATTGGTCTAAGCAGCGCCTTTATTTCTACAGTATGGAAGGTATTGTTTCCAGATTCAGATGGGTCTTCCTATTTGATAGTGGCCGCCGTAATCCCGTCTGCAGTCACCTTTCTGCTCATGCCAATTGTGAGGAAATATGAAGCAGATAATTCTGAAAATGGGTCTTCAAGAACTATGCAAAATCTGGCTTTGGCGTCTGCACCCATGGTGTTTTTAGCAGTGTTTTTCATGGCTGCACCTTTCTGGGATGGAAACTCTTTACAGGTGAGTAATCTCATTGTTTATGATGTTATTTTTTTTAATGTATTATTAGCGACAGAAGTTTTAAATTTCTACCACCATGGGCTATAAGATTTTTTGTTTTGAAAGTCAACTAAGTAACAGCACTGGAAGGGAGGGAGTCTGGGTGGTTGAGCAGGAGCATGGAAGGGAGGGAGTCTGGGTGGTTGAGCATGAGCATGTATGAATAGCTGTGAGGGTTGTTGTCACTTTTTTTTCAATAATAATAATAGAGATGAAAACTATTGGTTGAAACATAAAATATTAATTTTTGTGCGTTTATATATTAATAATTACAATACATTGTATCAATAGTTGTGACTTTAAAGTTGTTTTTGCTATGAAATGTGTCATTATTTGTAAAAAGAAACCAATCATGTTATACGAAAGAAACGGGACTCGGACTCGGCTCGGACTCGGCAAGGTTGACTCGGACTCGGACTCGGCTCGGACTCGGCAAGGCCGACTCAGACTCGAACTCGGGACTCGGCGTCAGACTCGACTCCAGACTCGGCTGGACTCGGGAAAGTGAAAAACTCAAGAAATTTAGAGATTTTTAAAGATTTAAAACTTGTTTCAGGGACCTTTTATTGAATACACCTTAAAGACACAATAACATCATCAAACTCGGCTCATTTGGCTACATACACAAGTATACATCAATCACATAAGCATAAACACAAATTGTAGCTGAAGGAAATAACAAACATAGATATATAAATATTGTCAAATGTATACAATATCACAAAACTCATGGAATAAAAAATCCATGTCATCATATGATCATCATCAAATGTTTCATACAAATACCAAAGGTAAATACAACTACAAGCCTATGGCTCAAAGGACCCTGCACCCTCCGGCCCTGGCCCCCTGCGAAGGCGTCTAAGGTAGGTCCTGGATGATTTGACAACCATAGTCGCTTCCCGTGACACCATGCCATGCCCACCAACATCAGGAACATTCATGTCACTATCTGCCTCTGAATCTCCTGTTTGTGCTCGTGCTCTCCGCTCCTCCTCTACCATGGCTACGGTCTCAGCCTCTATATCTACCTTTTCGATCCAATCAGTGTCAGACTCGGAGCTTAAATTTTCCCTACTTCTATCGACGCAATTTCCCCCCATATTTTTCGACAGGGGTTTGGGGGCAGCGCCCCTTGCGCGCTCCCTGTCGCGATACAGGGCGGGGTCGAGGGGCAGCGCCCTGCGAGGCCAAAAAAACTTATTATTTAATAAAGCCATCGGGTGTTATTTTTCTATTGGCTGGCATGTTATAACCCTATTTTTTCTCATTCTCAGGCAGAGGTTGTAATGAAGAAAGACAATATCATTCATTTAAAAAAAACTTTTTAAAATGTATTTTTTTTGTCATTTTACTAACCCAGCCAGTAGCCGAGTTTGGGGCTCGGGACTCGCCGAGTTTGGAGAGTTTGAGCCAAACTTGCCAACTCGGCGAGTCTGGCGAGTTTGCTCGCCAAAGTTCGAGTCCCAGAGACTCGGTGAGCATGACTCGGACTCAGGCGAGTCCCGTTTCTATGGTTATACCACATCAGCTACACAAGTATAGGGGCCTCTTTTGCACGACCATTGGTCTCACTTGGTTTTTGGACTATTTTGGACACCTTGACAAAAAGCATGCCGATGTGGCACCATACTTGATGATGTGGCCCTGAACCTCTCCCCAATATTGTTAGAATTCACATAATTATATTGTCGTAATATATATATATATATATAATTTAAAGAAACAAAAAAAATATATAACTAAATGTCTATTAATAAATTTCACATGTATCAATAGCCACCCACTTTGCCCCATTAAAATTTTTGGACTTTAATTGGAGTTGTACAACTTTATTACTATCAATAGCCACACAGGATTATTGCTCATTTTTGAGGTGGTTGTAACAAATCTCTTACTACCAGAAGCCAAAACAATAGCTATAAGCAATCAAGTCGTATATAAAGACAACCCAAAAAAATTGCTAAAATCTAATATATCATTTAGAAGTTATAGTATACAAAATTAACTATAATAATTATAGATACGCTTTTCCTATATTAATAAATATTATGAATAATTATCTATCTTTTAATTAATTTATATATTGTCATTTTAAATATATTATATTTAATTATATGTCTAATTTAATTAATAAATATGTTACAAAATTTAATTAATTATATATTATGATTTCAATTTGTTAAAAATTGAAATTTAATAATTAAGAAAACTTAATAAATATTAAGTAGATATTTTCTACTTTCATATGAAGTTATTTAATTAAAAAATATTAAAAAAAAATCTAATTGCAAATGTATTTTTTTCAAATTTTTAGATAACATATCTCTAATCTTATTATTATATTTTATTCCACTCTCACGTAATCCTATTTCAAATCTATAGAAAAAGGTAACACTCATATGTCATTTAAATTGGACGCGGCTAAACTGGCTCCAAACTGGTATGTTAATAGCATGTGAAAATTCGTGTTATTGTTTTTTCGAAAATTTTCGAAAAATCAAAGTCACAGCTAATCTCGTACTGTGCCATTTTAGAGTCAATTTAACCGCAACCATTTAAATTAGTGTTATACACAAATTGATTTCTATATATTCTTTATTTATTTGACATGTCATGATACATGTAAAACAAATAAAGTCTTCTATATATGATTTTTGGAAAATCTATGGTAACATTTATTATTAAAATTTTGATATATATCACACAAACAAAGGATTGTTTATTTGAGACTGTATTGATAAATATTTAATATAAAATAATATAATTTTTAAATTATTGATAAAAGTCATATAAAAATTAGATGTGTTGTGTATAATCATTTTTTTTATAAATTAATTAAATAAATTATTAGTTAATTATTTTTTCATCAATTCTTCTTCTTTGTTTTTTAAAGTCAATTAATTAAATTGAATTAATTAATTAATCTAGCTTTCAATGTTTCTAATCAATCAAATAATTAATATATGATTTATTAATTGATTGGGATAGTTCATTGCTTCTTAATGTTTTTCTCTAATTTAAAATTGACACTGTCACTCATGGACAAAAGAATTTTACTTTTAATTTCAACCATACAATTTTAAAATAAGGATCAGAATATTGACTAACCATCTTCTTACATGTGTACTCATCCTACTCGTTGCTCCCACGTGTGAGTGTGATAACTTTAAAGCATCTTTGATCTCAATCTCATCTCTTAATTTTGACTCAAAATTTAAAGATGTGACAAGAAAAAGAATTGTAGTTATATTAAACTTTAAATTTTTTTATTAAGATGAAGAGAGGTGAATATTGTGAACATACAAAAGTGTTCATGTTTGTCTTATTAAAATGTAGTACAAATGTTCAGTATGTGCCCCCTATTCTTTTTGTTGCATTCGGTATCTTTGCATGCACACAAAATACTACTCCCTCCAATGTTCCATGACCATTTTATTCCCCGCATCCTTAGTATCCACCTTCCTAATATTTTATCTATACCAATCTGAGAAAAATAATGAAATCAAGAATATAGTGAAGGTGCTCAAAGAGGTGAATACGATTCGCTCTAGTAATAGTCCTTACTCCTCTATAGTATCCTTAATCATCTCTCGTAGTTACACTTAGATAAGGATTGATCATACGTATCATGTGAAGGTCACTGTCGAGATTTTATAAGAGTATTCTCTCTTTCTCTAGCACTCCAAGTATTCCTTTGGAGTCCAAGAGGTGGAGTATTTGGGTTATATTGTTCCACAAGCTTGTGTCTAGGTTGAACCTAAGAAGGTCATTGTAATGCAAGAGTAGCTACACACTAAGTCCCTCAAAATATTATGATGCTTCTTAGGTACTATCACATTTTTTTGCATAATTATGATAAAATTGTTGGGCCCGTGAATTTTTTTCTCAAAAAGAACTCCTTCAATTGATTTGAATCAATAGAAGTGACCTTTATTGCACTCAAAACTACCATATGTTACACTCTAGTTTTGATCACACCCAATTTTCATGAAGCTTTTATTCTAGAATGTGATTCCTCTAACATGAGCAAATGTACAATATTGATGCAAGGAGATTAACATCCATCCTTCACCAACAAGAAATTTACTTGGTGCAAAGTCACCAATCAACACACTAAAAATAAATGTTTGATATCTTCCATTGTTTCCCAATATTGACATCCTCATCTAGTGTAAGTTGCAAGTTCTAAGTAACAATAAATCATCATAGATTGAAATATATTTTGTGGCAAAAGGTGTTTTACAACATACAACAAAAAATGGGTGACAAAGATGAAGGGATATGATTATAAGGTTATTTGCAGAAGGGTAAGGAAAATGTGGTAGCAACTCCTACCAATATGAAGAAGAATACTCCATATTTTATCTTTCTATATTGATGTTCCAAATTCTATACACGAGACTCAAAATGAATGGGTTACTAGTTATACATTGCAAGATATATTTTGGTAGTTGAAATAGGACCCACAATGTATGTTAATATTTTATTTTCCCTTGAACTTATCAAATGCTTGGCCCCAAATTTATCCAAAATCTTCAAATTATGTTGACATAGAAAATAAATTCCACTTTATTTGGGAAGAAAGTAGAACTTATTTTTTATTGATTAAGATGGAATGAATTTATGTAAATGAGATTTAATTGATCCCTCCATAGTGATAAGTTAGATTGTGAGCAAATACTATGTCAGTTGTGTTTCATGTCCCTTCTGCCAATTGATTTTATCTGCAGTCTCCGATCTTAAAATTCACCTCATAAGCATGTTATGTTGCATTATCAACGTTTTACCTCCATTTGGAACCAAGCTTTGTCATTTCTGAAGTTCCCTAGAAGCATGACCTCTCGATTCTCCCCAGCCTTGTGTCAACTCAAGTGTTTAGTTAGAAAATATTGGTGACTTGGATCTACCCTTGCAGTTCCCAAATTCTCAAGAAGCTCGATCTTGCAATTCCTATGATTAGTGATGCCCATCGGCTAATCGATTGACACGGGAACTCTGACACCACTTCCAATGATGTTTAAGTGCTCGATCTTTCCAAATGGCTGATACTCCTTTGAAGACAATAGGTCATAGCAAGTAACGAGGTAGTCATACTTGCACCAAGGTATCGAAGGATTCGGGAACCTATGGTACAATGCTTTAAAATATTTAACTTTCTGATCACCACACATTACGCTCTTCCCGAGACCTAATCTTATGAAGATTTGCAAGTACATCTCCTTAATGGTTGATAAAACGGCACAAGTGATGGAATTTAATGATGTCATTTCCTACAGAATGCATTTAATGTATTCTCCCTTGTTCATTATGACCTTCGAAGTTGGGCGAAGTAATGTATCAACATATTTTAGTATGAATTATTCTTTTCAAAATGGTTCTGCCCCATAATGATCAATTTCATTTAATCAACCATAATGACTATCGTTAGACTGCATGCTCTTGCATGGAAGAAACAAAATTGTTTTGTAGGGTATAGGGAGATAGTAACATTGCTAGGAAAGATAGAAAAACAAGCTGATAATCACGATCATCAATTACAAGAGGAAATTGTTGCAGTTAGAAATTTAGGCAATTAGTTTAGTAGATTGTGTGTGGAAAGATGGCGCTTCGAGTAGACGAACTTTCTCCTGTAATGCAACTAGATATGAAATTTACATAAAATCCACAAGAAGACATTATGAAATTTACATAAAATCCACAAGAAGACATCCTTTTTGGGTTGACAGACTTAGCTTGGAAGTACAAACAGAGTTATGCTAATTCATGAGGGTGATTTTGGTGCTTGAAGAAGAAGAAGAAGAAAAAGCTAAGAGGCATGACGCTTTCCTTCAAAGGGAGCTCAACATGCGGAGGAATCTTGTCCCTCCTGCCATTGTGTTGGTTAGACTAGTTAAGTTATTTCTCTAAATTGTGGCTTTGAATCATGAACTTATGTAAGCCAGTGTGCTTTAAAGTAGCTTTCAATTTTCTTTTGTTGAAACAATTCTTTTCAAGAAATCGTTATCTTTAAGAGGTTACTTTCTTCTTAATATATATTGTTGAAGAGGGAAAAGAAAAGGAGGATTGATCCCCCTTGTACTTTGATGCATGAGTGAGACTCGATCAGTTAACATTTTGGTGGTGATTTTAAATTAGTTATGGAAAATGACAATGTATTTTCTTTTTGGATACATAGTTTTATATGCAGAAAATGAAAAACTTTGTGCTTTTGAATGTGGTTCTAAGAATGGGGAACTATTTGAAGTTGTGTATTCATGCATGTTCTTATAGATTAGCATTTACTTTGAGATATGCAATATGTTCTGTGAATTCATCTACCTATTATATTATGAATGTATGCATTTTCATGAGTCTTGATACATTTACATCATCTAGGAAGAACATCTGCTAATTTTCCATAATTGTTTCCCATGTATAATGAATGGGTGAACTTTGAGTCATCTTTTCTATGCTATTTTTTTTTCATTGATCCCTTTTGTTTTGCTTTCATGTCATTTTTTCTTTCCTTCTTTCTGGTTAAAAGCATTCCCCCTCAAAAAAAAACCCCAATTATATCATAAGAGGGAGCCATACCTCTAAAATTTGAAGGAAAATTGCTAATTTAATTGGCAATTTCTCCAACTATTTGTTGTATATTTGTCTCTAGCAAGTGGGCACAAGAGAGTCTTTGATTTATCTTTCTAAAGGGGCAAATTTGTACACAAACAAGTTGGAAGTTGAAAGTAACCCTATTGTAACTTGATTTAAAGTGTGTAAATATACATTTTTATATTATGGTTTATGTTTACCCCTTGGAATTACTACTAGCAAACAAGTTCTTTGGACCTATCCCATGAGGTGCAACAAATTAGAACCCTTCAAAATTGTATTCTAAATAAAATCGAAACAATGTCAAATCATATATAATTTCATAGAAGCCATCTTCAAACATTTCATGGCTTTTGTTCAACATCCTTAGTAGAGGGTTCTTTTAGCTCATCAATGTCAACAAGGGATATATGATCTCTATCTTTGTGACAATCAATACCATCTATTGCTACACATTCCTCAGTTCAAAATTTAACAAGAGTAAAACTAAAGTTTAGCTGCTCAAAAGCTTACAATGTGTTGTTAACAAATGAATTTGTGCATATCTTGCAACCATTTGGAGTCCAAGAGATTGCATCTCTTTTAGGCATATTGTCAAACATTTTAATTGTCTTATGCATTTTTTAACATTTTGAATACATTTCTATGAACATTTGCAATGTCAAAAGTTTACAATGTCTTCTCAACAAACCATTTTGCGCATATGTGTCTTAAGGGCATATGTCCAATTTCTCATGTTTAGTTGACCCACAAATGGTACCCTTTAATTTGGAGTTCAAATAGTAATAAAGAATCATAATTGTACTCTCATAATGGAATGACAAACCATCATATATTAACATAAATCCTTAATTATTACTAACAAACATATCCCATGTAGATGTCATAATATATCTTTTAATAAAATATTAACAAGTAATCACCTATGGTTGCACCCGCTCTATTGGAATTTAATTTAATGTGAACTAAGATGCAACATAAGCCAACATTCAAGGTAGCATTTTCCTAGTGTTAGAATAATTCGACAAAGACACCATATTTAGATTGTAAGATACCATCCATGTAGACTAAGATTTTCAACAAAATGTTTGGTTCAAATAGAGTTAGGGGAGAGGACCAAGTAATAGTGCACCCTAACTTCGCACTTCTCAAAATCCTACGTGGAAATTTCAGATCACTCCCAATTTTTTATAGCAGCTTACTTGGCAAGTCCCCTGCGTATAACTAAGGTTTCGAGGCCACATCAACATGTTTTTTGCCAAGATGTTCAAAACAACCCCAAAAAAAGGTGAGACCAATAGTTGTGCAAAAGGGGCCCCCATACTTGTGTAGCTGATGTGACATCACATGATTGGTTGCTTTTTTCAACTAAGGGTACATTTCATTCAATTATGGGTAGTCGTCATCAACATTAACAACTTTAAAGTCACAATTATTGGTGTAATGTTGTTAAAAAAGCTGGACATTAAATCGACAAGTATGGGTATTAAATCAACTTCTATCACAACAATTGGAATGACTTCAACTACAACGTCCTCTCCCCTATACCTAGTTCATATGTGTTCTACATGAAATGTCAAACCATTGCAAGTAATGATGTGGTTAAAGAAAAGAAGAAGAGGATCCTCTCTATGATAGATTTCTTGTAGGAAAAGTGTTCCAATAGTTGTTATAATTAACTTCGTACATCCACAGATCTTAAATAATTTTTTAGTATATGGCTTACTGTTTATAGCAGTAATAACTATTGCTCCCTGAATAGTCACCATGCACACTAAGAAATTCATTGTTGACGCAAAGATAAAAAAAAGAAGAAAAGATCATTTCAAAATGAAAATCCATAGGTATTTTGGTGTCGAAATCAAAAGATTACTCTGTTGGTCATGGTAGTTACGTGGGTGGTTTAAATGGGTCCAGTCGGAAATATGTTAGTACTCACAGTAGACCGCATTACAGAAAAGCAAGCCCATTCTGATTGGGAGATCGTGTTCTCAGAACATTAAGGTCACATCAAGAATACCGATTACTTGAGGCTCTGAAGACTTTTTTGTGAAACAACAAATGATCGAAAGGCACTACACAATAAGCTTGATGTCATCCTCTACATTGGAAACAGTAAACATTGATGCAGGGGGGCTACAGGGGCCTACAGTTCCATAAAAATCTTTAAAAATCTTAAAGCTACTTTTCTTCTAACAAAATTATAATCCCCATTGTTCTTTTTATTGAACAAAGCATATAGAAGCTACCAATAGGTAACAGAAAAGGATTGTCCTCTGAGTTTCCAAGAACAGGGCTTTAATGGGGTATGAATCTGTTCAAAACAGATGGATGGTTTTGGTAGCCTGCATGTGGATTGAATGTTGTGCAGGAGCATCATATGGCTTTAGCATATATTCTCAGGCCATAAAGACCCGATTTGGCTATAACCAACAGCAATTGGACACCATCTCTGTTTACAGCAGCTTAGCAATTTTTGGGGGCATACTCTGTGGGCTGTTAAACCAGTGCCTCCCTGCTTGGATTGTTCTGTTCATTGGGGCTCTGCACAATTTGGCAGGCAATATAGTCTTATGGCTGTTTGTATCTGGGAGACTAGCAGTTCCTCCATTGTGGGAGCTGGGTTTGTTCACCTTTATTGCCATTAATGGCTGCTTATACTTCAACACAGTCTCAATGGTGACCTCTGTAAGCAATTTTCCAGATAACAGAGGACTAGTGGTGGGTCTGATAAAGGGATGTTTTGGTCTAAGTAGCGCCATTCTGTCAACAGTATGGAAGGTATTTTTTCCAGATTCAGATGGTTCTTCCTATTTGTTAGTGGCCGCCATCGTCCCATCTGCAGTCACCTTTCTGCTCATGCCAATTGTGAGGAAATATGAACCAGATGAATGTAGAAATGGGTCTTCAAGAACTATGCAAAACCTGGCTTTGGCGTCTGTACCCATGGTGTTTTTAGCACTGTTTTTCATGGCTGCCCCTTTCTGGGATGAACACTCTTTGCAGGTCAGTAATTTCATTGTTTGTCTTTTTTTTTCTTTTTTTTTTAAAACTTTCTACAACCATTAGTTAAAAGAGATTTATTTAAAAGAAAATTATAAGTATTTTTTGTGTTATATATTTTTGTTAGAATTCACATTATCGTATTGTCGTAATCTAGTTTTCTATCTTCAATCTTTAACAATTAAGTATAAAAATTTCACAATTTTATATTTAATTGTACAAACCACACAGAGTTCCTTAGAAATTTGTGATATACTCTTCCACTTTAGATGTCTCTATTGGGAATTGAACTTGGGTCTCCATAGTGTGTTTTAACTAGTTAAGCTCAACCCTTGGACATATAATTGATATTTTTTTATATTACTAGTAAATATTATAAATAATTATCTATCTTTTGATTAATTAATATATTGTAATTTCAAATATATATTTTATTTAATTATATGTATAATTAAAATAATTAATATATCATGATATCAATTTTATTGAAAATAAAAGTACTAAAAATCATTAAAATTAATTTTTATTTTATCAACAAATAGTATTACAAGTTTATTAAAAGTTGAAAATTAATAATAAAGAAAATTCAATAAATATTAAGTAAATATTATCTACTTTTATATTAAATTGTTCAATTTAATAAAAAAATATTTTAAAAAAAGTCTAATCTCAAATGATTTTTTTCAACTTTCTAGAAATTGTCCACATCTCTAATTTTATACATATTGACAATTTTATTCCACACTCACAAAAGTCTTTCAAATTTATAGAAAAAAGTGGTACTTATACATCATTTGGAAAAAAGGCACTTATACGTCATTTAAATTAGTGCTACACACGAAATGAATTCTCTATATTATATATTTTAGATGTCACGATACATATAAAACAAATAAAGTCATATAAATATAATTTGGGAAGATCTAAGGTAACATTTATTATTAAAATTTTGTTATGTATCACATCAAAGAGGATTGTTAAATTCAGAATGTATTGATAAATATTTAATAAAAAATAGTTAAATTTTAAAATTATTGATAAAAATATAAAAACTAAATGTGTTGTGTAGTCAATTTCTTATAAATTATTTATTACTTTCATTAGTTCTTCATCAATTATTCTTCTTTGTTCCTCTAAAGTCAATTAATCAAATCAAATTAAATAATTGATCTTACCTTCCAATTTCTCCATTCAACCAATCAATCAATTAATATATGATTAATTAATTGCTTAGGATAATTAATTCCTTAACATTTTCCACTAATTAAAAATCGATACCATTACTTATGAACAAAAGATTTGATCCTTTTAATCTCAACCATAGATTTTAAAATCAAGGATCAAAATCTTGACTATCTATCTTCTTACATACATGTGTACTCGTCCTACTCCTTACATATGTATGAGCATTGTAACTTAAAGAATATTTGACCTCAACCTTATCCCTTAATTTTGACTCAATATTTGAAGATAGACAAGGAAATTTAATCCTTCAAATCTAGTTTCTGAAGTATTAAACTTTTTTAAAAATGATTAAGATGAAGAGAGTCAAATGTTGTGCATATACAAAAGTATTTATATTTTTCTATTAAAGTGTAACATAGTGTGCAATGTGCATCCCCTACTCTTTTTGTAGCATTCAATATCTATAAAATTTTAGAAATATAATTAAGAGTGAGTACTAGAATGATTTGTTTATATTTTTTTTTTAGTTTTTTTTTAAATATTTTTTTTAAGGAATAAGTGTCTATATTAGCTTTTTATGAAATAATGCTACACATATTCACAAAAAATAGGTGGAAATAGTACACCTTTAAAGTCCATATAAGGCAACAACCCAATATATTGACAGAGAAAAGAAAGCCCACTTTATTTGAGAAGAAAGTACAACTTCTTTTTTATTGATTAAGATTCAATGAATTTATATAAATGAGATTTAATTGATCCCTCCATAGTGATAAGTTAGATTGTGAGCAAATAGCATGTCAATTGAATGTCAAGTAACCCCATTGTAACTTGATTTATAAGGAATAGATATGATGGACTTGAAAAGCACTAAGAGGGGGGGGTGAATCAGTGACACCAAAACAAACACTACTTTAAACACTAACCGGTAGATGAACTTAACCAAGTAGTTAAACAAAATACATGCTATCCAAAATGAAATAACAAAATCCACATAAAGTAGAACATCCACCATAACACAAGTGTTTATACGTGGAAAACCCAAATAGGTAAAAACCATGGTGAGATGGAACTCACAAGTTAACTATTTGCAGTAATAGAAAACTGACCGGTTAAGGTCTTACAAAGAGCTCTGCTAGGAGCGAATCTTGTTAGAGATCCCAAGCTTGATTAAAAGCTTATACCCTGTTAAGAGTAACCTTGCTGGAGGATTTTAGAATCCAAACTAATGGATCACCTTGTTAGAGGATTTGTACAATGAAGCTTGTTAGAGCTTACCCGGTTAGGGGATTTAGTTATGTTGTAATGATTAGAAAACAACAATAAAGATTTGATCTATTCTGAGTAGCACAAACTTGTTTGATCAGATCATTCTAAGTACATTCAACACTTCTCTCCATCTAAACACTTATCACTCTTCAACAAAAGTATTCGCATAGATCACCTCTACTATATATGTTCTCTCTTTTTCATCTCGCACTTAAAATGCTTCACTTAGATGTCTTTAAATAGACATTCAGACCTTATGTTGGCCATAGGAACACAATTTCCTAGGTGCAGTGTATCTAGACAAGTCAACATAACTCATCACAAAAATGACCGCCACACAAACAGTGCTAGTAACGCATCACAAAATCAGATACCGGTTAGAGCAGTCAATACCGGTTGGAATAAAACTAGTGAATCGTTGTCCAGGAATCTTCCACTTGATCTTCACCTTCAACTTTATCTTCACTTTAATGCCGACTTGGTGTTACCACAGGTTATCTCTTAGGCACATACCGGTTGACACAAAGTACCAGTTAGAGATAGACCTTGAACATACCGGTTGGTAGTAAAAACCAATTGAAGTTATACCGGTAGTCAATGTAATCATATATGTGTGTGAGAGTGTGTCATCAATGACAATAAGTGATGAATACATTACAATTATCATCAAGCCAACAAGATATAGGTTGTTATGCTATAGTTTATGTTTACCTCTTGGAAATACTCTGCCAAACGAGCCCTTTGGACCTATCTTATGAGCTGCAAGAAATTAGAGCCCTTAGAAATTGTCTTCCAAATAAAAACAATGTAAAATGTATTTGTGAGGCATCTTATATAATTTCTTAAAAGTCATCCTCAAACATTTCATGGCTTTCATTCATCATTGTTACTGCAAGTTTTTTCAAGCTCATCAATATCAACAAGATAAATGATCTCCATCCTTAGTGACATCAATATTATATATTGCTACACATTCTTCACTCATGAATTTAACAAGAGTAAAACTAAAAGTTTAGTGTAATGTCCCTATTGGATGGAAACCTAGTATGTTGGCTAAACCCCAACAAATGTTCCTTTGTCATGTTAGCGAGCATGTATCCAAACCAGATGTGCCACCAACAACCACGTGTCCATGAGGGGATTACACTCCACGACTACTCTGGTTGGACAAAATCCCCACTCTTAATGTTGGTGGGCGACATTCACCATTAGTTCAAGCTTTTGGCATAGTTGTTGCCTTGCTTGATATAAAAGTCAAGGTCTCAAGGTCAAGCCTTGTGGATCATGATGGGCATGTAATGTCCTTGCTAGATGAAAACCCAGTATAATGGCTAAACCTTGACAGACATTCCTCCATTGTGCTGGCGGATATGTATTTGACCCAAATGGTGGGGCCAACAACCATGTGTCTGGGAGAGGGTTGGCCTATTTCGACACTCTAGTGGGATGAAAACCCCATTCTTAACGTTGGTGGGTGTTGTTCACCATCAACTTGGGATAACTAGATGGTGGGGCCAACAACCTTGTGTCCACAAGGGTGCTAGCCTATGTTGGCACTCTAGTGGGATGAAAACCCAACTATTTATGCTAATGGGCCCAACTATTTGTGCTAATGGGCACCATTCACCATCGGTCTAGGATTTTGGCATAGTTGTTGCCTTAATTATAAATCAAATATTTTTAATGAATGTAGTTGTTTCATGATCTTCTACAATATTCCTATCTAGCTTATCAATCAAATATTTATAATGAATAAAGACCATGGAATGTAGCTCTACACCCACCCATTGCATTTTCTCAAAAGTTTACAATAGATTTTCAACAAACCATTTTGTGCATATCTTGCAATCATTGTAATCCACAAGACCACGCCTCTCTTAGACATTTTGTTAAACATCTCAATTGCCTTGTATATCTTTTTGACATTTTGAATACATGTCTATGAAGACATTTATAATGACAACACAAAAATTCTCTCTCAACTATATACTTTAATGAATTATGATATCTTTTGTTAATATCAGCTAGTCGGAGATTCATTTGTAAGTTTTCTTTAAAATTGCATATCACAAAATATCATATATATAAACTACCAAAGTAAAATCTCTTTTTATTTAGACAAAACAAGAACATCACATTCTAGATTTTTCATATTGTGTTATGATAACAATTAACTTATTGTCCCTAATTCCCAAGGAGTTACATTGCTCAAAGAGTAGCTTAAAATATTATAGAAGGCTATGATTTTGAGACACATAAGGCTAAGAATTTAACCTTAGGAAAATGTTTCAAGGTTGCACTTGTTTGGAGTTAAACTTAAATTCTCCATAAGCTACTTCCTTACTTCTTTTATAGCACATAGGGTTATAGTTTTCAAAAATCAAACAAACATGAGATCAATCACAAAACAACTAGAGATAAATTGTAGCTTGGACACGAGGATGAGTGTTATTTTTTTCCATGTATGCAATCTATGTCTTTCCATTGTATTTTGTAGTCCTTGAGTACTACATTTGAAGGATCAAAATTTCATCCTCACATTTTTGAAGCTGCTACAATTTTCATCCCCAAAACAGTAAAGATTTTGCATCTCTACCTCATAACATAAAAAATATACAAAACAAATAGCAAACGAGGAAGGTATTCAAAGGATACAGACAAATTATTGATATGTATCATAGATAAATTATTGGTATGTATCACACAAAATCCATGTCTCCTAATCAAGTTAAATCTAGTGATTTTAATGGGCTGCTTGAAACCCCTATGATATTCAATGAGCATTTATGTCATTCAGCTGGGAACACCAAAGAATTGGGAATTCAACTGACAATTCTTCTTGGGTAGAGCATTCACCATCTTCGCATACCCTACAAGTGCTATAGTCTATGAGACCACAACTCTTTGAGGCATATTTACAAAATTTGCAACCAACTCTTATTTGCAAGAAGAATCTAATCTTCAAACACATCTACAAGAAGGAAATTCTACTCTAATTTGTTCTTTGTTTGAAAGATGTGAAAAATAGGATAAAATCACTATAAAATAACTCATAACTTGGGCCTAATAGATGTTTTAAGGTTGTGTTATAAATTTCTTCCTCAAGTAATATACTCTGCTTAAAATTGTAATTGTATTTTATACTTAAAATAATTAAATATAATCTATACAACCATGAAATTTACTCCCTAATAATAAATAAATAAATAAATTCGATGATGAAATATTTGTAGTGCTAGAACGTGCATCTTCATGTGTAATTTGTACATTTAAGAGGCATTTTATTTAATTTTGCATAGAAACAAACTATGCTTGAGTGTCCTTGTTCCCTTATAGTTGTGAAGGTAGAAGACATGCAAGAAAGTCTCATGATTTTTAATTTTGTCAAAAGTTGGCTATGCATTGTCCTTTGTCATCTCTTTGTGTTTATCAATGCATTGGATATTGTAAAATCTAAAAAAGTGTTAAGTGTGCAATGTTCTGGGTCAATTCTATATTTTGTTTGTCTTAGTTATTTTGGAACTTGGGATGGGTGCACCTCATACTTTGTAACACATTAAAGGCATTCTTACATCATGTTAGAATTTGTTAGAATTTGTGCATTGAAGATATCAAGGAGGAAGTAATCAAGTATAGGGATGAGAAAAAGTCCAACTTTGAAAAGATGCATAGGGAAACACGTTAGAATTGTGGGATTGGGGATGCCAAGGAACATGTACTTAGAGATAGATATAGTTGATACTCTAGAGTTTCTTAGTTTCAAGGATTGGGTAATAGGCATATTTCATACTTGGTACCACATTAAAAGTATTATTATGTATCTTTGACTCCAATAATCTAATACATACAAGGATTTTTTGGGAGTGGAGCATTGAAGATGGAAAGAAGGAAGCCCTTGGGTATAGGGATGGGCAAAAGTTCAACTTCAAAAAAATATAAGGGAGAAAGTTGGGGATCGAGAGATGAACATACCTCATATTTGGTACCACATTGAATGTATTTTGTTATCTTCCAATCCAATAGGAATCATGTGGGGATTCATTGGGTGTCAAGCATCAGAGATGCCAAGGAGGAAGTACTTGGGTATAGGATGAGAAAAAGAACGATGTTGAAATGATGAATAGGCAAAAATGTCAAACTTCTTGCATTATGGGTGAGAAAGAACACACACCTTAACAATGGTAAGACCAAAAAATTGACTTCAAAAAGTATCTTAGCAAAAAATATTGTAAATCTGTTACTACTTATCAAGTTGCCATTAGTTTTTATATTCAAAGTCATACTATATATTCTAGTTGGTTAGCACTACCGAATCATGCAGTCAGTATAAACAGAGAAGTCGGTATGCATAGTCTAGTCTATTACAGAAGAAAGCAGTCACAGAACGCAATATACACCGAGCTGTCTACCGAGTATCTTTTTATGGCTACCAAGCAGTAAAGTTAACACACCAAGTTGATATTCACCGAGTGAAACGTGTTACCAGATACATTGAACCTGGACATGCATATGAAAATGTGTTACAAGATCGAGGCACATCTAACCGTTATTACATTGGAAATTGCACTAGAAGATTGTGTATGATTGCGAGGTCAATCTAACCAATGAAATATTTTTTTTTGTTATTCATTCGAGGAATCTTGTTTGTAAGATCGAAGCAATGAATTGGATCACCGTTTTAAGAGATCTATAAATACAACATTATTGAAGTGCATGTATGCATGAAGAAAGATTGTTACAAAGACACAGAGGTCACCGAGAAGGTTTTCAGAGAACAGTCGAAGAACAGAGTAAACGGAAGGGTTTACCGAGTTACTATATGGGTTACCGAGGTATGCTATAAGCAAGGTAATCTTATTCTGAGCACATAGAATCTGCTATAACATTTCAGATG
Source organism: Cryptomeria japonica (assembly GCF_030272615.1). NCBI lineage: Eukaryota > Viridiplantae > Streptophyta > Pinopsida > Cupressales > Cupressaceae > Cryptomeria > Cryptomeria japonica. The sequence goes on along the minus strand of NC_081406.1, from coordinate 149,417,754 downwards.
TAAAGTTGCAGATGTTTGTAATGATTTTATTGTAATATTGTGAAGTTGAAAGAAAAACCTCTAACAAGGTAAAAGACTCTAACCAAGTCTATAAATTGTAAAGCCTCTAACCAAGTGTAGCATTCAGAATAAATGTTGTAAAATCCTTTAGCAAGGTAGATCTAACTAATCTTGTTACTCCTAACAGGGTAAGCTATTAGAAATAGCTAAATGTAGCTCTAACCGAGCATTCTTTATTATTGCAGTAGTGAAGTTGTGGGTGCCATCTCCACCGCAGTTTTTCTCTCTAACCAAGAGTTTCTGCGTAACCAAAATATATGTGTTATGGAGTGAATCATGTATGATTGTTATCTGTTTGTTTTAATTTTATTTTATGTTACTGCACTATTCTGTTTATGCATAACAGTAAGGTTATTATTCAAGAAAGGTTTTGGAGTACTGATTCACCCCTCCCCTCTCAGTACATTAGCTTTCCATATTGGGCCTAACAATTGGTGTCAGAGCTTTAATCTTGGAAAAGGGTTTAACTACATAAAGAGAAAGATCTTATCAATGGAAGGTTATAAACAATCTCAGAGGATTGTGTATCTGCAAGAAGAGCTGGATCATGCAAATCAAGTGATTGCAGACATGCAAAGGCAAATGCAAAAATCTCTGAAAGTAAGAAGAAGATTATCTGATGACTTGCAGGATTCTCAAGAGTTAGTGGAACAAATTGAGACATCATCTGAGAATAGTATATCTGAAGAGACTGAAGAAATGATTGGAGTATTGAAAGAAAAGAACAAAGCATTGACTGATCAACTAAAAGCAATGAAAAGAGAACATGAACATTTCAGTACACAGATGACTAAAAATCTAGATGCATTGAGGACAACAGAGGATAAAGCAAGAGATCTACAAAGAGAGAAACAACAACTTGAAATCTTAGTATCTGATAAGAATGATGAAATCATAAGGTTAACTGGGATTCAACAAAATATGACAAATCAACTAAGTTATGCACATCATGAAGCAATTCTAAAGAATGATGAGAACCAAGCATTGAAACTTGAAGTATCAAGGTTGACTAATGAACTTGAAACAAAGAAGAAATCCAAAGAAACATTGAAGAAGAGTTATGATGCATCAAAGATGTTGGATGAGAAACTAAATATAAGAAGACCCAACAAAGATGCAAGACTCGGTTACAAAGGAAAAGAATCTACCGAGAAAGGAATTCATACTACTGAGAGAGGAGAATCATCAAAGCAAGCTAGAAACAGGAATAACATCAAAAGGAAGAAGCCTATTTGCTACTACTATGGAAATCAAGGTCATACTGCCAATATATGCCAGATCAGAAAAGGTAAGCAACCGAATATCACTAAGTCCAATGGATATTGTTACAATTGCAATAAATATGGTCACACATCTAATCAATGTAGGACAAAGTCTGTTAACAACTATCAAAAGGAAAAATTCAAAGGGTTTTGTAGAAACTACAATAGATATGGACATAGTACCGAGAAGTGCTAGTCTAAGCAAAAGAACTACATGCGGTGTCCACACCGAGCAAACACTAGTGGTTACCGAACTCACACAGATCGTTACTGACAATATGCAGCAGTACCATGGGATTACAATACAAGGATATGGTGCGAATGTTGTGGAAGATATGGACATATTAGTGCCAACTGTTTTATAAGATTTGGAATGAACAACTGAAGATCATGGAGAAATCCTAGTATGGCATGTTTTCATTGTCACAAAGCTGGACATTTAGCTGGAGATTGCAGAGATCAACCTAGAAGAGACACTGAAGAGATTAAAGAAAAATTGAAAATGATTTGGAAAAAGAAGGAAATCGTGTCAGATGAAGAAAGCACCTTACCTACCGAGTTAGGTGCACCTATTCCAAATTAATTAGAAAAGGTATGAAGGGACTACATTCTCTAAAGGTCAAATCATAATAGTTCCTATTCTATTATGTACAAATTCAAAATCTGCATAGTTAAGATGCATTAGTAAATTTGAAATTCTATCAAAAGCACTTTACAGGAAACCTGTCAAGTTGGTAAATGAAGGAAATTTGGTTACTCGGTTAAAATGAAAAAAGGAGTAAATCGGTTAAAGGTGAACCGAGTGCATTTAATGTTTTGACCTAACTCGCACGGAGCCTGATAAGCTATTTTGTGTACTTAAAGGTATTTTCGCGGTCATTTTCATTCACCAAGTTTTCAAGAGAGCAGAGCGAATCAAGGCGATCAAACTTCATTCAGAGCGAATTTCAAGGTATTTACATCAAATCTCATTGCATTGTTAAGCTGGTTTCCGATCTTGTCAAATTGCTATTATCTACCGAGTGTGAAGCGTCAGTCGTTTGTAAACCGTCAAACCCTAAGGATAGTTTGCTAAGTTTTTACCTAAAATCTACAATGGCGCCCAAGATCCCAGATCCCATAGTTGTCAAGAATGTGGAGAAGCCCTCGCTGAAGTACTCTTTGATTCCTAAAGTCGCCTCTGAACCGGATGACAAAACTACATTTTCACTCATCCCGGATCAAGTCTTGTTAGTCGAAGATGTTAGATTCTTCACAAATGTCGCGTTGAAGAACTCGGTCATGTTGAGATTAGTGACACATATGATGAAATTTGTACCGATGGCAAAATGGATGCAAGTACGAGCATATCAAAATCAAGGGATTAACTGAAGCCCTAGCCTATCCCCGTGTGTTCAAACCTCAGTGGGTTAAGTTTATTTTAAGCAGAGTTCATGATGATTTTATGTGGCTAGAGGAGCAACCATTCAAAATCACCAAGGAAATCATTCATGTGATCATCGAGTATCCTATCTATGATCATGCACGAGCACAGAAAATGATATCACAGAATGAGTTAATCAGTCTAACTGGAGTAGAATCTGATTACCGAGGACTGAAACTGAACAATGTTATTGATGCAGAACTTAAGTTTGCAATTAGAGTAATTGGTTACTGTTTCTTCCAATCAACAAGGGAAAACAGTGTACCATGTGCCGTAGTTGACTTAGCCTATAAAATAGTGAAAAAGGGAATGAAAGTAGATTTATGTGAAGTGCTACTGAAGAACTTGTTTGAGAACTTGAACACAATAAGGAAGCCAAAGAAGAACAACTTGACAAACACACTAAAGTTTGGTTCACTTCTTGTATGCATGTTTTTCTATTTTGAGAAGTTCTTTCCCTCAGTCAGGAAAGTAGTTTGGGAGCTACACCGACCTATCACCCATCAAATCAATGATTTTATCAAGAAGTTGGGAGATAATTTTAATGATATCATGGATGACTATTTCGGCAAATTTCAAGAGAAGATGCACAACAGGTACCGGATTCCACCACAGCTGGTAGAGAAATATAAGGATGATATATGTTTTGAGGTAGACACCGATTACTGTTATGTGAATGCTGTTGAACCAAGGACTCAATCTTTGCCACCAATGGGTTATGAGATTGACTATGATATCACACAACAACAAATTCATGCCTATCTTTCATTGCCAAGGCATGCTACCAAACTAAGATATGGAACTTATGAAGAGGTGAAAGGAAAAGTAAAAATGAGCATTGTAGTACCCAAGGCTACAAGAAAGGCTACAAAGATGATAAAGGTTTTATCTGAGAAATTCGGAGAAGAATCCTCCTCTACACCTGTTAAAGGCACTCTTGCTATTACCAAAGAGGAAACTGAAGCTCAAGAGGTAGCAATAACATTAAGTATCGAGTTGCCTAAGGGTAAAGTTTTGAAAAGAAAGAAACAGGACATTTCAAAGGCCCTACCGACTCCACCAGCAAAGAGACCTAACACTAGAGCATTAGCCGCATCACCAAGTAAGAAACAAAAGAGTGTTACTACACCCAAGGTAACCAAGACCTACAAGAAATCTACTTGGAGACTCATTCTGGCAAAAGAGTCTAGTGATACAGAATCCGATGATGCAAACAAATTTCAGATTGTAAAAAGCAAGAAGGTAAATACTCATAGTGTTGAAAACTTTTGTGCCAATCTTAAAGAATATGGTAGATTTGCAGGATTTAGTTATGTCGAGTATGAGACTAGGAATAATGATGAGAAGCGACAAATTGAAGAAGCTGTCATCTGCACACTTCTAAAGTTTCGGCTAGCTCCATTAGAACTAGTAAAGTCACTTCCGAGTGAATTATACTTACATATTGATAACAGATGGAAATATGCAATGGACTCAGAGAAACAAATAAGAGAAAGAAGTCTAGTCCATCTATTTCTTGATATGTCTGTAGCAGAAATTAAAGAACATTTGACAACATACAATTCTAAATTTCTTGTCAAACAGAGAGCCTTAAAATTGATGAATGGGCTATACATTGATGTGGAAAAGGAGACAAAAGCTAATTGGCAGGAAATCTTCAAACTAAAGGATGTCGGTGAACAATCTCAAGTTGAAACTGTTGATGTCACCGAGCAAGATCTTGATGTCACCGAGCAAGGTCCTGATGCTACTAAGCAAGACCCAACTGACACTATTCAAATTGATGAAGATGTCATGGATGCAGAAGCACCGGAGCAAGAAATGATAGAAGGCTCTACCTATGCAAAACTTGTATCTAGTGAATCTGTTTTAGAACAAGTTCAGCCTTATCCGTCGGTCAAGCCACCTATCTCTATTGAAGCTCCTAAGGATACAGAACAAGGAACCGAAGGTCACAAGTCTGAAGCAGCAGAAGGTACAACTAAAGATCAGACGTCTCAAGCACCGTCAAGCACTGAAAATGTTACAACTGAGACCCCTAGTACCGAGACACCCAAGGACACCACAACAGCTACAGGAACTGACCAAAGTGTTGCATCTACCAAGCAACCTACCGAGGGTTAGCAAGCCTCACAAGAACTTGTCTTAGTACAACCAACCAAAGGTAAAGAGAAGAAGGTGAGAAAGCATAGTTTCAAAGTTGATTTAACTAAACCGATAGTGTTGTCCAATGTGGATATCTCAAAATTAAAAGGGCAAGCACTTATTGATTTCGGTGAACTATGCAAAGCAAAGACCGAACAAGAAAAATAATTGGCCATTCAAAAGAAGAATAAAGTACTACAGAAGGTAAAGACACTACTAACAAATATGCTACCTTCAGCAACAGTGTTAATCGATGCAACCATCCACATTCAACTGGATGAACTCCTTACTCAAATAGAAACATCTGGAGTTGATGCATCTGAGTACTTGAGCAAGCTAAAAGATAAAGAGCTTACTGCAAAGATGATAGAAGAGGTACAAAAAGCTCTCGCTATAGAGAAAGTAAAGCTTGTCAAATTCATTGCTGAGTTGTCCCCTCAACTCAAGCATATTATTTATTTATTTCAGAAACTTTGTACATTTTCCTTATTCATTAAAGATATCAAGAATAAAATTGATGCAATTGAGAAAGAGATCACCGATCTCTCAACTAAGTTGACCACAAAGCCTAATTCAGTTCAGAATTTTTATACCAAGCTTCAACAGCTCATGGCTCAACAGTTAGAACTCAGAAATGAAGAGCATAAGATCAGGATGGATATAATGACCCTCCAGACATTATTCCTTCCTCATCTCTCATCGGTTCAAGAGCAAATTAACCGAGCTACACGCCTATCTACTACACAAGAGGGAAGCACTCTTGATGGCTTAATATCACTATTGGCTGATATTCAAGCACAAAATTCTTTAATGGAAAGTGTAAAGGATGCACTCTCAGTCACACTCACCGACGCCCGGAAGAAGTATAAATCTATTTTTGATTAGTTACCGCCCTCGGATGGAAATTAAGTTTTTGATGTTTGTCAAAAAGGGGGAGTAATACTACATAGGGGGAGTAATACCAGATAAAGGGGGAGTAATACTATATTCAGAGAGTGATACAGTTTTGATAATATAGTTTTGAGTATTGTATACAAGGGGAGTATACCGAGCAGAATATACAGAGTATGCAGAGCAAGCAAAGCACACAAGCACATAACCGAGCATGCAAAATCAGAGTTATGGACAATATAATGATAAGGGGAGTATATCTGCATATACTATTTCATTGACTATTGTATATATTGTCAAGTGTAGTCATTTTGCAAAGTACATAGATTTTTGAGTTATGACTTTGAAAGTAGTTTTTGTCAAACATCTCAACTAATGTCAAAAGGGGAGATTGTTACTACTTATCAAGTTGCCATTAGTTTTTATATTCAAAGTCATACTATATATTCTAGTTGGTTAGCACTACCAAATCATGCAGTCGGTATAAACAGAGAAGTCGGTATGCACAGTCTAGTCGGTTACATAAGAAAGCAGTCACAGAACGCAGTATACACCGAGCTGTCTACCGAGTATCTTTTTATGGCTACCGAGCAGTAAAGTTAACACACCGAGTGAAACGTGTTACCAAATACATTGAACCTGGACATGCATATGAAAACGTGTTACAAGATCGAGGCACATCTAACCGTTATTACATTGGAAATTGCACTAGAAGATTGTGTATGATTGCGAGGTCAATCTAACCAATGAAATATTTTTTTTTTGTTATTCATTCGAGGAATCTTGTTTGTAAGATCAAAGCAATGAATTGGATCACCGTTTTAAGAGATCTATATATACATCATTATTGAAGTGCATTTATGCATGAAGAAAGACTATTACAGAGACATAGAGGTCACCGAGAAGGTTTTCAGAGAACAGTCGAAGAACAGAATAAACAAAAGGGTTTACCGAGTTACTATATGGGTTACTGAGGTATGCTATAAGCAAGGTAATCTTATTCTGAGCACATAGAATCTGCTATAACATTTTAGATGTAAAGTTGCAGATGTTTGTAATGATTTTATTGAAATATTGTGAAGTTGAAAGAAAAACCTCTAACAGGGTAAAAGACTCTAACCAAGTCTATAAATTGTAAAGCCTCTAACCAGGTGCAACATTCATAATAAATGTTGTAAAATCCTTTAGCAAGGTAGATCTAACTGATCTTGTTACTCCTGACAGGGTAAGCTATCAGAAATAGCTAAATGTAGCTCTAACCGAGCATTCTTTATTATTGCAGTAGTGAAGTTGTGGGTGCCATTCCCACCGCAGTTTTTCTCTCTAACCAAGAGTTTCTACGTAACCAAAATATATGTGTTATGGAGTGAACCATGTATGATTGTTATCTATTTGTTTTAACTTTATTTTATGTTAGTGCACTATTTTGTTTATGCATAACAGTAAGGTTATTATTCAAGAAAGGTTTTGGAGTACTGATTCACCCCTCCCCTCTCAATACATTAGCTTTCCATATTGGGCCTAACAAAATCATGCAAGGACTTCTCAAGAGTCAAGTATAAGAGGTACTAAGAGGAATTACTTAGGTGTAGGGATGCATGAAAGTTTGACTCCAAAAAAATGCACAAGAGAAAACATCAAATGTTGGGGATCAAGGTGAAGGGCACACAATATACTAAGAGGCAGGGTGAATCGATATATGCAATCTTTACTTACAACCCAACATTAACTACCTCAATTATCTTCTTCAAATTTATCTTACTTAAGTGTAACAATGACTCAACAGATGAAAAATGTAAATCAACACACATTCACACAAAGAACACCAAATATTGGAAACCCAAAATTGGAAAAACCACAATGAGAATGGTTGCTTGGATCTATTGTCCAAATCTAGCCTCATAAATAATGAATCATTTACATAAATTCATAGCCAACAACCTACCAAAGACACCAATCCCCTTCAAGTATAGTGAGCACCAACCCATTAGAGACATCAATCTCAAGAGCCTAGGTCTAAGCAACAACTTAGGACTTAGGAACTTAATCTCACCAATATGAAAGATATAAGTTCAAACCTTCAAAATACAACTTGCCTCTTATCAAGTCAACATCAACATTCACTCCTCATACACTTATGATGTTCTGATAGTGGCATACTTGAATTTGGAAATCTCCTTCAAACTCATTATCCAACTCAAATGATATGAACTTGTATCCTTAGAAGTACATTAAATACAACCACATACATCCAATGAATCTAGAACACTCATATATATGAGTTCTAATTACAATTACAAACACAAGTTGACCACATACATAATTAAGCAATATACAAGTTGGCCTTACAATTTACTTCACCAAACATGTAGTAGGCTAGGTCCTAATTAGCCCATACACACACCAATACATATGAACAGAATATAGACTTCACAAGGAAGATTAAGTAGGCCGTAAAGGTTGTGCTCGCATAATATATGATAGAAGCACACACTTCATCTCATCTACACATCATCCATTGCAAACGTGTAATAGGTTTGGCCCAAAAGCTCATACATGTCTCCACACAAAGAAACACATCATGTGGATCGAGCTAAGGATCAAGTTGATCATGAGGGACATCCACCCTTAAATTCTAGCAGTATAAAGCCAATGAACAGAATACAGACTTCACAAGGAAGATTAAGTAGGCCGTAAAGGTTGTCCTTGCATAATATATGATAGAAGCACACACTTCATCTCATCTACACATCATCCATTGCAAACGTGTAATAGGTTTAGCCCAAAAGCTCATACATGTCTCCACACAAAGAAACACATCATGTGGATCGAGCTAAGGATCAAGTTGATCATGAGGGACATCCACCCTTAAATTCTAGCAATATAAAGCCAAGATGGTTGTTGCATCATTCTAGAGCACAAATTGGGTCTGTCATTAGCATAGTAACAAAATGGACAAACAAACACTATCTTTTGCTAGACTAGAATTTCAAAAACTTTAGATATTGATAAAATTTGTGTAGGTATACTCTGCAATCAAACCACAAGTCCCAATTCTTCATCATCATTAATTACGAGTCTTTGCGAGTTACTAGGGCAAACATACAGATTGGGTAATTGCAACCAACTTTACGAAACAAACTTCTATCAAAATGAAAGATTGTCTTAACCAATTTGTAGCCACACCAATTCATGAGTATGTATAAGAATTCCTCACTCAAAATGCACTGAGGTGACAATGATAGTAACACAATTCTTCAACTACCCAAATACATCAAAATTAAGTAGCATGACTGCAACACTATTGAGAACATCCGTCTAGAAATCTCCTTCTAAGATAGTTTCATCAATGACAACTTATGTATAATACTCTAACATGATCAATGACAACTTTTGTTCAACACGAGGATGAAAAAGAACACATGACCTAATAGATGTAAGGTTGAAACTCTTACTTTGGAAATATGTATAGAAGAATTGTCAAAATTTGGGGCTCACGAATGATCAGGAACAATTATAAGGGAGGTAATAAAAGTTGTCCAGGTGTAGTCTTAACATAGTGGTTTTCATGCGAATATTTCATTTTAAGGGAGGATTTATGTATACATAAGATTTTCAAAGTTGTATGAGGTGGATAGTTTCTTTGATAACAATTGGAATGCAATGTAGGTGCCTTAGTGGCATACCATATGGTCAATACGAGCTTTTGGTAGGTCTAGGTTAATAAATTATTTTGATGAAAAATAGTATCAATTATTTTTCCATTCCAAGAGATAACGCATCTAGATTTGATTACAAGAATAGTGGGATTTTCTTATAAACATGTTTATGCAATTTCTCTTTCCCCTACTTCATAATGACTACCCCACAATTTTAGATCATTGCTACAACTTGACATTTTAATGATTGTAGTTCACTTTATTGTTTTAGTTCCATCTCTTTTGTATATGGTTGAGATTAGTGGAACTGAATAAAAGTATACCAATAACATGAATAAAAGACTTTACAAGCATGTAATATAGGTCGTTTATGCTTATAAAATAGAAGTTTGTGGATAGGTATGATAGAGTTTGTTAAAGTGGAAGGAGTTCTTGTTGATGACATGTGGAGTATTATTTCTAGAGGATTTCTAGAGCTAGTGTACTTTGTTTTGGTTATTTTTATGTAACCATTGGAAATGAAAAAAGAGATTATTAAATTGAATATCATAAAACTCATCTACAACTTCATTTAAATAGACATATGTATTCACCCACATTCTTTGTCTAGATCAAGTAAAAAACAATAAAATTCCCCTTTGTCTCTAGCATTTTGGAATTCATGAAGTATAGTTTTTTATAGGGTTTCAACTTGAATGGACTAGTGTTTATAATGGATGGTTACTGATTTGATTGGGATAATTTCATTTGCAAGGGGTAATTTTTGAATATTATAATTTTTTATATTCTTTAGATGAGGATGGTTTAAATGAGGATGGTTGAGATGGAAATGATCTTAATGAGGCTTGGGAGTTGATTGGGGAAGGTACCTTGAACTATTAAAGAGGGGATGGCGAGCTCCAAAAATGATTGCATTATTTAAAAGCACCTTCAAGCAATTAATTATAATTGCCGTGCAATAAGAAATGTTGCAGTTGAAATAAACACATGATTAAATGGAAACATGGAAAACATAACTTTATAGTAGGGGAACATTGACATATTTGAATTTATTGAACATCTTGCAAATATAGCTTGTTAGTTGCATAATAGAACCTTTAGTTATAACACCTTCCAAGAGAAGGTTATTATATTTTTTCGGAAGGAGAGCATAATGTGTATGCATTTCATCATAGTGCTATAGCTTGTATTTCAGGGTTGTAGAGTGAGCTTGTTTGATGAGCTTTATTGGTGTAACTTGAATAGAAGGTGCAAGGTCAATGATTCCTACAAGTATATGGCTTATGGAACTTGTAGATAATGTAGTTGTCACTAAGAAATAGTCAGTATGAGGATTTTTCTAATAAATAATTAAAATGGGATAGTTAATTGTTTAAGAAATTTGATACATACTTGTAAATAAATATGGATCCTAATATTTAACAATATGAGTAAATATAATTGACCTATATATATCTAGTGTAGTGGAGTAAAATTGTCACCTCAAGGATGATAAACCCAAGAGGACAAACCGATCCTCCAATACCTCACTTATACTAGCGCTAAGGGAGCACCGGGGGATGAAAATGATAAATTAAGATAATAGACCTCAAACTGAGACTCTCGAGTGGCTCTGCTAAGCCTTTGTCTCAAGGATGAGCACGTAGGTCTGGGACACCTGCGCGATGCACTGTCATCCTATATGGATGAGGTATAGAAACCATACAGAGAGTACCATGCACAATTATAATGTAATAAAAACACAAAAAACAATAAAACTAAGCTAGTGAATGTAGAATACAAAATATCTAGGATAAAGTAGAAGGAAAGAGATGGAAAGAACTCACAATCAGTCCACGATTGGAGCCTCCCACAAGGTGACCATTCTCCCACAATCGTCCACTTGCACACAAGCGAGAGAGAAAATGTTGGGGGTTGTGTTTTGGAGTTTGCCTAAGTCAGACCCCCATTTAGGTGTTTCCACCTCCACGAACAACCCAAATAAAGCCACAATGAAATAAGTGATAAACATGATGGAAAGACAATACAAAATAAAAGAGTGATAATGCCTAAAATGAATGAAAAAGAGAATGAGTAAACTCCCCTTTTTGAGATGCTATGGAAATGGTGTTGTGATCTATCTAGAGAGCTGCAAAAATGGTGGTCTTTGTGAGAAAAGCTATGAATGTTGCCCAAGAAGATTGCCAAAAGCTCCAACCTGCAAGAAGTGGTCTCAAAATGCCATCAAACGAGAGAGATATAGGTTCTGGACAAAAAAAACCAACGTCGGTGGATGCATGCAGAGGCATTACAATTCCTTCCAAGTGCAAGGGTAATGCTCAAATGACCACTTGCAGACTGTCAAATTCGCAAGATTCTATCACGTCGCACGGATGTCTGTGCACCACGCTATAGTCCTGAAGATGATAGGTTGACAGAGTTGGTGAAATACCAGTTTGAAGTGGACAAGGCAATCCCTAGTGGACAAGAGGACAAAGATGGTGGTACACGACCTCCGATGATGTGGAGGAAGGAACCATTTGTTGCGATGAATTATACAAGATGTAATTTTTGATATTATATCTAGTACAAATCATTTTCAAAGTAACTCCTAAGCATTCTATGTAGATATAACAAGATTACTTACGTGCATTTTACACATCCTTATAATTAAGTGATCAAAGATGCCATTCACAATCCATTTTACTATCCCATTTTTACAAGTAAATGTCAATTTTTAAACGATTAACTATTCTATTTTCAATTATCTAGATGGAAACTTCTTATAATCATAATTTATGCTAGATTACTTGTTGGAGTCTATGGTAAAGTGTCATGAAAAAAATAGCATTGGTCAAAGTCAGCCCACTAAAAAAAATTAAAAAAAATCATAAAGAGGCTCCAATTAAGAGTGTCCAATTGAAGCATGAGTTGATGATTAGAAATCAAAATCTAAAGTTGTCTAAGTGCATGTAATCCATGATGATGATCCATGTTTCACTCATCAACATGCTCTAATATTACTAATACCATACTCCATGTTCTAGTTTTTAGAGAATTAAAAGGATAACTAATGGTTTAGTATATTTGATAGAGGTATTTTCACCAATGTGATTTAAATTGGCATAACAAACAAATAAGAGGGAGTGATCTATTTTGTCCATTCATTGTACCATGTGGCTTCAATTGTGCATGTGAAAAGCCTCGAGGTTGTGATGTAATGTAATAAATATGTTAGCTAATAAATCTCAATTTAGACAACACATAATTTATGTTTATGGGATTTTTCATATTTATTGCATGCCATCACTACTCCAATGTGGCCTATAGAATTAGTTTTTAATTCGTAAGTTTTACAAAGGTGGCTATATTGGACTTTTATTATTAATGAAATTGGGCCACTGAGCTAATTTTTTGTTTATGAGATTTTTTGTATTTATTGCATGCTATCACTTTTTTTACTTAATAAGGCATATGTAATTTTTATAAAGGAAGTTTTATTGAGATTTTATTATTTATGAAATTGGGTCATTGAGCTACTATCACATTCCTTCTAACCCATGTTTTGAATATAAGCTCTTAATTAAGTATGAGGTTATTTTCAAATATAGATTTTCAATACCTAATGCATCATTAGCATTATATTATGTTCAAATTTATGATGAGTTTATCTTTAAAGCATAGTTTAGAGTGGTTTTCTAAAGCTCTCAGATTAAGGGTTCTAATGACTTAAACATTACACTAAATTTTTAGAATATCTAGTGAATGGTAAAAACCCAATAGTATCACAATTTAGGTATGTTGTTGAACAAACTATCTAGTGGAACAAATGTTTCAAGCTTAATTTCATTTTCTTGTTTCAAGAAAGAAAAGAGACCAATTGATCAACAAAAAACTATGACAAAGATATTTGTGCAACAACATACCTGCAATGTAAAACAATCAAATTGTTCAAGATTCCAACAATTTGAGCTAACAACATAGTCTAGAGCTTGTATTTTTGTAGCAGATTTTTAAACCAACTTTCTAGCCATCCAAAAATATTTAAATATTTTGCATGGTGCGAAACTTAATATTCGTTGATATTTATTAACTAAGGGATGTTGTGCAAGCCACATCTAAGTTCTTGTTGGGAATAACTAAGATTAGAAAGCAAAAACCAAAGCTTCCATAAGCTATGAGCACACAAAAAACCAAATAATATTATCAAAGAGCTGATTTGAATGTACAAAGTAGGCTTGCATACACAGGAAAGTTGTAAACAACTAACTAAACCTCTAAATGTGGGAAATGTGTGAGCAAGTCATAAATGTACATGCAATAGGTGTCTTACTAAGTGAGTACACATGTCTCAACCACATGAGGTGAGGAAAATCTCTTAAATAGCTCTAAGTAAACTTAAGCAATGCAAATAGGACTCTCTAGGTTGGGTAAAAGCTAACTAGTTTGATAAAGTCACTATTTACACCAACAATTCTTACAACAATAAATATTTAGAAACATGATGATTAGAAAATAAAATAAAAGATTAATATACTAAAAAATTTAAAATATAAATAATTAAAAAAAAATGCAAAGAAATTATTTTATAAAATTAGAATTACTAGAATAAAATTTATGTCTCATGTATGTAATAAATAAAACAGTTGTAAAATAAAATAAAAAATAAATAAAATAATATTTAATAAATAAAATAACTCTAATTAATGTGGGTTAGGGGCTTGATTTGATTAGCAAGATCCTCTTGTGGTAGACACAAGGTCATGAGGTCCAGTCTCCCCCAAGCCACCTGGTACTAGAGGGCATGGTCTACAAAGTTTACTCTGTGCACTACAGACTCCTGTAGTCTTACTGATATTTCTTCATATTTTATTTTTAATGACTTTTTTAATAATGATAATTTTTTTTGTAATGTATAAAAAATTACATATTTTGGAATAGTTGAAATGGATGTTATTCATTTAATTATCACTTTTTATACTATTTTTAGTTAATAGTTAAAAGTAATTTTTTTCAATAAATAAGATAAAAGCTTGTTATATAGATAGTTACATATGCTATTTTATTTGATATGATTTACTAAGTGATTAAGGTTTTACAGGTAAATCAAGTGAAATTTGTTGTTACACTTGTCATTCTAGCAATCCCCTTGTACGTGGCATGGAAAGCTAGCACTAATGATAGAACATCAATTGTAAACAAGATACTTTTGGAGCCACTAAGTACTCAAGAAGATTCAAGTAATTTTGAAAAATATTGCATTATTGAGTATGGTAATAGCTCCCTGTGGAGAACAATTTGCAACATCGATTTTTTCCTAGTCTTGTTTTCTTCTTCAGTTGCTATAGCATCAGGTGAAGTGACAATTGGCAACATGAGCCAGCTTCAAACCTCTCTTGGATATGCACAACAAGACATCACTATCTTTGTCACTTTGATATCAGCAAGTCAATTTTTAGGTCGTTTTGGGAGTGGAGCTTTATCTGATTATTTTCTCTCCAAATTTGGAGTAGCAAGGCCAATATTACTTACACTAGCTCAGTTCATTTTGTGTTGTGGCTATTTTCTTATAATAATAGCAGGCGCTTTTCCTCAAGCTCTATACTTAGGTTCCATTTTTATAGGATTTTCTTTTGGAACAATATGGTGTTTAAGTTCCATTATCATATCTGATTTATTTGGGCTACACTATTTTGGGACATTATATAATGTCATGATGGTGGGGCATCCAATTGTATTGTATATTCTATCTGTGTGGGTTGCCGGCTATCTCTATGATATAGAGGCAGCTAAGCAAGGAGGAGGGAATTGCAAGGGTAGCACATGTTTTAGTCTTACCTTCATCATTTTGGCTAGTATTGCTGTGTTTGCAACATTAGCATCATCCATTCTATGGTGGAGAACAAGACATATTTATAGGAAAAAAATCAGTGAATAAATAGGTCTTGTTAGCATAGTGGTAATATAAACACAAGTATAAGGTTGAATACCTCAATTCTATATATATCTTGCTTTGGGATGAAGATAATTCAATATAGAATAAATATATGTACATCCAAATTATTCACATTATGAAAGTCATGACGTTTAAGTTGAGAGTTAGCTCCAACACTAGGATCATAAAGAAAGATCTTTATTGTTTACATCTATAACATTATTTAACTTTAGCTTTGATAATGTTTATTTGATATCTATGTTGTAAACATAAGCTTTATTCAAATAAAAAAAAATGGTTAAATATATTACATGTTCTTTGATCTTATTAATTTGATTATTATTTTAATATTGAAATTCATGATATTATGGTATCATTTTGAAGCTATTTTTATGGTGTATTTTTTGTATTTTTATACATTCTACTAGTTTTAGAATTGAATTTAAAAAAAAAAAAATCAATGCTCAATCTTATTATTAGATTTACCATTAATTATCATTAGAATATTCAATATATCTATTATTGAATTAGTTACATACTAAAAAACAATTTAAAATTTTTAATCATTTCCTCGAATAAATTTTTAATAAACATAAATTAGAAATAATTAATTTGTTTGATTATTTAAAAAAATAAAACTAACAAAGAAAGAATTATTATTTTTGCAATTTAAATATTAATCATTATAAATGAATATTAGATGCCATTGACAAAAATAAAAGGTTTTAGTTCTAGTAAAATAATTTGTGCAAGAGAAACATTTTAATATTACTCTAATATCTATGGTTCCCATTGTCTAGGGAGAGACAACTTTTGTTTTACATTCTTCAATCATGCCTCTATAATTTTGTTTCATTTGTTTTATTCTTGATTTTTATTATTATAATTAATAATATTTTAAGGAATCTTTATATTTAGCATTTTTTTTTTTATAGTTTCATAGTTTTGTGAGTTTTAATATTTCATTCCTATCCACTAATTATTTGTGTTATATATTCCAATCTATTTTTTATTATGGATGAATCAGGTTTTGAAGGGACTCGAAACCTTTTACAATAAGTTGCAAAACATAAAACCAGTACTACCCAACAACTAAATCAAGGATCAATAAGCTTACCGAAGGATATACAAAACAACACATCAACAAAAACCAAAAAACAAAACACTATCCTAAAGCAAGGAAACAACAATCACACACCCAACACCTTGCTAAAACAAAACAACCATTTTAGCATGTTTAACTAGCCACTTCCAATTATTACTGGCACATATTCTAATGCAGCTCATAGAACCTTTGTAAGTCATGTACTTCCATGAATTTCTTCTTTCCTCTAGCCCTTGCACTAGGACCTTGATAATTGGTACTCGTCATCTCCCTTGCAACAAAAAGATCTACCTATTGATCCTCTTTAATTTCCTTAAGCTTTGCATGAAGAATGCCAATGGCCTCAACACTATTTTTAATAGAGACTTTGCTAACATCAACATTTTTTTTCCAATTTGTGATTAATCTATTGAATCTTACTCTCTACACTCAATATCTTGCTATCAAGATCATTTCTCAAAATTTGAATTTGATCCTCAAATAGGGTTCTCAAAGAGTTTACAACATGTTTCACAATCTCATGGGCAAAATGAAAATCCCCACTCTCACCAGTCCCTACATCATGAACAATATCCTTGTGGAGCTTATTTTGTAGGGAACAAAGTCTTATATTAATCGAATTGATTTCCACATGAAACATTTTAGCCAGTCAAAACCAACCAACCAACCACACTTTCCTTCATAATTCCCGACACATTATAAATGTCCTCTCTTTTCTCCATAAGGTCTTTAGGAAAAAGACCCACATTACCACCTTCTAAATCATGGATACCATCAATATTAAGAATATTGTCATGACTTTTGTTCACATCCTCAACAATATTCATTTCCACCTTACCCTTTCCCTTCAATTGTGCTTTGTTTTTAACAACCCCAATCAAACCATATATCTCCTTCCCCTTAAAAAGCATTGATTCTTTCTCAACATTAGATTTTTTCTTATTGCCCTTCTCCTCTAAGATAGGCAAATTACTAGAATCCTCATTCCTTGTTAATGACCCATCAATCAATGACCCTTAGAATCTTTTCATTTTCTTGGAAGAATTGACATTTTTTCTTCTATCCTTCTCCAAAATGGGGTCAAAAAAAGAATCTTCATCCTCCTCAGCTTTCCACTCTGCATCATCATCAGAATCAATGTCCTTTGAGCTAGAACACGATGAAATTTAAAACCTTGATTTGTGGCCACTAGTGAGCTTTTTAGAGGGAGAGGGAAGGGCTTTCAAGTGCTCCATGATTCAAAAGAATTTATTATTTGAGTTAGATTTTTATAGTTTCATCTCCATGTCGGATATAATTTTAACTATTGTAATAATTCATAATTTCTTTGTCATGAGTTTTTCTTAATTTGTATTTTGGTAGTGTGACACCCAAAATAATAATTTCATTAAAAAATAATTTGTAATCTAATAACACAAAAATGTCATAATTCTTTTTTGGATTTATTTTTCAAAAAATAAATGAATAAACATATAAATTCTCATTTCATATTATAAATACCAACATTACATCATTTTATAGATCACCATGTTCAAATTTAAAAATATCGTGTATTTATAAGAATAAGAATACATCCATAACACATCACATCATACATCTAATAGGTGCACCATAACACATATATGATACAAATATTCTATATCTACATAAAAATAATACATCAACTCTATAGAGTATCAATATATATAAATATATAAAATATTCTCCTAGGGATTATGTAAAAATAAGTCCATGCCTGTAATGGTGAAAAATTAAGGTTTTCACCATTAGAGAGAGAAAAACCACTATTTTACAATTACATTGAAAAGAGGAAATCATATCCACTAGATTTAGTCACAAATCAAACAAAGATTGAATAGTGAATGGGTTTGGGGTGATTGTGTGATTGGTTTTTTCCCTTTTTTGTAAATTGAATTGTTGAAACTACGTAAAGTGCTAAAAAATGAAGGTAAAACTAAGAAAACAGTGAGCTACAGATGTGGGATTTTGGCATTCACCTGGATCTGAGCAATGTTAGCCGAGTCAGATTTGATCTTCAAAAAAGCTACAAAAATTTTGGGACCGTAGTGGTGGTCGCCCTGGTTGTCCACACTTTTTGCACACCAACAAGGGATTGATTTATCACTATAAACAAAGCTTATTCTGAGAAGTACATCTCTGTACCTGTAATGCCCCGCCAGGAAACCCCGAAGGGATAAGCCAAAATACAAGATTAGAGTGCAATAATTTTTTTTTTTTTTTTAAGTTACACCACATTAAGATACAACAAGATATCAAAGATTCAGATTATATAGCGGAAGACATCAACTAACACCTAAAGAGTTTCCCAACGAGATTACTTAAATTTCACAATTCACTTAACTCACACAATTAATCCAATAAGCTAATTATCATAATAACGAGATAATTCTTAATCAGGATAATTTCTTTCAGAAGATGGAAATATAAATCACAAGCAAAGACTCATCCATTAAGATCTATTCATAATCTTCATTCAAGCTTTTCATTTAAAATTACAAGCCATACATCTAATGTTCTAACACACTAGAATTTCATCATAAACATAAGAGATCTTTTCAAGCATACTTAATTTCCTTAACAACAACTGAATATATTCCATTGCTCTAAGTTACATTCTTCCATATTCCAATTTATTGCATTTAAAAGATGATTGCATACATGCATCTACGATAAATCTCATCTAAACCACTTATGTATTCGATCAAAATGGCATTCAAGAAAGGACTGCATATAAGCATTTAAAGTTAATTCCATTTATCCACTTATCCATTCTAACATAAGCTAATCACACAAGATAAAGCTGAATAAAGGAAACATAAGAGAATAACATCACATAACACCATAATGATCTCGGAGTTCACCCCTAAAGGGCTACATCTCCGGGTCTGCTCAACTGCAAGACCCCTCTGATAAATAATAAAGTTAAGAGTACAAGAGGTTAAACCATTACAATCCGGCCATCAAGGTGAAATATAACAATATCCAAACGACCACATCGGTCAATTAATACATAAACGATCCCTGAAGAGAAAAGGATCCAGCTAAACATAATCAAAGCTAAAGAAAAGGTCCATTGGAGCATCCACAAAACTGAGTCATCACCACCCAAGGTCTAGCATGGAAACGATACTCACAAAGGCAAGGACAAAAGGATGACCCACAAAGGTACTCCTAACAGGACAAAACGACAACACACTAGTGAACGTAGGGACAAGTGTCATCACACAACCTGGTATGGTTACCATGGCAAGTCTTCATAGGTCCCGGCCCCATACACTGGGATTACCCTGGCAACCTAATCCGAGCTTCCGGCCCATCCAAGCCTCATGTGGACCCACACATCCTCTCGTGAAGACAGGGATGATGGTTTGCCATTTCAGGCCTTCTCACAGCATGTCGGGTCTATGTTAGCACTCGTCCCATTTGTGAGGCACATTATCTTACTTAGAGATTACATCCTAATCTACTGATAGGTTATCACTTATTAGACTTACTTTTGACGGGTTACCCAACAGCCACTTTGGGCGCGCCCCCCCAATCGAAAGCCACTTTCCCATACGACACTAGACTATACTCAGACGAACTCAAAACCCAAGGAATACACATGGTCAGACGAACGGAGTTCAGGAAGGAGAGAACAACCATCTGGTCAAACACGAATCATCATTCGACACCCACACAAAGGATATGACCAAATACGACACTACCACAAAACCACAGTCAACTCAGAACCAAGGACTGAAACAGGTACCCCAAATCATTCCATACGACAGGGTCCTAACAAACAAAGCACGACTTGCCATTACATAAGCAAAAGCGAATACAGAAATTAAACTCGCATAGGTAATATTCAACAGATACAACCTTTTCGAATTGGTCTAAACATTAAAAGTTGATCAAGTTTTCTACAAGATCTACATTAGATTGCAGTTATCTACCTCATCTAGGTATAGGTTGTTCTTGGTTTTCTAACTCACTGATGTTCATTACATCGAACATACAAAAATACGCCATAACGAGTTCTTTAACCAAATTCACAAGGATATAATTTAAACAACCATCAACCAATTAATTAAGATATTTAATCTCCAATTAAAACATCATTGACCTACTGGTTCAAAACCAATCTCTACAGTTTCAAATTTGTCAAGCTCAGTTACCCTATACAGATCAAGGAAACATAAATATATACGGAATCCAAATAAAGGTAATCATTTTCAAAATCCAAAAATTACTTCCTTACGCGCGTATAAAAGAATCCAAAATTGACTGTTAATTAATGAGTATATTTACCAATCCACGATAAATAAAATATACACAATTAATAACTAATAGTGCACAATCACCCAGTTAATTATTAGTTAATATATAATTATTAATCTTTGTTAATAAAATATATTTTACCAATAATTAATGCATTGCACATATTTCAAATTAAATATCGATTAGTTTATACATATATATAAATTAATTTCCATTATATATATATATATATATATATATATAAAATAATAATTAATTGAAAACTTTACTTGAAACAAAAAAATACTTTTAATTTAATAAATTTATTTATTAATTTATTTTTTTTTAACTAAAAAAAATTTAAAAAAAAAAGCAAATTAAAAAGGGATGGGGGTTTCCACGTGGACCCCACGTGGTCCCCCATGGGAAGCTCACGCAGCCCCAAGGGAATGCGCTGCTTCCCAAGGGAGCACACAACATTCCCCTAAGGGAGCGCTGCTGTTCCCAAAGGGAAGCACACAGCACCCCTTGGGGTGCGCTGCTATCCCAAGGGATACGCAGCTCCCTCAAAGGATATGGACATTTTTAGTTTTTTTTTATATAATATTTTTCTTTTTAAACCGATTACTGTGTAAAACACAGACTAAAACAAACAGTCTCCCAGAGACTAAGGAATTATTTTTTTTTTAAATTTATATACTCTGACTAAAAACCACAGTCAGTCTCCCAGAGACTTAAAACAAATAATTTTCTCTTTTAATCTAAAAAACAACACAGGCTTTTCCAGAATATGAGAGGTTTTCAAAAATTCAAAGGATAATCTTTTTGTGCATAAGAAAGCTCATTATCCATGCAAGGATGCAAACAATAACACCAACTAATTCCACAATGATTCATAACCTTGAGGCAAGCAATAGAAAAATTAAAACCAAATAGCATGAAGAACATCCAATCCCCATTTTTTTTTTTTAAATTTAAACAATAACTAACTGATAACCAGAATTCCTACCTCAGTAAGCATTCTTGGAAAGGATCTGAAGAAGAGCCCCAACCTGCAGCTCAAGAAATCCTTCTCCTTCCAAAACCCCCAAATTTCATCCAAAAACTTTCTCCAACAAATATTTTCCAAAAAAAAATCCATCCTCCCAAAAATTCCCAAAAATAATAGGTTATAAGGAAGAGTTGACCAAAATTCCATTTTTGGAATTAAAATTTTTATTTAAAAATAATTCTCAAAATAATTCTTTTCCAACAATTACAATAAATTAAATTGCTTTCCAATTCAAAATCGATTTTCTCACTCAACTGAAATTTAACCTTTTTATATCAAATGCCAAAAGATTAAATTAATTCTATTGCAATTAAATACAAAACTTTCTTTTTCAACAGCATATACAAAATGCATTTAATATTTTTAAATTAACTATTTAATTGAACTTACTCCCAATTTAAAACGAGCAATCCAATATCAACGAAAATCGCATAACGAAATCCCGATTAATCTAGTCCATTAATCTTTAATGCATGAACACATATTTAGTCAAATAAAATACGAAGGACTAATTAATCAATTTAACCATACACACCAAGCATGCAAACCGAGAAGGTCAACCAAACAGACAACTCGCAAACCCAACAAAAAAGGGATTACCGATGGTGACTGACGATGCTCACTTGAGCACGACTAAGGTCAACTAGGGTCTTACGACCACCTGATCCAACTCTAAGGATTAAAGAGGTACACTCAAACCTGCAAATCCAAGTGAAGACGAACCTCGCACTCATGCGGCGTTGTACCTAAAATCTCCTGCAACCAAGAATCATACATGCATATATATATAAACTTAATAAAAGCGTTAGCCCGATATTAATACCACGAAATAGGAACACTAAACAACTTGCATACAACTAGTGTGAAAACCACATCAACAGCTATGCATTAAATCAAACATCTGACTATAATCATTATATTAAGATAAACTAACCAAGATTAAACCAAGATTAGAAATTGATTAGTGCAGGGGTACTACAGTACCTGCTTCCTACACATCGAAAGAAGGGAAATAGGTTGGGAATAGGGGCTTGCCTTAGGTGAAACCCCGATTTTGGAATTAACCATGCAATTGAAATAAAGGATAATTGAAATGACTATAATTGAAGATTCTCATTTTGAGGGAGATGCGAAATTATGATTGAAAATTGAATGATGATACTTGCTTGTGAAGTTTTATTTGTCTCCACACCGAATTAGGGCTTGATGGAGTCTTCAACAAAATAGGATGAATGATGTCATCTTCAATGTTTGAATCCTGACTTTATTGTTTCTCCAAGGCTTGAAGGAAGACTGATTGATGCTAAATTTCTCTTGAATGCTTGATGTTAGAATCTCCTTGTTATGAATGTATGTCAAAATGAGAGGGGAAATCCTCTTTATATACTTGCCCATTGGGAAAAAATTGACCAATTTTTAACATGAGCCGACACAAAGAGGGGACACGAGGGCTTCACTAAATAGGCAATATCATATCATGTGCATTCATATTGAGGGGTTCAATATCCTGAAAAGGAGGGTGCAATATATTTCCCATCGATGAAAATAGGGGGGTTTTTAATTCAGGCTATGAAAAAATGCAATATTTTGTGCAAATAGGGGGGCTTTTAATTCAGGCTGTGTATTGGGAGGGGGTGGAAAAAACTGAGTTTAGGGCAATATTTTTTGAAAATAGGGAGACTCTTTAATATGCCATGACTAAGTGAAGCCCCCGTGAGAGGGGAATCCCACAAAACTTTGGATTGCAAAAATGGGTTTAAAGGGGGCCCAATTTAGGGAGGACCATGGTGTGGTGCTATGGTCCTAGTGAGGACCAAGGCACCACACCCTGGTCCTACCTTATTTTTGGATAGGATCAAGGTGTCCAAGGGGGTTGAAAATCAAGTTTTATGATATTTATGAGGGATGTGAGCATTATCAGTTCTTCGAATAGGCCAAGGGGTGCAAACACTAAGGCAACGACCCAAATGCGGTAAAAATTGCAAAGGGGTGCAATTTTAGGATGCTACATTTAGCCCCCACTTTAGTAGGAGTATGAAGTAAATCATACTCTCAGTAAAGTACAAAGGGTTTGCATTGAAAATATTTCACCAAGTCATCAAGGAGGCAAGATACACCTGTTGGATATTGTTGCTGCTAGGATATGTTGTTGTCATTGATGTTAATATATTCCTATGCTTTGCTGTTATAGAGAGTTGTTTGTTGTTCCAGTGATTGCATTGAGTTGATATGTTTGGGATGTTGGAATACTTCATTCCTTATTATTTTCAGTGATCTGTAAGTTCACTTGATCATATCATTTAATCCAGTTTGAAGTTTAGTCTTTTTGTTTAATGGTTGGTAGATTCTGGTATTTGATCCATTGTTCTCCGGTATGATCATATCTTTGGTTGCGGATTTGGGAGAATGTTTTCGATGGTCATGTGTATCTTCATTTCAGATGGTTCATGATTTGGGGCTCTACAAGTTATCTTTCTAGTCTGAATTGTTGTTGTTTGGTGTTTCCAAGATTTAGTGTGTTGATCGATGAAGATTTGAATAAGTGGCGTTGGTGCAACTATTGCAGATGGTTCTAATGTGCTTATTGGTGTTTCCTGATCATGTCCTATTTTTTTTATGGTCTGCATTGATCCTTGTGCGAGGTATTGGTGATTTGGTTGTTCGGGTGATATCCTTCGTGTTATGTAGTATTTCTGGTGGTGTAGCGTGTTGCGGTTGATCTTGGCGAGATTTCTGGTGGTGAAGCTTTGTTGTGCATGATCTTAGAGGGAGTTTGTTGCAGAATACCGGTGTTGATTTATTTCCTTTGCATTGAATTTTTTTCACATTCATATGTTTCCATCAATGCCAAGGGGGAGATTGTTGGATATTGCTGTTGCTAGGATATGTTGTTGTCATTGATGTCAACATATTCCTGTGCTTTGGTGTTGCATAGAGTTGTTTGGTGTTTTAGTGATTGCATTGAGTTGATATTGTTGGTTTATCTATTTGGGATGCTAGAATACTTCATTCCTTATTGGTTTCAATGATATAGAAGTTCACTTGATCATATCATTTGATCTAGTTTGAAGTTTAGTCTTTCTACTCAGTGGTTGGCAAATTCTAGTATTTGATCCATTGTGCTCTGATATGATCATATCTTTGGTTGTGAATCTGGGAGAATTTTTTATATGTTCATGTGTATCTTATTTTCAAAGAGCTCATGATTTGATGCTCTGCAAGTTAATCTTTCTAGTCCATTTTGCTGTTGTTTGGTGTTCTCGAGAGTTAGTGTGTTGATCAATGAAGATTTGAATAAGTGGTGTTGGTGCATCTATTGTGGATAGTTGTAATGTGCTTGTTGGTGTTTCCAGATCATGTCCTATTTGTTTTGATGGTCTAGATTGATTCTTGTGTGCAATATTGGTGATTTTGCTGATCCGATGATATTCTTCGTGTTATGCGGTATTTCTGGTGGTGTAGCTTGTTGTGGTTGATCTTGGCGAGATTTTCGGTGGTGATGCGTGTTTGGAGATTTGATTTAGGTCCATGATATGTCATCTATGACCTTATATTGGTTCAGAGGTTTATTTATGTATCGTGTGATGCAATTTTTTAATTAAGGGTTGAGGGTTTGGTAGACCCTGTAGTCAAGGTTGATGAATTGTATAAATAGGTGTTAAATTCATGTAATTTGGGTGTGGTTGTAGTGTCTAAATTATCAGAGAGTGGTGTATGTGCACATAAGTGAATTTATCCTTCAGTATGTTGTATTGATCAGAGATTATTGCATAGCAGACAAATGAGCTCAATCGGAATTGTCATCAAGCATTAGAAGATGCTATTTTTGCAGTTCATATAATTTGGATTGTAGTTTGATCATTATTATAAGGTAGTGAACCTTCCTTGAGGGTTGGAGCCTTTTAGGTCATTATATTTTGAGCAGTGAGCTCTAGGTAGTGTGCTTGAATGCATGTGCATTCCCCATTGTAAAATTTACACATACAACTACAAAGTATCATCTTATTGTGGGTAGGTTACCACCGTGGTTTTTCCCTTAACCAGGTTTTCCACGTCAAAATCTTGGTGTTATGTGTGTTGTTGTTATTGTTTTTATCTTTATTCTTGCTGTAGTTGGTTAGAATCTGAGATTGTGCTTAATTGGTTTAATCCGGTGAAAAGTGATTCACCACCCCCCCTCTTAGTTTTCCTTCATTGTTGCTACCAACAATTGGTATCAGAGCTAGATCCTTTGGAAGAAGCTTGATCGCTTGAGGAGATCCGAGATGGCAACTTGTGTGTTCAAAAAGAGAGTCCGAGATTTGATGGAAGTAATTATACTGGATGGAAGTTCACTCAAAATGTCTTGGAGATGAGTATTGGAAGATTACAAAGAATGTCTACAATGTTCCTGTGAATGGTCTGGTTACTATTGCTGAGATAAAGGATAATGAACATAACATAAGAGCTAAGGAAGCATTGCTGAGTGCCTTGACCGATTAAGACATGACTAATGTGATGGGTTTGAAGATTGCACATGAGATCTAGAAGAAGCTTGAGACCTTGTATGAAGGATATGTGCAAGTTAAACTTGCTAAGTTGCAAAGGAAAATATGAAGCATTGAAAATGGGAGAAGATGAAAACATAACATCCTTTATGGCTAAGGTAAATGAGCTTGTCATGAACATCAAATGTGCTGGTGGAACCCTTGAAGAAGATGAGATTGTTGCTAAGGTGCTGAGATCATTGCCTCTTACTTGCAAACATAAAGTAGTTGCTATTAATGAAATCCAGAGTGTGACTATAGTGACTAGAGACATGTTGGTTGAAAAGATTGATAAATTTGAGTTAAGCAAATTTAGAGAATCGCATGGTAAATTTGAGATTGTATTCAGAGCCTTTGTATTTGGGAAGCAGAAGTATGATCTGGGAGAAAGTTCATGTTGGGTACATCTAGATTTGAAAGAGAGAAGAGAGAGATGGAAGAGCAAGAAAGAGAATTACATGAGCTTGAAGCCCTTATTGCTCGGAGATTGCCTAAAGGAGCTGGTAACTATGATGGAAAGTTACCTATGAAATGTTTCTCTTGTAACAAAATAGGACATTTTGCTTCTAGTTGTCCTGAGAGAATGTCTAGATATGATAAGAATCATAAATTTGAAAGGCATGATAAATCTGATAAGATAAGTATGATGGATATGAGAAGCATGATAAGTATGATGAGCCCTATAAGCCCTACTGGAAGTTCAAAAATTAGAAGAGATGTTATTATGTTGCTGATGAAGGTGTAACAAATGAAGAATCAGAGAATGAGAATTCAAAAGATGAGTTTGTATTTATTGCTATCAAGGAAGATGATCTGATACCAGTGAATCCTACAAGATGCATTGTGTAGGAGAAAACTTTGACTGTTAAGATTGAAGAGAAATATGAATGGGTAATTGACAACTGTTGTTCACATGATCTGACAGGTGATAAAAGAAAATTTGTGAGTATGGAAAGGTATGATGGTGGCATAGTGAGATTTGGAGATGACAAAGCTTGTGTAATTTGTGGTAGAGGTTATATATATTTTAATGGTAAGAATACTACTGATGATGTTTTGTATGTTGAATGTATTTTGAGTGTTGGGAAGATGGTTGAAAAGGGATATGATTTGCAATTCAAGAATGGAAAATGCAAGATCCTAAATGCCTCTCATGTAGAGATTGCATCAGGTACTAAGACTAAAGGTAATATCTTTCACTTGAATGCCGGTGAGAAAAATTGTTTGATTTCTCAGGTTGATGAAAGTTGGTTGTGGCATAGAAGAATGTGTCATGTTAATTTTGGCTGCATGATAAAGATAATTTCTCCTCAAGCTGTTAGAGATTTTCCTAAGACTGTGAAGCTTGCTAATCCGGTATGTAAGGAATATCCGATGGGAAAGAAAACACGAACTTCATTTAAGAGTAAGTTGTATTCATCTAGTGGATTTATAGATCTAGTGCATACTGACTTTTGTGGTCCTACTAGAGTAAGAAGCATGCATGGTGACATATATTTCATGTTGCTGATTGATGACTCTTCTAGGATGATGTGGGTTACCTTTCTAAGGGAGAAATCAAAAGCATTGGAGAAATTCAAGATATTCAATGTTCTAGTAGAGGCTGAGACAAGGTTGAAGCTGAAGTGCCTGAGATCTAACAGATGAGGAGAATTTACATCAGGAGAGTTTGATGCATTCTATGAGAGGAATGATATTAGAAGACAATTATCTGATCCTAGAACCCCTCAGCATAATGGAGTTGCTGAAAGGAAGAACAAAACTATCTTGGATGCTGCCAGGACTATGTTGATTGAAGGAAATGTTGCACAAAATTTTTGGAGAGAAATTGTTAGCACTTCTATTTACACATTCAACTAGGTGCATATTAAAGGTGATTTTGGTAAGACTCCTTATGAGCTATTGTTTGGTCATGTTCCTATAGTTAAATATTTCAGATTTTTTGGAAGTAAATTTTATATCAAGAGAGATGAGGATATTGATGCAAGATGTGATGAAGGAATCTTCTTGGGATATTATACTAAGAGAAAGGCTTACCGATGTTAAAACAAAAGACTGAAAAAGATAGTGGAGAGTGCAAATGTGAAGGTCGATGAATGTATTGGAAAGACGATCAAAACATGTGATCATGATTTTAATGATGAAGATGTTGTTCCTAAGCCTGCACAGACTAAGATCTTAAAGAAGAATGATCCGTTGGAGATAGTTAATTTGGATATTGTTGTTGTCGGTGAAGAAATGCAAGAGCCTGAGAATCAGGACAATCAAAAGACTCTGATGTATGTAAGATTGAATCATTTAGAAAATCAAATTATTGGTGATAATAATAAAGGTGTGATGACAAGGAGAAGGATTTCTGCTAAAGAGATATGTTTAATTTCAAAGATTGAGCCTAAAGATGTTGCAAAAGAATGTAAGGATGAGAATTGGATAAAAGCAATGGAAGAAGAGTTGAATCAAATTGAGAAGAATAACACTTGGGAGCTTGTTCCGAGACCTAAAGACAAAAATTGTGATTGGCACTAAATGGGTATTCTGGATAAATTGAGTGAAGCCAGTGAAGTTGTCAGAAACAAAGAGAGATTGTTATGCAAGGGATGTTCTCAAATGGAAGGGATTGATTATGAGAAAACTTTTGCTCCTATGGCTAGAATAGAAGTTGTTATATTGTTGATTGCATATGCTGCTTACAAGAATTTCAAGGTGTATTGGATGGATGTCAAGTCATCCTTTTTGAATGGTGATCTTGAAGAGGAAGTCTACATTGAGAAACCAGATGGATCCTCTTTATCAGATCAAGGAGATATGGTATGAAAATTGAAGAAAGATCTATATGGATTAATGCAAGCCCCCAGAGAATGGTATGATAGATTAGACAAATACTTAACGAAGTTGGGATTTTGTAAAGGTACTATTGATAGTAATTTATACTTTAAAGTTGAGAATGATAACATTTTTATTATTGAAGTCTTTGTTGATGATATCATTTTTGGAGGAGATGATGATTTGAGTATGAATTTTTCTAATGATATGCAAAAGGAATTTGAGATGTCTATGATCGGTGAGATGAAATTATTCCTAGGATTGCAAATTACTCAGTCCGGTAAAGGTATTTTAATTTCACAATCTTAGTATGTGAAGAAATTGTTGAAGAGATTTGGGTTAGCTAATTCTAAATCTGTTGGAACTCCTATGGTGAATGGATGCAAATTTTCTAAGAATGATGAATCTCATAAAGTTAATCAAACTTTGTATAGATCTATGGTTGGTGGATTGTTGTACTTAACTCAGACTAGACCAGATATTATGCATGTTGTTTGTCTCTATGCTAGATTTCAATCAGATCCTAAAGAGACTCGTGTTACTGTTGTGAAGATTATTTTCAGATATTTGAAGGGGACTGTTGACTATGGTTTGTGGTATCCGAAGAATGATGATTTCTTTCTATGTTCCTACACTGATGCTGATTGGGCGGGTGATGTTGATGACCAGAAGAGTACTACCGGTGGAACATTCTCTCTGGGAAAGAAGTTGATTTCATGGTCCAATAAGAAACAATATGTTATATCCTTATCTACTGTTGAAGTTAAATACATAGTTGCTGCTAGCAACTGTACTCAGGTAGTTTGGATGAAGCAAATGTTGAAGGATATTAGAGTAATTTATGATGAGCCTACTATTATTTATTATGATAATTCAATTGTGCTATCAATATTTCAAAGAATCTAGTGTTACATTCTAAAACAAAGCATGTGTCAATTAGGTATCATTTCTTGAGGGAGAAAGTCAGTGATGAGGAAGTCAGACTGGAATATTTATCTACAAAGGATTAGATTGCAAATATTTTCACTAAACCTTTTCTTAAAAATACATTTGTCTATTTGAGAGACAAGTTAGGGGTCTTTTCCCCTCTTGTTGAGAACTAGATACATGGAGTTGCATCAATTCGGTGGATTTCATCACCTTATCCTTTTATCCGGGAAGATGAGTTGGTGCTGCTAGTCAACTAGAGTAGTTAGTGTGTGATTTGAATGTTTAGTTGTGAATTTATCCTAAGGGGGAGTGATTGTATTTCTTAGAGGATGAGTTATTGGGGGAGAAAAGCATGATTTGTATTCTATCTTTGGCATTATTGTCAAAGGGGAAGAGAAGCATGTGAAAAACTTCTTTATCTTTGAAGCTTTGTGTGCATGATCTTAGGGGGATTTTGTTGCAGATTGTTGGTGTTGATCTATTCCTTTGTATTGATTGTTTTTCACATTCATATGTTTGCATCAATGCCAAAGGGGGAGATTGTTAGATATTGTTGTTGCTAGGATATGTCATTGTCATTGATGTCAACATATTCCTATGCTTTGGTGTTGCAGAGAGTTGTTTGATGTTCTGGTGATTGCATTGAGTTTATATGGTTGATTTATCTATTTGGGATGTTCGAATAGTTCATTCCTTATTGCTTCTAGTGATCTGAAAGTTCACTTGATAATATCATTTGATCTGGTTTGAAGTTTAGTCTTTTTGTTCAATGGTTGACAAATTCTGCTATTTGATCCATTGTGCTCCGGTATGATCATATCTTTGGTTGTGGATTTGGGAGAATGTTTTGGATGTTCATGTGTATCTTCATTTTAGATGGTTCATGATTTAGTGCTCCGCAAGTTATCTTTCTAGTCCGAATTGTTGTTGTTTGGTGTTCCTTAGAGTTAGTGTGTTGATCGATGAAGATTTGAATAAGTGGTGTTGTTGCAGCTATGCAAATGGTTCTAATGTGCTTGTTGGTGTTTCTTGATCATTTCCTATTTGTTTGATAATCCGCATTGATCCTTATGCATGGTATTGGTTATTTTGTTGATCCAGTGATATTCTTCGTGTTATGCGGTATTTCTAGTGGTGTAGCGTGTTGCGGTTGATCTTGGCGAGATATTTAGTGGTGATGTGTGTTTGGAGATTTAATTTAGGTCCATGCTATCATATATGACCTTATATTGGTCTGGTGGTTTATTTATGTATTGTGTGATGTAATTTTGTAATTGAGGGTTGAGGGTTTGGCCGACCTTTTAGTCAAGGTTGATGAATTCTATAAATAGGTGTTACATTCATGTAATGTGGGTGTGGTTGTGGTGTCTGCATTATCAGAGAGTGGTGTATGTGCGCATAAGAGAATTTATCCTTTGGTATAGTGTATTGATCAAAGATTATTGTAGAGCAGACAAATAAGCTTAACCGGAACTATCATCAAGCATTAGCAGATGTTATTTTTGCAGTTCATATAATCCGAATTATAGTCTGATCATTATTGTAAGGTAGTGAACCTTCCTTGAGGGTTGGAGCCTTTTGGGTCATTATATTTTGAGTAGTGAGCTCTAGGTAGTGTGTCTGAATGCATGTGCATTCCCCATTGTAATATTTAGACATACTACTGTAGAGTATCATCTTATTGTGGGTAGGTTCCCACCGTGGTTTTTCTCTTAACTGGGTTTTCCAGGTAAAAATATTGGTGTTATGTGTGTTGATCTTATTGTCTTTATCTTTATTCTTGTTGTAGTTGGTTGGAATCTAAGATTGTGTTTAATTGGTTTAATCTAGTAAAAACTGTTTCACGCCCCCCCCCCCCTTCTCTCTTAGTTTTCCTTCATTGTTTTTGCCAACAATACCAAGCCCCTAGTGGACTTTAGGATATCACAAATTCAATAACAAGATAGAAGGGACATCATGAGAGAAAGAGAGAGAGAACCATGACTACAAACTAGTAAGGTTCTCGTACCATGAGTTATGAAAGAAAAATAACAAAATTACAAAGCAAAAGACAAAGTTCACTAAGTAACTTAAGTATCAAGATATGCAAGAGATAGAATCATTGAGCGGAGTGTATGCCCCCATGTTAAAGTGATTGCATATGTCGTACTAAGAGAAATTTCTTTAAGGTAGGATACACCCAAAAAGACAAGCACGCTATCACAATAATAAGTCCTGAAGAGAGACAAATCAAAGGATAATGAATATAAAACATAAAGAACGAGGTGGTTTCACCTAACTCTGGAGTTGGTATACTTTTTAAGATAGCCAATGTATATCATGTGTATCTATATGCATATATATACATATATACATGCATATATACATGTGTATATACATGCATATATACATATACATATACATATACATATATATTAACAATTAAAAATTTAATACCAGAACCCAAAACATTAATACCGGAATGCTTAAACCAAATACCGAAATAGCAGTTAAACCAAATAAGCATAAACAATAATCACATAATAAAATCCATCCACATGACACCAAGATTTATACGTGGAAAACCCAGTAAAGGAAAAAACCACGGTGGAAAGCCTACCCATAGTCAGATAATACTTCTGCAGTAAATATGTGAATTACAATCGAGGGGCCTGCACTTGCAAGAAGGCCAACAACCTAGAGCACACTGCTCATCACAAAAGGATCCTCACTGACTACATAAAAATCCAGACTACAATCCGGAGAAGTGTTGAATTGCAAAAGATATCATCTCCTATGCTTGAGTATAGTTTCGGTTAAGATCAATACCGAAGGACTAAATCCTCTTACATAAACCCAATTCGGTCTCCAATGATTGAGAAACTCCTCTGCTTGAATGATATTACATTATTCGCACATTACATTTCTTGACCATGATCTCTAACCATAACCATGATTATCTACAATGAGATCTTACATCTATATATACAAACCCTCGACCATAAACAATAAGGTCGGTCACCAGATAATAAACCAATTACATAATTACAAACCATGTCAGCCTTAGACCAAACAAATAATATTCAACACATAAGACATCCCAGAAGCACATCGAGAGGTCAATTCTACATGTTACATTAAAGCTAGTCCATAACCTAGATCAACCGAGACCCAGTATAGGTCCACACGCTATAGCAATGATCTCCATCCACCAAGTCTCGAACATGATCACCAAAAACATCCTGAAACTCTACCAGAAGTTGCACCAACACCACTTATGCAATTCATCAAAGATCTTCATCAAAAGCTTTGCTGGTGAAACCCTCGCTAGAACCAAAAACTAAGCTTCTAAGTAAACATGATAGCATCCGATCATTAGACCAAAACCAACTGACCAAATATGAGCATGAGTATCATGAACAAGCCAATTCCATCACCAAACTATATCGGAGCCTACTAGATCATGCCGGATCTAGATTAACCAGAAACCACTCAACCTACCGAGACCAGAAGGGTGCCGGTAAAGCATCCAAACAGCTAGTGTTGGCATCAATGACAAAACATCAATGCAACACATAATCAATTCCACCAAATGGCCAACGATCTCCCCCTTTGGCATTGATGGCAACACTAGATGTGAAAAACATGTAAGTACCAAGAAATGCCAAACAAGTCTCCCCCAACGGAAGACAACCAACAATCTCCCGCATACAGCTTTAAATGTCAATATCTCTCCCCCTTTGACTTTTTCTTTTTCTTTCTTTGTCTTTTTCACATCAATATCTATCCCGCTTTGACATTAATGCTATAAGTCTGACAAAAATATCAAAGAAAGGACATAAACCATTGAATCCAAAAGCTGACTACTCCCCCCGAGCAGTAGCATCCCACATCAGTGCCAGAATGAATAGTATTTCTGATAGTGCATGCCGAACTGATGCCAAACCGCATCAATCAACTCTCTACTAGAGGGGCAGAAACTCCCAATCTGTCTCTCAAGTAGTCAAATGATTCCTTGGACAAAGGTTTAGTGAAAATATCTGCAATCCACTCTTTAGTATTCACATAAACCAATCTAACTTCATTTGCTTCCACCTTTTCCTTCAAAAAGTTATACTTGATAGATATGTGCTTTGTTTTAGAATTAAATACTGGATTGTTTGATATATCACTAGCAACAAAATTATCACACTGAATAACTACCGGTGCATGACAATCCACCTTTATATCCTTAAACATTTTCTTCATCCATAAAGCTTATGTACAGTTAGTAGCAACAACAATATACTCCACTTCAATAGTAGATAAAGAAGTACATAACTGTTTCTTGCCGATCCATGAAACCAACTTCTTTCTAAGAAAGAAAGCCCCACCAGAAGTGTTTTTCCACTCATCAACATCTCCTACCCAATCGACATCTGTATAAGCACATAAAGTAAAGTTATCATCCTTAGGGTACCACAAGACATATTCTGATGTACCTTGCAAGTATCTAAAAATCCTTTTCACCGCAATCTCATGATTTTGTCTAGGATCACTCTAAAATCTTGAAATAATACAAACAACATTCATAATGTCAGGCCTAGTCCGAGTCAAATAAAGCAAACCTCTAGTCATAGACTTGTATCTTGTAGGATTTACCAGTACGGAAACATCTTTTCTTGTCAATTTCTCACTTATAAGAATAGGAGTACTTATGGTCAGTTTAGAATTTCCCATACCAAATCTCTTCAATAATTCCTTAGCATATTTCGTTTGATAGATAAAAATACCATTTTCGGTCTAAGTAATCTGTAAACCTAAGAAAACTTTCATCTCACCAATCATAGACATCTCACATTCTTTCTCCATATTCTTAGAAATTTCTATGCATAACTTATCTTCACCTCCAAAAATAATGCCATCAACAAATACTTCAATAATCAATATATCATCATCAGTGATCTTATAATATAAATTACTATCAGCACTGCCCTTAGTAAAACCAAGCTTCAAAAGATATTTATCCAACCTTGCATACCAAGCTCTAGGTGCTTGTTTCAATTCATATAAAGCTTTCCTTAACCTACAAACCATATTTGTGTCATCTGATAGTGAAAAACCATCAGGTTGCTGAATATAAACTTCCTCATCAGGATCCCCATTCAAAAATGCACATTTAACAACCATATGATAAACCTTGTAGTTTTTATAAGCAGCATAGACAAGAAATAATCTTACAGCTTCAATCCTAGTTACAGGTGCATAAGTCTCTCCATAGTCAATTCCTTCCTTCTGAGAATATCCTTTACAAACCAATCTAGCCTTATTCCTTATAACTTGACCATCCTCATTCAATTTATTCCTAAGAAACTATTTAGTTCCAATTACATTTTTATTTTTAGGCCGGGGAACCAATGTCCATGTGTTATTTTTCTCAATCTGATCTAATTCTTCTTCCATAGCTTTGAACCAGTATTCATCTTTACATGCCTCAATTACTGATACCGGTTCAACTTATGAAATTAAATATACCTCATTAGTTGCCAATCTTCTTCTTGTCATTACTCCATTTCTCTTATCCCCAATGATCTGATCTTCTGAATGATTCAATCTCACATACCTAGGAGTTTTCTAACTTATTGCTCCTCTTCCATGTTCTTCAGTTACTATAGAATTCTCTGATATTGCTGGAGTAACTGGTTCAACACTCTGTTCCAGTAAAGATGCGACCAATTTAGATATAATCATTTCTACTACTGGTTCCTTCTCATAAACTCCGATTTGACTTTTGTTCAGCTCATCTACTTTGACATTAACACTCTCCACAATTCTTTGCAATCTCTAGCTATAACATCTATATGCTTTTCTTTCATTAGAATAACTAAGAAATATACCTTAATCACATCTAGGATCAAATTTCCCAATGATATCATCTCTCCTGATATAACATTTACTACCAAAAATTCTGAAATACTTAACTATAGGTGTATTGCCAAACCATAATTCATAAGGTGCCTTATCGGTTACTCCTTTGATATGTACTCTGTTGAATGTATAAATCATTGTGCTCACTACTTCTCTCTAGTAGCTATGAGATAGACTAGTTTACATCATCTCTATTCTAGAAGCATCCAAAATAGTTATGTTCTTCCTTTCCACAACTCCATTCTACTGAGGTGTTCGAGGAGCAGAAAATTGTCTTCTTATACCATGCTTCTCACAAAAGTTATTAAACTCACCAGATGTGAATTATCTACCATGATCTAATCCAAAACATTTAATCTTCAATTCTCCACCATGATCTAAGCAAAATGACCAATCTTAGTACATGCAAAACATTTAAATACTTACTTCCTAGCGGTCCTCTAGGTACTCTTCTAGCAAATAGTGCTTCAAGTTGCTCAAACTCATCATCTTCTCTCTTCATATCTTCTAATTCCTTTGCATATACAACTTTCCAGTCTTGCTTAGTGGTTGTAGATGTAGATGCATGAAAATAAGGTTCAGACTTCACAGCTCCAGAAGGTCCAAATTCTTCAAGCTCAAAAGAAGATAGTTTTCCAACCAAAGTATCTCTGTTGACAGATGTATTAGCCATGGTTCTCAACTCATTAATAGTAGTAGCCTTCATTTTATAAGTCGGTGGTAGGGCTCTCAGGACTTTAGAAACAATTTCATCTTCACTCAGAGTTCCACAACAACATTGAATTCCCATAACAATCTCATTTATCGTTTCCATCAATGCAATAATCCTTTCATCTTCTTCCATCTTCAGGTTTTCATATCTCACCCGGTAACCATCAAGTTTAGCAATATTCACTATAGGGTCACCTTCATTAAGAGTCTCCAAATTATCCCATATATTCTTTCCAGATGATTTGTTGGTTAATCCTATTATTTGCTGATCAGAAAGTGCATACAAGAGTGCTTCTCTTTCTCTACAATCATTCTCAAGATCCTTGTCCAGGTTTGCCGGAGGAGGATTGCCAGATCTTGGATTATAGGGTATTACACCATTCTGTGTGATCTCCTAAATCTCCTTGCCAAGACATCTCAGATGAATCTCCATCTGAATCTTCCATACTGTGTAGTTTGTTCCATCAAGCCTTAGAATATCCCTTCGAAAGATAGCTCCAGAAGAATTGGATGAG